>NW_026652277.1:170518620-170524530 GCF_009828535.3 Hylobates moloch | reverse complement strand
TCAAAATGAAGGTGAAACTCTTTTAGACTCTTGAAATAGTGCCTCAAGCAAAATGAACCTTAAACATATCTAATCCAGCATTTTTTCCTTTTTTTTTTTTTTTTTTTGAGACGGAGTCTCACTCTATCGCCAGGCTGGAGTGCAGTGGCGCCATCTCTGCTCACTGCAACCTCTGCCTCCCAGGTTCAAGCAATTCTCCTGCCTTGGCCTCCCGAGTAGCTGAGACTACAGGCATGCACCACCACACCTGGCTAATTTTTAAAATTTTTTTTTAGTAGAGATGGGGTTTCACCATGTTGGCTAGGATGGTCTCCATCTCTTGATCTCGCGATCTGCCTGCCTCGGCCTCCCAAAGTGCTGGAAAACTGTGCGTATACTACTTTAGCTAGTGTACAGTAGCATGGGGATCTCATTCTCCAAAGAGCTGGTTTAAATGGAAAATATGTAGACAGCCTCTTAACTAATGATTCACATTAAAAAGGAAAATTATGACTTCAACAAATGCGTATTGGTGCCACTACCAGATTGCATGGGAAATAAGCCTGACTGAATCTGGACATTTTTGTGTTCTTAGAATATTTTACTTACACATATAATAGTTGTATAAAAAGTAGTAATACAGAAGTGTTGGTATCTATCCTTTGACTTTTTACACACACACACACACACACACACACACACACACACACACTGCCACAGACAGGCAGGCAGGCCAACTGAAGCATGTTGAATAAATTGTACTTCTATTCTTACTGTTCTGCTGCTTCCTTTTTCACTAAGCAATGTATGATGGACATCTTTCATAAAGGCCTCATTCACTCTGACGAATGGACAGCTTCCATTTTATACATTTTCTACAAGGCACTTTATTAGTTAATGAGTGTATCTTCTCTCACAATATTTTTTATAAACATAAAGGTAATATTTGCACATGCATTAACTTACACGACATTGCAATTGGATATGCTTAAATACATATTAGACATATCAAAATATATCAAATACATATTATTTCTTGACTTAACTGCTTTGCACAGTGCATTTTGCTTGTCTTCTATGGAAGATAAAGAATTGAGGGCTCTTATACCCATTCTCTCTTTCTTTCCTATTCTACCTCCTGACTTACGGCATTTGTATTTTACTTTTAGCTCCTCAACAGGTTATCATTTATAACTTCAAGTAATATATATTTAAACTGTCTTGTTGACTTATCAACCTTAAGTCAACATCTTTTTCAGTGAAAATGAGGAACTGCTGCGTAGACACTTGATTCCACTTTCTCCATGTTCTGCCATCTTCTGGTTATTGTTAATTACATTATTTTTTCCAACATCAAGAGAATAATTTAGTCTCCAATGCTTTGTGTAAAATTTGATTCTAAAAATTAAAACCCAACCTAAGCAACATTTCTAGCATTATGACTATTGAATACTATTCATTGCAAAATGAAGTAGTGTAATTAGACCCTTAGGGAAGGGATTTTCATCCAACACTAATGTGTTGCTGTATAAGAAAGAGTTTTGAAGGTTTAAGGCCTTAGTGTATTATCTTTTTATTCCCTTTTAGTTTTCCATTTAGTTTCAGTTTTCCCTTTAATTTATATTCAGCGATCACTTTTCCTGTATATCATCCTTTTACTCATTTTTTTGGGTTATCACTCAATACATTCGCATATAGACATTCTTTTTAATTTTTTTCTTTGTAATAAAGATGAGGTCTTTCTATGTTGTTCAGGCTGGCCTCCAACTCCTGGCATTAAGCAATCCTCCTGCCTTAGTCTTCCCAAGTGCTGGGATGACAGGCCTGAGCCACTGTGCCCAGATACATGTTCTTTATCAATCTTTGTATTTCTGGTGTGCATGATTAAAAGTTGGGAATAGAATGCTATATTTAAATTAATTTTCTCTCAGGTCTTTGAAGACATTGCTTTGATAGCTTCTAGGATCCAGTGTTGTTGATGGAAAACATAATGTTAGCCTGGTTTTCATTCCTTTGCAGACAATCTATTTTAGTCCCATTGGAAGCCTGTGGCATCTTCTTTATCTTGAGAATTTTGAAATTTCATTAAGATATCTCCACATATAGTTCACTTTGATCCATCCTGCTTGCCAGACTTTTACATCTGTCTATTGATGCCTATGGTAGACTGAGAGCGGCAATGGCCCCAATTTGTGACTAGCTTTGGAAGAGCCCTTCCCGGGTTCTCTGGGTTGGGCCACATAATTTTCTTTGGCCCATGGGACAGTACTAAAGGAAAGGAAGTAGCGACTTGAAAATGCCCCTGCCTTGGAAATTGCACACCTGCTGCTCTAAGGAATCCTGCTGCCAAGAGAACACGTCGAGGTTAGCAGGGTGATGAAAGACACATGGCTAAGCTCCTCCCATCACCACAGACAGAGATCACAGATAATGGCATGCGAGTTCACCTTCTATGAGCTAATCCCAGCCAATCTTCCACTGACCAGAGAAACACGAGTCAGTTCTGGTGGAAACAGCCACACTGCCCACATGAGAAGAATCAACCAGCCGAATCACAGACACACAAGCTAAATGAATGGTCTTTGTTTTAAACCACTAAGTTTTGAAGTCATGTGTTACATAACAAAGGTTAATTGACACAGACTATTTCTTGAGCTTATAAAATGTTGTCATTAAGCTGTATTTTCTGCCTTTCACTGTCTTATTATTTTGTATTAATCAGATGTTGGATCTACTGACTCTATCCACTATTGCCCCTAACTTTTTAATGTTCCATTTCCTTATCTTTCTGTTTTAAGTGTTTGGAGTTAATCTTCGATTTATTTATTTATTTTTTATTTACTGAGACAGAGTCTTGCTCTGTGGCCCAGGCTGGAGGGCAGTGGCACGATCTCGGCTTATTGCAGCCTCCATCTCCGGGTTCAATTGATTCTCCTGTCTCAGCCTCCCAAGGAGCTGGGACTACAGGCATGCTCCACCATGCCTGGCTCATTGTATTTTTTAGTAGAGAGCTTGGCCAGGCTTTTAGTAGAGAGCTTGGCCAAGCTGTTGGCCAGGCTTGTCTTGAACTCCTGACCTCAAGTGATTCGCTTGCCTCAGCCTCCCAAAGTGCTGGGATTACAGGCTTGAGCCACCATACCCAGCCTAATCTTCAATTTAATTTGAAGATAAAAACACGCTTAGGCATCAACAGTGCCCTTTCTATTATTTGGTTTAATACATTTTTACTGTGATAATCATATTTTTAATTTCCTGGAAATTTCTTGTTTTGATTGTTCCTTTTTCATAATAGCCTTTACAGCTATTATTTCCTTTCAAATTCATTTTTTTTTCTTTTTTTTTTTTTTGGTAACAGAGTCTCGCTCTGTTCCCCAGGCTGGAGTGCACTAGCATGATCTCGGCTCACTGCAACCTCCACCTCCTAGGTTCAGGTGATTCTCTTCTCTCAGCCTCCCAAGTAGCTGGGACTACAGGCGCCTGCCACCATGCCCAGCAAATTTTTGCATTTTTAGTAGAGATGGGGTTTTGCAATGTTGGCCAGGCTGGTCTCCAACACCTGGCCTCAGGTCATCTGCCCACCTTGGCCTCCCAAAGTGCTAGGATTATAGAAGTGAGCCACCGTGCCTAGCCTTCCTCTCAAATTCTGCTGAGGGTATTAGACACCTTTTTAAAAGCTTCTGGTAATCCCTGAATTGTACTTGAGTCTTCTGGCATCAGTTGCCCTTTTCATTCATCTAAATACAGTTTTCCCCTAAATATCTGATTGATGATTCTTGGATCTGATAATCCTAGTTACTTTTCTAAGTGAAAAACGACATTGATTTGTATGGGTAATTCATATTGTTTCACCTGCACTGTGAAATACATGATCCCAAAAGGCTTCTTCCTGGAATGAAAGACATGTCAACACTCAGAACATTCTGTGGGTTTCATGAGCAGAAAAGCAGGCAGGCAGGCTGGTGACGCCCATGACTGCCAAATAAGACAAGTTTTATTTTACACGTGAAATGCTTTATAAACCTCCCTTTATTACACGTGAAATGCTTTATGAACCGCCCTCCTGAACACCTTTTCCACTTTTCCCCAATACTCAATGTAGGATTTCACTTCAGGGAAAACAAAACAAACAAACAAATAAAACCTTTTCCATTGTTTTAATGCTACCATATGAGAAAAGAGAATTAGGCTAGTGTGTTGAACCTGCTGACTTAAACTGGAAACCCAGTCATTAGGCTTCAGCCTTGACCTCTTTTTTTGGATCTTGTTCGTTAGCTTTTTCGGGTCATAAATGCCTCATGCTGATAACAGAATTCACTCGGTTTTATTTTTGAGAGAATACATTTTGAGAATGATTCATGTAGGGAATAATTAATTTGTGAAGAATAAAGTTTCCAATATAGAGATCTTATTTTAAAAATTGGCTTTTTTTCTTCATTTCATGAGAATTGATGACACTTTTTAAAGGATTTCTGAAATCAGTGATCACTTAGATGAATGTTGCTATTATCTGCACACATTGCTACATTAAACGCTCCAGAATTTTAAGTTCATTTAAGCTTTCTGACACTAAATAATATTTCTTTGTTTTATTTCCAAACTTATGAAACCATCATAGGCCCAAAAGGACAGCAGTATACTAAAATAAAATAAGGTTATTTTCCAATGAGAATAGAGATAAATCATTTTCCCAAGGAGAGTTCACCAAGGCTAGAGACTGGCCGAAGAAAAGTAGCCCTCAGCTTCAAAGATCAAGCTAATTTTAAAACACACCCTATCTCCTGCTTAGCTTTGATATATTAACACGTTCATTTGTCTTAAATCTTAAGGCTGTTGTCCAACAGGTCATGGCAGTCAAAAGAACTGTCATATAAAATGTACATCTAGTAAGGCCCTCTCTTTTTATTTTAAAACAGTGATTTTAAAAATTTTGGCAGAATAACCTAATTATCAAATAAAAGCTTATAGAAACCCACATACCTACACATATATAAAAAAAAAAACTGAAGTAGAGTTGTTTTGCTTGAGAAGGCTGAAGGTGGGGGCAGAAAAACTTCACAGCCTAGCTTCATTCAGGGTCCTGAGATACCACAAAGACACCGTTTTTCTCAAACAAAACTGAAATCTGCCAGGCACAGTGGCTCACGCCTGTAATCCCAGCACTTTGGGAGGCCGAGGTGGGCAGATCACCTGAGGTCGGGAGTTCGAGATCAGCCTGGCTAACATGGTGAAACCCTGTCTCTACTAAATATACAAAATTAACTGGGCATGGTGCCACATCCCTGTAGCCCCAGCTACTTCGGAGGCTGAGGGAGGAGAATCACTTGAACCCAGGAGGTCGAGGTTGCAGTGAGCTGGGATCACGCCACTGCACTCCAGCCTGGGCGACAGAGTGAGACCCTGTCTCCAAAAAAAAAAAAAAACTGAAACCTACTCTTCTGTTACATGAGGAGAACAATCTGTGTCTCATATTTAAAATTTACAAGTATAGATACATTTTTTATGAATATTTATTAAAAACAATGACATAAAAATTATTCCATTAACTCATTTGTTGAACATTTCCATGTAACCATAACAATGCAAAGCACTTTGAGAGCTGCATGGGACGTCTAAGACATGGTTTCTAATATCGGAGTTCAAATAGAAATCACATCGGAAGTTGAAGCCACATTGTGTGGTGCTCACTTCCACAGCAGACTTGTACAGCTTGAAGTATTTAAGCAGATTAACCATAAAGGAAAAGGAAAAATGCTAGCTGCATCTTAAAAGACTCTTGGGATTCAAACAATCTATAGGAGGAAGATAGCCAACACACCAGCGGTGGAGAAAACACAAAGATTTTTGTTTGTTGTGTTTTTTGTAGAGACAGGGTCTCCTCTCGAACTCCTGGCCTCAAGGGCTCCTCCTGCCTTAGCCTCCCAAAGTGCTGGG
>NW_026652277.1:170453927-170518610 GCF_009828535.3 Hylobates moloch | reverse complement strand
AATAAATAAATAAATAAATAAGGTAGGATAAAGTAATGAAAGATGGAATGAGGCAGGTTAAAATGTGGAATACAATATTATCAGGTTAAGGCCAGAATAAGGCAAGTGTACAACAAACAACAATAACAACAGCAACAACAAAACAAGTGCAGGGAGGAGAAGACACAGAGTGAAGGAGAAAATATGAGAAAACAAATGCAAAACATAAAGTTAGCAGGAATAGAATATCTATCTATGCCCATGCTCTGAAAATTCTTTATACTCTGAGAAACATCCTGACAAGATTTTAATGAACAAATCACATAACAGTCAAACCTAGGAAATATCCTAGCTTCCTCTAGGATTCAAATGGAGACATGGTAACTTCTTAAGTATTCTCTCTCTGTTTAGGTTGAACTAGCTTAAACTATTTCAAAAGACAAAATCTTTTTTAAAATAGCCATCCTACTTTAGCCAAACAATACGATACAAAAAAAGCAGAACAAAAAACCTAGCCAGGACAACCAAGTCGAATTGGGAATATCCATTGCATCAGGCAGTAATGAAGCACCCTAGTCCTCTACTGGACTGGAATCAGAGCAGGTAGAATACAGAACTAGAGTTTTCAACTCTGCCATGTGGTAAGAATACACCCTTCTCCTCCTAGCCAGGGAGGTACAAGTAAGGCCCAGGGTGAAGCTGGAATCTTCATATTTAATTATCACAATGAGAAGCCCTGCCTTGGGTGTCAAAGGAAGTGAGGAAGGGAAGTTGGAATTGTGCCCCTACTTGACAAGCATACCCTTTCCTCTGTTAGGGTAGTATCAGACAAAGCCAGCTACAAATGGAAAACAGAACATCATAATAAGGTCCAGAGTCTCCTAACAGTCCCCCAAATGTTTAATATTCAAATAAAAATCTCTCATCTTGGCAAGAAATAGGAAGCCCCGCACATCAATGGAACAACATGATAAATATCGACACAGAAATTTCAGTGCTATTGTGACAGGATCACTGAGATGTTGATTTTTCTGGCAGGAAACCTCTGTGGCCATGGTGCCTTTGCCTAAGTTCTTGTCCTGCATGCAGGAAGAATGAGGTACACAGACAAGCAAAGGGTGAAGAAGAAGAAGAGTTATCTTTAGTGTTAAAAGAGCTCAGAGGAGTGGGTAGCTCCTCTCTATAGGCAGGTCCTCCCATGGAGTATTCAGTTCTCAGCAGAGAGGAGGCCATGGAGAGAGTGGCTCCTCCCTGTAGACCAGTTATCTGGATGTCTCTGCAGGCTCTGAAACTCTCTGCTGCAGCTGCTGCTCTCATCGGAGAGGGTACTCCTCTCTGCAGCTGGTCCTCACGTTGTCTCCAACAATCAGAAGGAAGGGTACTCCTTTCTGCAAAAGATTTGCTTTTTAGTCTCTTCATAAGTTCTTTCATAAAGCAGAAGTTTTTTTTTTATTATACTTTAAGTTTTAGGGTGCAAAACGTGCAGGTTTGTTACATATGTACACATGTGTCATGTTGGTGTGCTGCACCCATTAACTCGTCATTTAACATTAGGTATATCTCCTAATGCTATCCCTGCCCCTCCCGCCACCCCACAACAGGCCCTGGTGTGTGATGTTCCCCTTCCTGTGTCCATGTGTTCTCATTGTTCAGTTCCCACCTATGAGTGAGAACACGAGGTGTTCGGTTTTTTGTCCTTGCGATAGTTTGCTGAGAATGATGGTTTCCAGCTTCATCCATGTCCCTACAAAGGACATGAACTCATCATTTTTATGGCTGCATAGTATTCCATGGTATATATGTGCCACATTTTCTTGGTCCAGTCTATCATTGTTGGACATTTGGGTTGGTTCCAAGTCTTTACTATTGTGAATAGTGCCGCAGTAAATATATGTATGTATGTGTCTTTATAGCAGCATGATTTATAGTCTTTTGGGTATATACCCAGTAATGGGATGGCTGGATCAAATGGTATTTCTAGTTCTAGATCCCTGAGGAATCGCCACACTGACTTCCACAACGGTTGAACTAGTTCTTGTTTACTAGGATTTTCAATGGAAGCAAGGGAAGTGGCTAGTCATGTAAAAGGGACCCTCAAAAATAACCGGTGGGTTTCTCATCTGAATAACCACTAAAAAACAGTGGATTTCTTATCTGAAAACAAAGATGATAGAAAGCACTAGACTAATGTATTCTAAGTGATGTCAGAAAAAAACTGTCAAACCTAAATCTTATGATCCAACAAATTGTTCATCAAATGTGAGGGACAAATTATGACATTCCCAGATAAGAGCTGGCACCTTTTAACAAAAAGCTGGCACTTTTAAGAAATGTCTTATGGAGTACTTCAGTGTCTGTTGACACTCAGAAGCAGTATGAATAAAGAAAAACTGAGGTAAATGTAAATACATAAAAAAAGATAAAAGAAAACATTTTGCCCATCCACAATTTGTTCTCCACATAACTTAAAACACTAACATATTGAATAATAAAAAACTACCACTAATTTGTATTTTTGACATACAATGCATAAAGGTATAATTTTGAGAACTCAATAAGTGAAATAATGGAGTTAAGTTATACAGGAAATGGTTTTGTATGTTACTGAAGATAAGCTAATGTAACTTTAAAAATGCTCTGTTGCCCATACTGGAGTGCAGTGATGCAATCTCGTCTGGCTGCAACCTCCGCTTCCAAGTTCAAGAGATTCTCCTGCCTCAGCGGAGATAAGATAGAATATTATAACAACTAAAATTAAGCAAATGTTAATTGTTTAATATTTTTGGTTCTTATTTTATGGATCATATCATTAAATGTTCATTTTTTGTCACTTTAAGAATGTGCAAAAAGGATGAATGTAGTTTTAGGAAGGTATGTGTTGTGTATTTTTGAGCTTTGCTAGTCTGCTAAAATGCTGTCTATGACAGTTCTCAGTTGTCTCCCACCCAGCTTTGTCTATGAAATAAAAGTTGTAATATCTGCTAAAAATTAGGACTACTGTTATCACAAGGAGCAATAATGACAAGGAATACAACTGTGTAAGTGCATTTGTCTAAGAAAACAAAAGCAAATACGAAAAAAGACTAGTCCCAAAGACAAGTATTAGTGTGTCCCAGTATATGAAGAGAATAATGAGTGTGGAGAGCTAGCTATAGACTGTTTGAGGAAGCAAATTGTATTTGCCTTGTTTTTATACTATCTGAATCTGTAAAGAAATAATAAAACGTGTTAATTTTTTGGTAAATTCTGTTCAGTTTTGATATAATTATTCACAAGATATGAAGAAATAAAAGGAGCTCATAAAAACTTTACTACCAAACTTCACATTAAAACAAAACTAGAAAATGACTTCTCTCTGTTAAAATGATAAATTGGCCTTAGAGCTAACAGAAGGAGGATGGAATGACAAAAGATCATTCTTTGCCTGCAGAGTAACTGCCTAAGTAACAAGAATTCTGCATCTCAACTTTTTGTGGACCTTATCATGTCCTTGATTATTTACAAAAACAAAACAAGATAAATAAATGTAAACAAACACGAAGTTCAGTGAGCCAAAGTTCCTCACTGATAAAGAACTGAAGTTTCCTGGTACTTGTGCGCCTTCTTCTGTTTGCCATGTTGATTGAATAGGTAACCAGATATTGTTTCTCATGCTCCCATGATTCCATCCTAATTAAGTGAGCAAATTTCCTCTGACAACACTTTGATTTTTGCCTTCTACAATTTGATTGCAAATTTAGAACACAAAATTTCAGTGCAAAATATCTTTTACATCTAATGCTATCTTTGTGTTTTGAGGGGGCATCATAAAGATTATTCTTTCACTTGACAAGTAAAAGAATACTAGAAATAAGTAAGTTTGTTTCATGGGTTCCACATGTCTTAATTACCTCAAAGTATTGTGAGAACTGTATGAAGATAGTTGTCAAATCAGGAAAGATGCTTAACCTTCACTAGGTTAAATTTGTATAAGTAAAATGTTACTCATTTTTATAAATATTATAGAGTGTACACATTTTGAGAAGACCCTGGAAATTGTCAGTGCCTCTGCTATCCATCATATGTCTTGTCTCTCAGGGGAAACACTTATGAAATAGTTATGTCCTCTATCCCAAAAAAGAAATTTACTCTTGTCTGCTGTGATAATATTGTTCCTGGAATATAACCTCCACCATGAGTCTTACTATCAAGCAAGAGCCCTTTTCCCTTCTGATGTTTGCCTGGTGACTTTGCTATAAGCTTCAGGCTAGAGTTTATACCTTTAGCAAAGGGGATTTCAGAACCTGTGAAAAGGCCTATACCAGCATTATAAACCATTGCCCCTTCAGGGAATTGTCAAGCACAGCCTTCCAAACAGGTATTGCTTAGACAACTTGCAGTCTGTATTAGGGACTAAGGATTTCCAGGACTTCTTTCAGTCCAGCAGCAGACATACTTTATAAAAGCAGTATCCAGCAGAATAAAACTTAATTACTAAGGACTAAATGAACTGATGAGATGAATTTAATTGTGGTTATTTGCTTAGATATGTTGCTGTTGTTGGAATGCTCTCTTATTTATGGTTGTATGAGGAAGCCCTTTCTCCTTTTTCCCAAGCTGTCTGTACGCCTCAGTTTAATAGACTATGCTTTGGTAAACTGCAGTGAAACATTTTTAGTGGTATCTCATTCTCACTCATCCCTTAGAATTCAGAAACAGCTATGTTACTAAGATTTCTGACTTGACTTGGCAATATAGTTATTTGGGTAAGATTCAATAAGAATCTTGCTCTCTTTTTATCAGAGCCTAATTGGAAACATCAATTGTGCAAGCAATGTCACATTTGAGAATGATTCTCATTTAATCAGCTATGAAAAGCCACTATTAAAGAGCAAGTATTTACTTGGAAGCCTGTTTTCAAGACTAGTTATGTATGGATTCAGTGCCTACAGAGTCTCCCAAGAACTCTGGCTTGGTACTTGGTACTCGGCTTACAGAGCATCATCTTCACAGAAGGCATGATTTCTTACCAGATCAGAGGCCTTAGAGAATTTGGAAGCCATCAAGAAGAGAAGAATTCACCCTGATTTATGGGTATATATGAAATCTGCTGGAGAAAACATCTTGGGCTGAGTCTCCTACACTCAGCATAAAAAAAAATGAGGACTATAATAAAAATCAAATCTAAGACCTCTGATGAAAAATCTACCCAGGAAATTCTTAATCTTTCATAGTTCTCAATACTATAAGGCTCTAGATTTTCAGATCAAACTCAATGCCTGTGTGTTTAATTAGGATTCTTGTTGCCTTGAATCCATATGAATAATTAGACCAAACCTAATGAGGCTAGACTTTTTATTTAAAGAATAATCTTTGGGGATTATTTATAATCATAAGGGTTAGAATATCCAAAAAGTTTTCTGAAACAAAAATGGGAGCAACTACCGAGTGTTTTTCCGTTCAATGAAGGCTTCTACCTTTGATTTTCTGTTTCTTTGGGTGTTGTAAAACCTTGTAGGAGAAGGGGTGAATGTACTGATTTTCGTCTAGTAGAGATAGAGATAATTTCTACCTGGTTGAAAAGATGATTTAAAAGTTACAGTTTATTGCCCTGTTGGACATTAACCCATTTTATTAATATATCTAACCAGGCGATCTTATCATAAAATTACTTTGTAAAATTGCCTTTAAACACCTACCTCTTCAAATTTTAATTTCAACTGGTTTTAACATCATACTGGTTTCCTCATTAATTACTAAGTGTGTGAGATCTTTGACACACATTCATTTTTTATTTACACAAGAGTCATGATTTTTATTACATAAGAATCATGATTTTGCTTGTTGAAACTTGTACTTTAACAGGCCTGAGCAACTGGGGAAATGGCGCCATTGACTGTGGAGAATCCTGAGGAATAAGCATACTTGTTAGGGACAAGCATGCGATGAAGGAAGCTAGCGAAATACTTTGCTTTGGAAGTATTTAATTCAAAACAGAGCGTTGTTTACTTAAGAATGTTTACAGCAATGTGAAGTAGCAAGACATAGGAAGACTGGCAAACTTGACCTAGCTCATATAGTGGCCAAAGTCACAGAAGCATAGAGATATGTATGAAAGGTGGGTAGGTGGATCGCCTGAGGTCAGGAGTTTGAGACCAGCCTGGCTAACATAGTGAAACCCTGTCTCTACTAAAAATACAAAAAATTAGCTGGGTATGGTGGCAGGTACCTGTAATCCCAGCTACTCAGGAGGCTGAGGGAGGAGAATCTCTTGAACCTGGGAGGCAGACATTGCAGTGAGCCGAGATCACGCCATTGTATTCCAGCCTGGGCAACAAAAACAGAACTCGGTCTAAAAAAAAAAAAAAAAAGCGGGGGGGTGTGGAGGACAGATAGCAGTCACAGAGATCCTAGAATACCAAACGGAAGTACTTGTACTTTGTTCTGAGCATTTTGGGGCACAGTGAAAGATTTTTATGGAAGAATGACAGGCCTAAGTTTTCCAAAAGATTAAACTGGAATGTGTATTTTAGATGACTTGGCCAGAAGGAAACTGAAGATAGAGAAGCTAAGATGAAGACCATTGCTTTAGACTTGGGAAAAAACAATAGATGCATGGATGGGACACGGAAGGGCATAAAATGTTAGAGTATTAGAATTTAGATAATTTGGCAAATCCTTTGTGTTCTTGTCTCATAATTGTAGGCTTCTGTTACCAGGGAGACAGAGTCGGAAAGTCACAGAATGAGTGGTGATAAGCTTTCAAACCGGCTCCTTTACAATGAGTTGGCACAGAACAAGCGTATACAGTCTAGGGAAAAATACTCTTAGGCTTACTGAAGCAAAATTCTGTACATCAAGAAAACAGGAAAGGAGGCATTTTGTGCTTCATAAAGTTGAAGGGGTAGTAATAAACATAGGGATAATATTATCGTCTTACAGTTCAGCGTGGAGAAAAAGAAATAATATGGAACTCCTTACATAGGGGAATTACAATATCATTAGAAAAAATTGAGTGCTGAAAAGGAACTTCACATTTCAGCATTTCTTTTATTTTTTAAAAAAATGAAACTATGAAAGAAACTATATAAAGGAGTCTCTGAGAATATCATCTGCCTTCGTTATATTGTAGGATTGACAGTTGAGGGCTTTTAGAGATGCTTTCTTCAAGCAGCTTCAATCATTCATTGGCATTCAATGCTTTAGGGCCAAGTTTTATACAGAAAAATTTTTGTATTTCCTGTTATTCAACCATAATGGGAAATGAATGCATGAAGATAAATATCGACAAAGTAAATTTAGGAATAAGTAATTTGAAATAGGGACTTTTAAAGAAGTTCTGAAACTAAATGGTAAAAAGCAAGTTTCTCATTCATCTAATGACCCAAATTTACAACGATTTGGTAAAATTATTGTTTTAATTAAGATACAATTTTAATTTAATTGTATTTTATGATAGGCAGAGTTAATAGGGGAAAGAAAATACAGAAGTCAAATATGAGGTCAAGGTTTTTACTTCTTCCTGATTTCAAGCTAGAAATTCTGTGTGGATAGAAGGAATGTCCATTGGACTCAAAATGAAGGTCAAAGTTGAGTCCTGCTTCCGTACTGGCTGAAGACCTGTATGTCCAGCTCTCACTCCTGTCAGCTCTGCTCAGGGGTTTCTCACGTAAGACTTTGATATCTCCCTACTATTTAGAATTTTAGAATGATAAGCAATATTTGGTTGTGCTCCTTATCATTTGGAGTTGTGTGTATGCACCAGTGTGTGTATTTGCAAGTTTGACCTCCTGAAATCTCAATCTGATGGTGGATGTCTCTAACTTTATTTTGCTGCTGCCTTTTTTTGGAGGGGTGAGTGGGGGGTGGTGGACAGAGTCTTGCACTGTCACTGGGGCTGGAGTGCAGTGGCATGATCTCGGCCCACTGCAACCTCTGCCTCCCGGGTTCAAGCAATTCTCCTGCTTCAGCCTCCTGAGTAGCTGGAATTATAGGCACCCACGACCACGCCCGGCTAATTTTTTTTTATTTTTAGTAGAGATGGGGTTTCACTATGTTGGTCAGGCTCGTCTTGAACTCCTGACCTTGTGATCTGCCCGCCTCAGCCTCCCAAAGTCCTGGGATTACAGGCGTGAGCCACCGTGCCTGGCCACATCATTTTTTTTGGGGGGGTTGGGGGGGGACAGAATCTGGCTCCCTTGCCAGGCTGATATGCAGTGGCACTATAATGGCTCACTGCAGCCTTGAGCTCCTGGGCTCAAGCAGCCCTCCCCCTTCGGCCTCCTGACTTACTACAGGTGCATGCCACCATTCCCAGATGAGACTGAGTCTCTGTATGTTGCCCAAGCTGGTCTTGAACTCCTGGACTCAAGGGATCCTGGATCCTTCTGCCTACGCCTCCCAAAGTTCTGGGATTACAGCTGTGAGCCACCACACCCAGTTGTTTTGCTTCTTCATGAGTGTTTATTTCATTTCCGTTTCATTCCCCAAATGTCTGCATTTTGTGTCACTGTTTACACAAGTCACTGTCTCTTGGTTGTTAATGTGAAAACTTGGAGAACAGAAACAAAATTTCTCTAGTGATCTTGAGCAGGAACATAGATTTGCCTGAGTTCATCTAATATATTCCATTAAGATGCCCTTAACAAGGCATGTTACCTTCAGTCATCTCTTTACCCTGTTTATGCCAAGTTTCTTCATTTGTTAAATGGGAAGGTTAGGAACAGAACTAGATCATATGTGTTGGTTGATTTCTCCCCCACATTGCTCCATAGGAGGTGGAGATGGCTCAAAAATTTCAAAGCTATTTTTAGCCAAACATTTGGTGCTATTTATTTCATGTTGGGCTTATAGCAAAAATTTATGTCACTGAGATTTTTTTTTTCTACTGACTTGTTGCAACAGAAAAAACAAATGTATTGTCCAATAATAAGATTAAGAGTACATGAAAATCAGAGCAATTTAACATTAACTTTTTTGTGGGCAAATTATATTACTATGTAAGTAATATATAGCTGTTGCTGATATTTGGCAAGTGCCTTCAAAATATTTAATTTTTATAATTTCCACTACTTTTCAGTCACAGCACTCAGGAGAACAGAACCATTTTAATTTTTACAGAATTCCTTGACCCAAGGATGCTTTGTAAGTAGTTGTTTTCATCTGGGAGCCTTTTTCTCCAAACGTGTCTCATGCCATTATGGTTTTCATTTGGGAGCCTTTTTCTCCAAGTGTGCTTCGTGCCATTATGGTTGAGAACAGTGCACACAAAATAGACCAGGCTACCAAGCCCCCAAACCGGAAGCTAATCATATGACTGAGGCATTCACTTGTGTTAAGTAACAGATCTGCCTGTGTAAAATTATTAATGGAATCATCAGAGGCTATTAATCATCACCAAATTGTTTTCCTTGGAACTGTTTTTTATATGATTACCACTGAGAATCAACAAACTCTTAAATCATAATGACAGTTGAAAGATCTAAATGTCAACCAAATTAAGAAATAATTTCTTAGAGTAATGAAAATTAATATTATTATAATAAAATAAGAAAACAATAACAAGATGAAATAATGTTAACGAAGCTTAGACATAAGGTCTACTCTTGGGGAATATTTGAATTGCAGGATAAAAATGGCATCAGAAACACTAACACTCTCATATAAAATCAAGCAAAGTCAAATTTGAACCTTTTCAATATGTGGGATCTTGCCATATAATCACATTGGTGATTTCACCCTAAAAGCCAAACATTTCTTTGTACTGACTTGATTTTAAAGACTTCTAATTTTCTGGTAAAACACCCAGAATGAGAAAGAGGGGAAGGGAACAGAGACTAAAGATAGAGGAAATTTATTATTTTGGAAATTGAATGCCTAGCTCAGAATGCAGTTGACTACCCTTCTCAAGACCCATGTCTATATTCATTTTCCACATGTGAAAAATACATAAAGGGCTGTTACCCCATGAACTGTTGTGTGGGAAACATGACTCCTGTGAGCACCCAGGACTATCTTGCATGAAAGGAAGAAATCAAGTCAAGTAAAAAGATACTTTGTTCTCTGGTATAAGCAGAATTAAGAATTAAACTCATTATTTAAATACTTGAGGTAAGATACAGTATTTGAACTTCTCAAAAGTGAAATTAGGGAATTTTTGAGATTAAAAGGAACATAAATGTTTAGTATTACAGGTGAGAAAACTGGAGTCTAGGAATGTTTAATTAAATAAAGATCTGTCTCCCAGCACTTTGGGAAGCTGGGGCCAGTGGATCATGAGGTCAAGAGATCAAGACCATGCTGTCTAACATGGTGAAACCCCATCTTTACCAAAAATACAAAAATTAGCTGGGCATGGTGGCATGTGCCTTTAGTCCCAGCTACTTGGGAGACTGAGGCAGCAGAATCTCTTGAACCTGGGAGGTGGAGGTTGCAGTGAGCTGAGATCATGCCTCTGCACTCAGCCTGGTGACAGAGCGAGACTCCGTCTTAAAAACCACCACAACAACAACAAATGTCCATCATTCTTCTTGTGTCAGCCATTGCAATAGTGGCTGGTGATACAGCTAAATAAGACATCAAAGCTCTGACTGAAGAAGTGTGCATTCATGCTGGAGGAGAGAGGCAGGAGAATGTATGGGACTGTGTCCTTACCACGGAAAGTGATCACAGCTATGGTAGAAACAACAGACAGGGAGCTTCTTAGAGGCTGTGGTTTGAGTCCTCAGGGTATGCCTTGGAGAAAGCACTGGGATTACAGGTGTGAGCTACCATGCCTGGCCTGGGTTTTCCATTTTTTAAGGGTGGGGAAGGAAGAGGAGGAAGAGGAGGAAGAAGAATAGGAGGAGGAGGGAGAAACCATCAGCATCAGGAGGCCACAGAGCCAAAAACATTTACCATCTGGCCTTTGCAGACAATGCTTGCTGGCCTCTGGGT
The DNA here is from genome assembly GCF_009828535.3 of Hylobates moloch. Taxonomy (NCBI): domain Eukaryota; kingdom Metazoa; phylum Chordata; class Mammalia; order Primates; family Hylobatidae; genus Hylobates; species Hylobates moloch. The sequence continues at coordinate 170,507,717 of NW_026652277.1, read as the reverse complement.
TAGACAGGGAGGCCTATGAGGGCAGATGTCCACACCTGCAGATGCATTCCAACCCTGGAGAACAGCCAAAGCCCAGGTATGGAGAGGTGAATGCACAGGCTGTTCTGGGAACTTTGGCTTTTTTGGTTGAGGGGAGTCATTATTTTAAAGAAATGGCATCCCCACTGGAGCCTTTCTGTAAAATGGTGGTTAGTTTTGTTGACACAAGACCATGTGGTATATTTTTCATGTACTTAGCATTCTCTGCAACTGTTTCACTTCTCCTTTACTGTTTTCCACTTCTAATTATTTAGAAGTTATTAATGTTTAAACATTGTTTAAATACCCTCACACCTAGAACGTCTAGGGCAATGTTGAAAAATAGTTTTCCAGTCATTACTCTCTTGTTTAGCTCATCTAGGCACACACCTTCCTCCCTCCCTCGCTTCATCCTGCCATCCCTCACATCACAAACTCTCCTCCCTTCCTCCTCCACCTCATGTTATTCTGTCATCCCAGGCACATTCAGGGTCCCACGGAAAGAGACTGGGCTGGGGACACCAGTCACGGGGTGCACTGGGCCTCTACATTCAGCAAGTGGGACAAAGCCCAGGCAATCTGCAACCTCCAGATCTGTGTGAATTCACGTGATTTCTCAACTAGAAAATCAGCCAAATGTGTGAAGTTTTAGAAATCTGGTTTTATACATAATTGAATTTCTCTAGAAACTGGAATTTTAGAAGTTAAAGTCCTCCCTTCCCAGTGACTAAATGGATACTTTTTTTTTTTTTTTTTTTTTTTTTTTTAGAGATAGAGTCTTGCTCTGTCACCTAGGCTGGAATGTAGACGTGTGATCTCAACTCACTGCAACCTCTGCCTCCCAGATTCAAGCGAATCTCCTGCCTCAGCCTCCCGGATAGCTGGGCTTACAGGCACCCACCACCACGCCTGGCTAATTTTTTGTATTTTTAGTAGAGATGCGGTTTCACCATCTTGGCCACGCTGGTCTCAAACTCCTGACCTTAAGTTCTCCACCCACTTTGGCCTCCCTTCGGCCTCCCAAAGTGCTAGGATTAAAGCATGAGCCACCACACCTGGCCTACATTTTTTTTTTTTTAAAGGTTTAGCCTGGTGATTTTATAGCTCATCTAGGTTGTAAGGAATAGCATGAATCCTAAAAGATATATACTAAAGATACATGCAAAATTAATGCATGCATAAAGTATAAGTATGACAAGTATTGGAAGTTGACAGTATCTAATATTTTAAATGAAAAATTGTTTTCACAAGGGATTGTACTGAACAAATCCTTTGAATTTCAGCTTTGCTTATGTTTGCCAGCAGGAAAATGATTATAAAATATTGTAATGGAGAAGTTAGCCTGATTATTTTGTATTATATTAGAATTACCAATTATATTTGTATCTAAGGACATTTGCTATATTAATATGGCAAATTGGATTTTTGTTTTGGGCATATTTTTCTGTATCATTTCAAATTTTATTTTTATCTTTTCTACCTACTTCTGTTTCTTATTACAGTTACACAAAAGTGAGTTCTTTTTTTTAATTTATATTTTTAATTTTTGCTTTTATCTTAGATACAGGAGTACATGTGTAGGTTTGTTACATGGGAATATTGCGTTATGCTACAGTTCAGGGTATTGATCCTATCACCCAGGTAGTGAGCATAGTAGCCGATAGGTAGTTTTTGAACCCATGCCTCCCTCCCTCCTCCTTCTCATAGTTCCCAGTGTCCATTGTTATGTCCAGGTGTGTTCAATGTTTAGTTCCCACTTAAAAGTGAAACGTGCAGTATTTCTTTTTTTGTTGTTGTTCCTGTGTTAATTCATTTAGGATTATGGCCTCTAGCTTCATCCATATTGCTGCAAAGGACATCATTTCATTCTTTCTTATGGCTATGTAGTATTCCATGATGCATATGTACCATATTTTCTTTATCCCGTCTACTCTTGATGGACACCTGAGTTTATTCCATGTCTTTGCTATTGTGTATAGTGTAGCAATGAACAGGTGAGTGCATGTGTCTTTTTGGTAGAATGATTTGTTTTCCTGTGGTTATATACCCGGTAGTGGGATTGTTGGGTCAAATGATAGCTCTGTATTAAGTTCTTTGAGAAATCTCCAGACTGCTTTCCACAGTGGCTGGACTAATCTACATTCCCAACAACTGTGTAAGTATATAAGCGTTTCCTTTTGTTTGCAGCCTTGCCACATCTTTTTTTTTAACGTTTTAATAATAACCATTCTGACTGGTATAAGATGGTATCTTATTGTGGTTTTGATTTGCACTTCTCTGTTGATTAACTGGCCATATGCAGAAAACTAAACCTGGATGCCTTTCACCCTCTATTAAAAATCTCAAAGTGGACCAAAGATTAAATGTAAAACTTCAAGCTATAATAATTCTGAAAGACAATGTAGGAAATACTCTTCTCAACATTGGCTCTAGCAAAAATTTTTTGGCTATGTCCCCAAAAGCAATTGCAACAAAAACAAAAATAAACAGGTGAGACTGAATTAAACTACTGAGCTTGCACAGCAAAAGAAACTGTCAACAGACTAAAGAGACAACCTACAGAATGGCAGAGGATATTTACAAACTATGCATTCGACAAAGGCCTAATATCCAGAATTTATAGGGAAACTAACAAATCAAGAAGCAAAACACAATTAAAAAAACATTTAAAAATGGGTAAAGGTCGTGAACAGGCACTTCACAAAAGAAGACATGCAAGCTACCAACATACCTATGAAAAAATGCTCAGCATCACTAAAAATCAATTCTTAAAGCACTCTTCTTATAAGGAATTCCAGGCAGAACGCAGAGTTAGTATTGCAGTTTTTAGTTGGAAAAGCTGGTTAATATAACAGAAGTAATAAACCAGTCCTCTATTTGTGTTTGTTGACAGTTGCAATTTAATTTTGACATTGAATTTATAGACTAAATATATTTGAGTGCACATGGACTGTAGTGGAACAGTCATTCCTGAGGTGGCCTGACATCTCATTGATGCATAATACAGATGACTCTGCTCTAAAAGTTTTATTTGCCTCCAGAAACGTTGTGCACAGTAGATGACCATGTCCTTCAAATACTGTAGCAGCTCCATTAGTGTTCTGAGAAGATTGTGAGGTCTTATGACCTGTTGTATTTGAGTGAAGCTTTGGAAAAGATGAGAATTCTACCCAAAATGCTTAAGGACTAATAACTGTAATTTCCTGAGTTATACTAGTCAATTTGATCAAAATTCCTTTTGATCTGTGGGCACATGGTTCTGTAAAGTTTTTTACTTTTTATGTTTTTCAGACTCATTTTGCTTCCTGTTGATTTTTGGCTTCACAGGTTAGCAATTCTGGTTGCAAAGTGTATTATTCTGAATGCTGATCATCAATTTGGGAACCTGCTTCCAAATACAAGTGTAAGACAGTATCATGTGTACAATGTATTGATATCTGATTACATTTTTGGTAAAAGGGAAGATATGGACAAAATGGCCTCTTAAAATGGTGACAGAATTCAAGGCTCTTTTCTATGAAATTGACTGGGAATATTACAAACAAAAATATCTTTGCTTCTGATTGTGAATGCTATATACAAGATTCATGATAGAATCAGTTATTGGAGGTAGAAATATCTTAAATCCCCATTACATGTTCTTCACTAGATAGAAGTCATGTTCTAGAAACAGGATTTTAGATAATGATCACCTCTGGCACATCCAATGTATATTACATTGTCAGAGATTGATGTTAATGTTGATGGCTGCTTCTAATCAGGCAGAATGCTCAGATTTGGGATTGTTTCAAAAGAATTCTAATTACTAAGTTCCATTAGCAGTTTGGGCAGCCTGGGAAATCACAGTAATTGATGGCAGCTTTTCTGAAGATCTGTGCAGCGTTAGTTCGAAGAAAACCTGTTAGCTTGGCAGGACAGTATAAAGCTTAGGGAAGAATTTATAGTTGGTAGTTAAAAGGGCCTTTCAGATACCAATTATTTTATATACTCAGTAATCTTGTTGGCTTTTATACACTATTACTATATGACCAAGGTGGTAAATCAATGTGTGCACCATAAGAGTAAGAACTTGTTTGATTTGAAAAGTATGGATCTTTTATTTCAGCAAATACCTTTAGCACCTACTTGGGCAGACCATCGTGCACAGTTGATGCATGTGATGAATCAGTCATAATCCTGGCCCAGTAGGATTTTACACTGGAGCTAGGTAGTTTATCCAATTGGATAAAGAGTAGAATGTAGTGAAAGTATTCTTGGGAGGATAGAAGCAAGCATTTTATTAGGAATTATATACTTCAATTTCAATTTTAATTTTCTGCCATTTTCTCTGACATGCTATTCAGTCATTATACTTTTCAAACATAATAATTATTCTAGATTCTGTGACAGAATTCAGATTTAATTCTAACATTGTTTAAAGCACATGTCCCAAATTAGATATAGCTTATATGAAATACACCATTTTTTTAAAACAGCTAATTGCTTTCTATATCAGAAACTGTTATTACAACATTTTAATGCCTGACTGCAGCATTGTGTGTCCTAGGCTACCAGACTTTAATGAAGAATTTTAAAATGTTGACTAAAAGAAAACTATTCAATATTTTGGTCTGCTGAAACTTTTATCAATTAACATTAATTTAAATATAAATCATCATTCCTTTAAATATATATCTGTTGTGTATTCAGTCTTCTGCAATTGACTTTTAAAAATACGAACTTGTTTTGTACATGGTTAAAACACAAATGTAAGAAGAGAGGAATAAAATCTTTGGGGAAAACATGCTACAGTTAATAATATGTAGCAGCTGTAAAACCTGTGTAGTGATTTGTAGGTAATTAGTAAAAGGACTAACAGACCATATGGTCAAGCATTATGTATTAGTTATTTTTCCACATGCAAAAATAACATTATAAAATTGGACTTTCCTTAATTAACTCAGCATTGAAACTTAGATGTATGCATTCTATTCTATAAATAACTAAAATATAATTTGTGAGTATCTCAACACTTTGGGGATATTTTAGATCGTGGTTTATGTGTGAAAGACATAGCAAAAGCATTTTCTTGTATATGAATTGGGGCAGTAGGGAACCCCTGAAATGTCAGATTATTCATTTTCCATTCATTATGGATCATTATCCAGATTAATGCTGAAATAATTAGTTTTAAATTAGTCATTGGTAGTGATTCCCAGCATGGAGTTTTCACATCATGAAATAGTTGTAAAATAGTACGAGACATTATTTTAGTACAGTTGCCTTATAGAAATGCCTTCACTGGGTTAAGATTAAACTCTAGTGAGGATTAATGTAGGTAACATTACTTTGAACCATATTCCTGTATCTTTAGCAAAATGAAAAGCTATTGTTTGTTAAAGCATTCATTAGATCTTATGTATAAGAATACACTTATGGTTGAGCTAGTGCTTGAAAATAATGTAATCATTCCACGTTAACTTATGCACTCTGAATATTTTTTTTATTGTCTTATCTGCCAGGAATCACTTTCTCATTCAATATGGGAGCTCTGCCATTTTCACTACTTGATTCCTAATGCTGTTGGAACATATGATTTGCCTCCTATTTCACATAGAGATCTTCACTTCTGGGATATTACAATTTTAATAAACCTTTCTACTCTATCATTTCCTGACTGTGGATTAGGGATACCGATATCTACTTATTAGTAATATTTAGCTAATTTAGGAAATGCATCTGAAAGTGTACAGCAAAACATCTGGTACACACTGAATGCACAAAAAAGGGTGGTCTCCTTTCTTAATCTCCAAGGTTATTTCTATCTTACTTTGCCTCGCAATTATAGCTTCTCTCATTGATTTCTTAACTGGATCCATCTTCAGGTCATACAGTTATGTTTCAGTAACTTTACCTTACCCTCAACCAACCGTCCTTGTTTCCTCTGCGTCTTCATCATCAAAACTTTCAGAAAGAAGGACCTTTGTTCTCTGCCTTATTTCCCATTTCTGATTTCATGACAGTCTGGCTTCTAACCCCACCAACTCTCAAATTTTCCTCCAATTACTTCCTTATTGCTACATCTAAAGACTGTTATAGTCCTTATATATTTTCTTCTGTCGACCTCATGACATTGTGTCCTACTCCCTGTAGCCCATGTTCATTGGCTCTTGGAGTATCACTCGAGTGATACCGAGTGGTTTGATGTCTCCCTTTCCTCTGCTTAGGTCTCTTGTTTTCCTGTTCTTTCTTTTACTGCTATATCCTATACAGTGGCATCTTAGACTCTTGACCTGGCCTCAACTACAACCTGTCCTGTGATGACTCTGAGATCTTTCCTAGTATTCAAAACTGCCCACTGATCATCTCTAGTTGCTCCTTTGTTGTTGGTTAATATGCCCAAACAGTTCCATAAGTTATAAATTCTTAAAAGTTATTGCAGATTCTTGTGTCTCTCCACCTATTTGTTTCGCCACACCATTGTCTGGTGATAATTTCTTCACCTGCGTTCACCCTGCCTAACTGCCCGGTTTTACCCTTCACTATCTCTCACCTCAGTCATTATAGTTGCTTATTAACTAATCTGTTGGTCACCAGTCTCCCTCACCTCCAAATCCAGTTACCTTCCTTAAATAAAGAAAAAGAAATTGATCCTACCAGTCCCCTGTTTACGAGCCACTGATAACTCCTCATCTCCTATAAAATAAACTCCAAAGTAGGCAGTGTGAAGCTCTTCACAATCTGGGGAAATAATTTCTATACAAAATCATTTCCTATGACAAACATTGAGTTGATAGTAAATATTTTTGAATAACCTCTTAAAATATCTTCCAGGACATTGAGTGCCCTCTATTCTGGCTGAAGCCATCACAGACTATTTCCTGAATGTGCTTTCTTTTCACCTCTGCACTATTGTGTATGGTAGATTCTTCATAAAGAAGGACCTTGCATCCTTCAAGACAGAGCCCAAGTATCAAGTCCTCCTAGAAATTATCCATCATTTTCAGGGTATAGTTAGTTACTCCCTCCTTGAAGTTCAGTTTGAGATGATAGGATTATGTGGTTGCATCTCAGTCTCTAGCACTGCATTGAATTCTGTAGAACAGAGACTTTGCCTTGTTTATCCTAATGTTGGATTCCCTCCAGGACATACTACATTTTAAACATTGGTAATTATCTGCTATTTGAAGCTTCTTCAGCTTGTTCAAAATTTGAATGGTCAGTTACTTTCAAGTTTTCATTTTAAAATGAATATTTTATAGAATATAATGCATTTAAATACATGTGAAGGGACTATATTTTAATCATCTTATGCTCAGTTAATTTTTTTTTTTCAGACAGCGTCTCGCTCTGTTGTCCAGGCTGGAGTGCAGTGGCATGATCTTGGCTCATTGCAACCTCCACCTACCAGGTTCAAGCAATTCTCCTGCCTCAGCCTCCAAAGTAGCTGGGATTACAGGTGCCCACCACCAGGTCCAGCAGCTATTTTTTTTTATTTTTAGTAGAGAGGGCTTCATCATGTTGGCCAGGCTGGGTTTGAACTCCTGACCTCAAGTGATCCACCCTCCGTGGCTTTCCAAAGTGCTAGATTACAGGCCAGAGCCACCATACGCGGCCTGAGCCGCCATATCCAGACAGTTTTTTAAACATTATAAAGTATTCTGTTTCTTTCATCTGTGAAATATAAGAGTAGTAATTTATAAATGAAAGTTCTTCATCTGTGATTAATTCAAGAGTCATTCTCAAGGGCACAGTGTCTTCCTTTGAGGGGAAAAGCCTTTTTGGAAGTGAAAGCATTATGCTATCCCTGAGAGGTCTTGTGTTTTGCAAATATAGCACAGTCATTCTTTACCTTTCAAATGGAAACATTACACAAATGCATAAGAAAATGTTTTTTTTTTTTTTTTTTTTTTTTTTTTTTTTTTTTTTTTTTTTTTTTTTTTTTTTTTTGAGACGGAGTCTGGCTCTGTCGCCCGGGCTGGCGTGCAGTGGCGCGATCTCGGCTCACTGCAAGCTCCACCTCCTGGGTTCATGCCATTCTCCTGCCTCAGCCTCTCCGAGTAGCTGGGACTACAGGCGCCCGCCACCACGCCCGGCTAATTTTTTTTTGTATTTTTAGTAGAGACGGGGTCTCGATCTCCTGACCTCGTGATCCGCCCGCCTCCGCCTCCCAAAGTGCTGGGATTACAAGCGTGAGCCACCGCGCCCGGCCAAGAAAATGTTTTTGTTTAAAACATCACATTTGTTTTGTCATGAAAGAACATAACAGTGGTAAATTCCCCATCCAGCATGCAAAAAAACAGATTAACCCAAAATCTACCAGAAATATTGCACTAATCAATGATTGCACTTAACCTAACTGTCATTTTATGAGTCAGGGGAACAGTTCTGGTCTGGTTGCCAGCGATACCTATTGTCTTTGGCAGCATATGTGGGGATTTTCCTAGTCTCTACCCAGTTGTAAATAAGTCATTCATTAGTCAAGATATGTCAAGTCAGTGTAAGTCAAGGTCTGCCTGAACTGTGATATATCTTATCTGTTAAAGAAAACAGGCTGAAGTCTTTCTTGCAAATTAATGCTAATGAAGTAACTGGAGTAACTTTCCTAGTGCTTTGTTTATTTGTCTTACTTTCTTCATGGGGATGTAGAGATCATAATTTTTCAGAAAGGAACTATGAGATGTATATTAATTTTCAGGTTTTATGTAAGTTTTAGATATGTTTTTGCAAACATAAGTTTATATATACACACACACACACACACATACCTGACACACGCACATATATAAATACATATACACACACACATGCAAATGGCGGTGAAGTAGTATGGAGAAAAAGACAATAAGGTAGGGAGATACAGAGTAGAAAAAAAGAGGAATGGACTCATTTACAATTTGAAATGGATGGTTAAGTCTTAATGAGAAAGTGACATTGAGTAAACCCTGAAGACACTTTCCTTCTCATTTTAGGTTCCTGAACATGAGCACTGGCTGCCATGCTGCCATGCAAACTAAGGCTAGACAAAACCAAGTTCAGCATCACCCATCCCCATGTTAAAGTCACTGAGTTAAAAGGCATGTTTGGAAATGAAAACTATTTATAATCCTACACTAGATAGACATCAGTCCTCACTTTAACGTCATCCTTCATCTGGTAGTAAGCATTGTATCAGTGAGGATTGTCTGAGCTGCAGTGATAATGGATCCATGGGCTTCCACAACATTGATTTATTCCTCGCTCAGTTACACGCTCATTGTGAGTTTGCAGTGGCATGGCTGAAGTTTCCTTCACTCCAGGACAGAAGCTGTTGGAGCCAGTTCTATCTGGAGCACGTTCAGCCTTATGACAGAGAGAAGAGACATCACAGTGATTTTATCTAATTCCATTTCATTGGCTAAAGCAAGTCACTTGTGCAAGAGCCTTACCCAAGTGAAGAAGGGAAATAGAGCCTTCCCAGAAGGAAGGGTATAGTAGGAAGTGATAGCAGATGGTTGAAACACTAATTATATTTTCCTCAGTTAGGTATTTAATTTTATTTCCCTTCAAGCTCCAATATATGTTATTTTCCACTTCAGTTACACAGATGTCCTCTTGTTACCACATCCCTGCTGTGTTCTCTTCTTGAATATCTGTCCTTGCTGGGCATGGTGTCTCACACCTGTAATCCCAGCACTTTGGGAGGCTAAGGCAGGAGGAGCCCTTGAGGCCAGGAGTTCGAGAGGAGACCCTGTCTTTGAGGCACTATTTCAAGAGTCTAAAAGAGTTTCACCTTCATTTTGAAGTTTGTTTTGTAAAGTTATTATAGTCATTTATGTGGCAGTAAATCAAGCCTTATTGGTATAATAAAATCTAAGTATTATAGATGCTAGTGTCATTATGCAGAGAATCCTGTACTTTTTAAGAAGTTGGAGTCATCCAGCTGTTCCTTACTCTGATGGCCTGAGAGAGTATGGCTCTCTTACTGCGAATGCATTTCGGACGCAATGTGTTGCTAGAGTATTGGTTTTTCTCTCCACATGTAATATCCCCAAAGCCTAAAACAAGATGTTTATCTTTTTGATAGACAAGCAATTAACTTTTGGGGGGGAATTTCAAGGCAGTAAAGCCCATCTGTTAGGACACTGGAAATAAATAGGAATTTCTGACAGAAGAACATTATGGCCTTGCATTTGTTATGCTGTAGCTAAAGCTCTGTCAGCATTTTTATTATAAACCTAGGGGATTATCAGTCTGCAATAAAACTCTTTTTGGACTGAGGCTTATTTAGATTCAGAGCTTACTCACTAAGAAAACCTTTACTTTCCTGAACACAGGATAGATTTGTTTCTGCTTGCCTTTCTAAAGGAGAAATGTGTCTGGGCTTTCCATATAATTGTATAAATTTATAAAATATTTGATTTATTATAAACAGAGTCATTGGTGATCACAGTACATTATTTCCTATAAAGGCAGTGTAGAAACTGGTTGGCAGCGTAGTTACCAAGTAGCGCTTAAAATAGTCGTTTATTTCTAAGTCATACAGTAGTAGGATTTTGGCAGTTGGCAGATAGCTCACCATTATCCATGCATTGATAAGACTGAATACACACTTCGTAAGACCCTTTCCTTAAAATGTTGAAATTTGAGTGGCTGGTGATTTTCTGTCATTCCTATTCTGAAATGTGCTCCAAACAGTTTTAAAAAATGATTTCAGTTTCAGACAGAAAGAAGCATGTAATAGTAATTTATTTTTATTCACATTAAAGTATAAAGACACTAAAGAAAGAATAATGTTTAACATTAACAGCACGGGTTTAAACCCTCGGTCTACCACTTATCAGCTGTCGTCCTGGGAAAATTCCTTCAAATCTCTGCACCTCAGATTCCTAGGGAAGAATAAATACTGATAATGATTGTTCTTGTGTCACTGGGGCTGCTCTGAGTTTTAGATGCACTAATACATTGAAAACCCTTAGGAAAGTGCCTGAATATAGTAAGTGCTCAATAAATTTTAAGTAGTATTAGTACTCCTGGTAGTACTATTACTTGTTAGTTATTACTGTGGTTTTATATTTCATCATAGGACCATAACAAAAAAAAATTATTTTTCAGGTAAAAATTATACTAAGTGAAATAAGCCAGGCACAGAAAGACAGATACTGCATAATTTCACTTGTATGTGGAATCTAAAAATGCTGAAATCATAGAAGCAGAGGCTGGAGTGGAAGGAAATAGGGAGATGTTGGTCAAAGGGTACAAAGTTCTAGCTAGACAGAAGGAATAATTGTATGGGATGGTGATCATAGTTAATAATGTATTATATGGCCAGGCATGGTGACTCATGCCTGTAATCCCAGCACTGTGGGAGGCCGAGGCAGGCAGATCACTTGAGGTCAGGAGTTCAAGACCAGCCTGGCCAACATGGTGAAACCCCGTCTCTACTAAAAATACAAAAATTAGCCGGGCGTGGTGGTGTGTGCCCGTAATCCCAGCTACTTGGGAAGCTGAGGCAGGAGAATAGCTTGAACCCAGGAAGTGTTGGCTGCAGTGAGCCAAGATCACACCACTGCACTCCAGTCTGGGTGACAGAGTGTGACTCCGTCTCAAAAAATAATATTAATAATAATGTATTATATATTTCTAAACTGCTAAAAGAATAGATTTTAAATATTCTCAGCACAAAAAATGGTAAGTAGGGTGAGGTAATGCATATGCTAATTAGCTTGATTTAATCTTTCTACAATGTATACATATATCAATATATCACATTGTACCCCATAATTATGTACAATTATTATCAATTAAAAATTTTAAGCTCTAACTTAAAATGCCATCACATTAAATAGTAATAATTTTTAAGAAATCATTCTTACTGCTTAACAGTGCAATTGTTACCTGATCACTGCAGTTGATCAATTTCAGAAAACATGTAATATTTATTCCTGTGGAATAAATACTTTGTTTTTAAGTGTGAGAATTCTGTCTTCCTAGTAGCTTCATTTAAAAGTCTTATTCCTGCTGATGTTGCTGACTTTAAAAGAGCATTTCTTGATTATATTGCGAAGTATAGCAAAGGAAGAGTACTGTTACATAATGTATATGTCAAGGTGTATCAAAATAGTGTTATATTATGTAAGGCTTTCTCCTGCTTCAATTCAGAGGAATAGCAATTTTGTGCTGTACAAATAAATTGATTGATAGAAGATAGCAAGAAAAAGCCATACCATTGCTCAGATATGCTTGGCTATATACCATTTCACCTTTATAATACAAGAAGGATACAGCTTCAGTGTAAAAACTGTGTAGTGAGTTATATTACGGGGGAGTATCATTGTATAGAGTATCATGCAACAATTATATGCTTACCACTGGAAGGCAGTGTAAGTTTTATTCTTTTTATAAATAATATTTATGGCATTTAGTGGGGTAATTACAGTGATAGCAACGGGGTGGGGCAGAAATTGTGCACATTGCTAAGTCTATTTATTCAGCAAGGATTGATTGACTTAATATTATGAGCCAAGGTGCATTAGATGCTAGAGATAGAAAGAAGAATAAAGTACGCAAGCTCCCTTGTCCCCAGCGGGCTTACTGTCAAACAAATAAATACTCTACCATGAACCACTATGGGATAATGCACAAAGTCTTCAGAAGGCAGTGCGGTCAGGGGTGGTGTCCAGAGGATGTGGGTAAATGGGCCTTAAATAAAAGAGGGAAAACCTATTCTGTCTCTTAAATGAAGGAGAGAAGGATACATTTGGATACACTAATATTTATAGGTTTAAGAGCCATGAGTTAGGAGGTTCCTGGGTGATAGCTCATGGTTTTGAATATATGGGTATAGAATTGTTTTACCTCCAAATTAGCAATAATACATAATGTTTACGAGAGCATCTTCTTGGTTTGGGACTAAAGAATGATTACCTTAATTAAATATTAATTTATATACTCTGCCAATGTGGATAATAGGTGATCAGTAAGTGCCTTCTGAACGAGTGACTGAAAGAATGTGTGAGTGAATGAACAAAACTTTTTACCCACATGTCCCCTGACAAGTAGGGTTTTGCAGGTTGTTCTTTGACCCTCTCGTCTATCCTGTCCTGATTTTACATTGTATTTTTCAGTTCCTGTAAAGCAGATCTCAATGCTAGCATATTTGATAATTAATTAATGGTGGAATAAGAGGAGGTGTTAGCTATTAATACTGTCCTTTACAGATGGCACATGCAATTAAACATCAGTTTTAGGGAAACAAAACTCTAACCCAAAGAAGAGTTGCTAGGAGACTTTTGACCTCGCTAGGGTGGCGTGTGCATTGCATCAGAGATCTTCTGCGCTCCTTCCAGTCACCCTGCATCTGTGAGTGCCTGCCAAGGGTGTACATAGGTCTGTGTGCAGGTCTAAAAAAAATCCATCTCATGGAAATTGAATAAGTTAAATTTGAGATGGTATCTTGAACTACATAGCAGTTATTCTGCTGAGTATATAGCTGAAATTTTGTGTCAATGTGAAATATACCAGTATAAGATTTATAATATTATGTGGCAACTGTAACTTGTCAGAGAAGCGCTAGTGAACATTATCAAAAGAAATAAACCAAAACATAGAACTAACTCACCAAAAATTGTTAATTGTATGCTTAGGTTGCATAATTTTCTAAGTCACATGTTGGTGGGAAATTTTTTTTTTATATGGGCTGACAAAGCACAATAAACTTGGAGACAAAATAAATTGTACTATTGCTACTTAAGGTATATGCTCATATTTTGCAGTAAGCACACTTTTTATTGTTTTTAATCATCTCATTAAGACATAATGATCTTCTTCCAGCTGAGGTGTCTAATTACTGTCATATCCAATCGCCTGTTAATTGGTGAGAATAAAGCAAAAAGCCACCATGGACACATCTTGACTGTGTGTTCTATTCTCAATGCATAGAAATGGATTAGACATAGAGTAATTGTTATTTACAATTGTGGAGCATTGCCTATAATCTTTGCTTTTCAAAATATAAACAGTAGCAAAACCATCTAAACTGTGGCTCTTTCTGTGCTAGTTATCTTTCAATTTCTTTTTTAAAAAATACAGACTTGAGATTTCATCAATTAGAGTTCACAAATCTGGAAAATAGATAAGTTGCTCTTGTAGATTCAAAACTTCATAGGCAAAGCTCAGATACATGTTGTGGCCTAGTAGAGTCTAGTGCCTAACCTTCCTTTCCCTTCATGAACATTCATTTGATTTTGACCACAGGGCATCCTTAAGAATATTTTTATGTTTTAAAAATTTATGTACCTGTTTGACATTTATATATTTGAGGTGTAATGCAAATTTAAAGGCACACATTAAATATATTCAGGGTTCTAGAGCTTTTTAAATTTTATGCACAAATGTATTGAAGTGTATGTATAAGTTAACATATATGATATAAATTATTTTACAAGGGCAATGAAAATATTTTTTAGAGAGACACTAAAATGGTGTGTAAAGCAGACAATGTGGCCCTTTGCCTGATTTTGCACTTAGGGGTTTATGGCACAGAACTTCCTCCTCATGACTTACCCCTCTCATTTATGCCATTGTCACCACCATCTTCTTAGTCCCTAGAGGCACTCAGGTAACTCACCTAGTAATTAACTAGGTGATTTAATTAATTAAAAAATTCAGATATCTCTTACATATTTAGGAGGTGTTAGTTTATGATTAAAATATTACTATAGGAGAAGACAAAAGTAATATTGTCAGAATCATTTGACTCCTACAAATACAGTATAAATGCAAGAAATAATTTACAGAATACATAATCAGAATTCTTAAATAATTGTCATTTATTCCACTAGTCCTGCTAACCTCAGGACTTTTCTTTTTGTTTCTTCATATTAGCTGTATATTTCCTGGAACCTTCCCAGTGATTACAACAGTACCTGTTCTGTTAAGATATTGACCTTTTTGGTAATGACTCTTCAGAAAAGACGTGCTAAGCAATACACATTTATTTCTGAGATAATGACTATATTAGTTGTATGGTGTTTTTATTTTTGTTACTTCTATTTCTTTAATCAAATCTTCGTGCTTGGTCATCTTGCATTTCAGTCTGTAAGGCATTTTATCAGCCATTCTGTTTACAATGGATACCTACTCAGGAAGGATGACTTTCAAAATTTGTGTATATTTTTTCATTTTTTTCTTAGGGGAGTTCTCTTTTTGTACATTGAAAAACTAAAGGATTGTAATTGTTGGTGAAGAGGTAGAAGGATTTGCTGCAAAATGAGTTATTTATCTTCAAGCTTATAGTAAACTGCAATGAGAGTTCAGCTGTCTTGAGTATACTCTACAGGCAGCTCACCATTAAACAACTGCACCTGTGGCTGCCTGTAAAGTGACGTAGTGAGTTTGAAACACAACAGAGGTATTTTTCTAGAATTATTACAAATCTATGATTTGTCAACAAGATAATATGAGTCAAACTGATTGTAATACAGGATTGAAATTTATCTCATTGGGCATTACACAAATTCCCTTACATTAAAAAATCAAGACTTATTTTCTATTCCCTAAAAGACAGGTTTTCTTTGGTTGGTTGGTTAAAGCTGCTGTTACTCATTCTCTCTCTTAATGTCAGTGCTTCTAAGTGCAAGAAATATCTTATCATCATGGCTGAACCTTGACTTTTGGAGTTGGAGATCCTCCAGCTTTAGCCCAAATGCTACAAGCTGAGAGACCATGGGGAAGTTATTTTATATTTCTAAATTGCATTTTATTAATCTGTAAAGTGGAAATAATGATAGTATCTCCCTCATAGGCAACATGTCAGGATTAATTGGTATTCTTGTTAGTATTAATTTTAGTCTTTTAAACCAATATTTGGTAGTAACAAAATTTCAGGGTTAGTGGAAATTTTAAACATTTTACTTCCAAGGGGTTATAGTTTGGTGGGAAGAGACTAGTTGCAAACCTACAATTGAATGATCCAGTAGTATAAAAATGTGTGAGCAGCAAGGTGCCCTCTATGGGCCAGAAGCAGGTGCAGCCTCTCTCCTGGAAGCTGCTCCTTCCCTAGGGAGTTCCAGGAGCCACGATTTTTCACTACTGAGGGCTGCGTCTGGAAAGCATAACTCTGGGGACACTGTAACCATTTTATGCCTTGTCCTTTCATCATCATCCTGGAAGAACTTATGCTGTTGATGTGTATGCTTCAGTTTAAGGCAGCGTTTTGGTTTGGTTTGGTTTTTTGCTGTTTTTTTGTTTTTTTTTTTTTTTTTTGAGACGGAGTTTCACTCTTGTTGCTCAGGCTGGGGTGCAATGGCGCGATCTCGGCTCACTGCATCTGGTCCCTAGGACCAAACAGAGCCTCAGCAAGTCAGCATCTTAACTTGTTGAGAGAAATCTGGGTCAATACCACGATGTCTCTGTCCCTGGTTTCCACTGCACTAGGAAGCTTTTTTCCCCAGTGTTAACATGTCTAAACCTTCGTCCGGCCTGAATCCTTCCAGGATGAGGAACCTCAACATTCCATCCTAGGACAGCCCTGACTAGATGGTCTTTTGAATTGAAATTTGTTTTCCTGTGGCTTCCACACTTTGATCCTGGTTCTATTATGGAGGTTCTGTTAAAGTTCTATTATTATAAATAATTTGTATCATTTCTTTTTTCTTTTTTTTTTTTTTGAGACGGAGTCTCACTCTGTCGCCCAGGCTGGAGTGCAGTGGCATGATCTCAGCTCACTGCAAGCTCCGCCTCCCGGGTTCACGCCATTCTCCTGCCTCAGCCTCCCAAGTAGCTAGGACTACAGACGCCTGCCACCACGCCCAGGTAATTTTTTTTTTCGTATTTTTAGTAGAGACGGGGTTTCACCATGTTAGCCAGGATGGTCTCGATCTCCTGACCTTATGATCCGCCCGCCTCGGCCTCCCAAAGTGCTGGGATTACAGGCGTGAGCCATTGCGCCCGGCCGTATCATTTCTTTATATATACTCCTTCAAGTATTTGAAGATTTTCACAGTCTTCTCATACCTAAGTATCTTCTTGTGCACATTTAGATTTATTAATCTCTTCACTTGTACAACAAACATTTACCTTGAATCTACTGCATACTTGGTATTGATGACAAAACTAAGATGTGGTCAGTCCCTGACCTCAGGAAACTTCTCAGGTGGAACTGGACCTTTCTCAGTGTGACACATACCTCACATGAAATTATTTTAACAATCCACCATCATCCTGGCACTTTTCTTGTAAATGTCCTTCAGTGTGTGTGTCCTTCTTGTAATACAATGCCCTCGTACTGGAGGTGTGATGTGATAGTTTAGGGTACGTTAGCGGCTCCTTCATTCTGAGTGTAGTGCACCCTTGATACACCTATGATAATATCTACTCTGTGAATGGTTATAAGCTATTGATCTATATGGAAGCTGTTGTCAGTTAATACCAAATCTCCTTAGTTCTCCTAGTTGTATGTTGTTTTTCGAAACTCTAGCACAGTTATTTCTATTAAACTTCAGCTTGATAAGATCAGCACATTGTACCAATCTGAATTTTGTGTTCTTATTCTATCATCCAAATATTTGAAAAGCAATAAGCTACTTTGATTTATCCATGTCATTGATATACATTGAAGAGAACAAGGCTAGAGAAACCCCTGTAGCAAAAGCAGAGCCCTCCCTTAATATTTCTTTATTAATTCTATATATGGTACTAGCAGTCTTTAAATAATATTTATTTACTTAAGCAATCGTATAGTTCCTTTGCCAATAGATGTTACAAAAGGGTTCAATACATTATTTCTCCAGCGAGGCCTACTCTTCACAATCAGTTCTGATATACAAAAAATAAAATGTATTTCTTAAGGAAATAAATCTAAAGGTAATTATGATTCTCCTGTATACTAAGTATATATTTCTACTCTGTACTTATGTAGGATGCATGTGATATTGTTACAACTTTATTCTAATTGCATATTTTTGTCATTGAACCTATGTACATATCTTGATTTATTTAAAATGTTACCTTAGTCAAAATTTATCATAAAATCTCAAATAAAGATTCCTGTTATAGAGATGTAAATGGGAGCAATTTGAATATAGCCCCTTGTTCTTTTAGAAATAAAAATGCTAACATGAAATATTGCTAATCTAGATAGCAATATAATCTGTTTTGAAAATTTACTATTATTTTGCTGTTACTGGTTACATCTTCTTGTAAATTGAGAGAAAGCTTTTTGTGAGGGCATCAAATGCCATAGGATACTTTTCACTTTGCAAACCCATCTTACTTTGTTGCTATGGTTACTATTACACCGCAAGAAATCCTTCAGTTGTGTATAAATGGTTTTATAGTTTAACATTACTTGTTAATATTGTGCAGTATGTGAGCCTGGTGAGGAATCGTAGCAGGACGTGGTTGCTTCCATGTTGGAATAGTGACCTCTAACAGCATAGCAGCACGTTTGTTATAAACTTATTAGCGAGTAAGATTTCTAGAGCTATTTTTACAAATAAAATCCTGCTTAGGACAGAACCATAGCATCTGGTGAAGAGCCTAGATTTTGGAGGGAGTCCTCCTGAGGTCCGATCCTGCCTCTACCACTAACCAACTGTGTGACCTTGGATGATTTACATACCCTCTGTGGGTCTCAGTTTTGTCATCACTAAATGGGGACAACAGTGCTTAGCCCACAGGGTTGTTGTGAGGAAGAGATGGGTTCATATTTGCAGGGCATTTATAACAGTACCTGACAGAGTACATGCTATGTAAATATGAGCTTTGTTGTCGTTGTAAGAGCATTCTTTCTCTTACGTTTCATCCATCTCAAATGATTTCAAAACATACATGAACTGGTAAGAATTTTCCAAGTATCACTATAGAAAATGCAATTTCAATTACTTTTGTTCCAAAACGTATCCATGTAATTCATGTATAATAGCCCTAATGTTGTTTTTTACTTAATGTCTGTGTTACGCATTTAAGAATGCTTAGTTTTGATATGTTATAGCTGTCTACCATTTATTCTTTCTTAGGATATTGCCAGAATGACTGGTTCTAACCTAGTGAAATAGATTACACAAAGATAAATGAGACTTCTATGGCAATAAAATCATTGTAGAGCATTAGTTTTATTTTGTTTAATGTATTTTATATGTTTTAAATATAGTAGTCAGTTTTCATAAAGAATAACGTAAATTTGAAAATAAGAATTTAAATATCCAAAGTTTGTGTTGAAGCTTGGCTAAAATGTTGATTTTGTTCCTACAATAATGAGAGATTACCTGAAAAGGCAGTTTGAGGCCAATGCACAGTCAATTTGATATCAGTGTTAGTGATATTTGACTTTCAGGACAATGAAGAATCATAACTATAGGAGTAAATTTAGCATCATAAGTAAAATAAACTCTTTTTACCTTTTAAAAGCCACAAACTCCTCTTCTGATTATAAACTATATGAATTTGCTATTCTTTTCTGTTTAATTTCTAATTCATAAAAATATTTTTGAGTCAAATGTCCAGTTTAATTCCCACTTTCATGGGTTACTTCTTCAGGTCTGCAGTGAATCAGTCTAAGGCAAGGTCAGGAAGAGATGGAATATCAGAAACCTTTGTGGGCTGGGTACCAAAAGACTTGAGCTCAAGTTAGTCCTGCGCCTTTCCTCTAGTTGGTCCATGCATGACCGTGAGAAGGTCAGTTAAGCTCTCTGGGCCTGCACTTTATCTTCTGTACATGAAAGGGGTTTGATTAGGTTGCCTTTAGGTTTCTTTCTAGCTTCTTTTTCTCTTCTATCTGGAAGTTGGTCCTCTTTGTGAAGAAGCTGAGATGGTGGTGCAGAACCAGTGCTTGCTCCCAGCACACTGTCTCTTCTCAGGAAGAAAGCCTCACTGGCAGAGAGGCGAGGCTTTTGCTCATCCACTCCCAGGACACGTGGAGACTTTCTCCCCTGCGCTACTGACCCATGCCCCAGTAGATACCCTCCTGTCCCTTCAGTCCTAAAGGGCTGTGTACTCTCTTCTGACCACCCACACATGTTTTGAACGATTTTTCTACGGGGACTTCCACTCCATAACCAGCATGCATCCCTATATTCTTAACTTCCTCTCTTATTCTTAACTGGATCCTGGCTCACATCTGAGGTTCCCCATTTCCTGGAAGTGTCCCTTCAAGTCACGAATGTTTACATTCTCATCCAACTAACCCAGGGCCAGGAATTGGGATTGGTGACATTTTTACTCTGAATTTCTGCTTCTTGACTATTTGTCCTTTAACCTTTTGCAAAACATGATCATTTGAGGTTTATGTCATTCAAGTTTTAGTCTCCTGTGTCATCACCACATTCTTTCTTGCTCACAGAAGAGTTGGCACCTTATTTGTAATCTCTGTCTATACTCCAACTTCTCCCATTATCCTGGGAGATTGAGCATCCAACACCTTGACCTCCCATCTTCTCACTGCTTCCTTTCCTGTCCTTGAGCCACAGAGTCCTACATTAATGTCCTGACTTTGTTGGCATATTCACCTGTTCCAGTGGACATACTCTAGCTTACGCTTTCAACCCCTGTCACTGGGACTGTTTTGGGACTACATTAGGACCTCCAGTCTATTGACTCCTGTATTTTCGCCCGATACATCGGTCTTCCCTTTTTCTTTTCTCCACCTGACTCCCTGGTCTATAACTTCAATAACACCATTGTTTATGCTCCGTGTTAGAGTAGGCCTAGAATCTACACTTGGTTTTCAATCTTTACATTGCCATCTTCTGTAAAAGCACAAAACTTGGAAGAACCCAACTATTTGGCCTCTCGACCTGTGCAGCCACAAGATGTTGGAGAAAGACGCACAAGGGGACAAATTGGCTCTATGTTAATGTTTGAACACCAGCTTCAAATGAGCTCTCAGCACTGCTTGTCCCGTCTCTTGCTGGGCATCTCTAATCAGCTTTTCCTCCCAGTCTTCACAACAACAGTTTCATACCTCTTCCTTTCTCTTTTCCAGACTCCTGCTCAGTCTTGGCAGATGAACTCTTCTCCTACTTTACATGGGAAATGAAAAGTACCATATGGAAGCTCCTTCATCTTCCTGATACCAAGCAAATAAACCTACCTAAACCCATCCAAGCTTCCTTGCATCCTAAGGCAAATCTCCCACTGGTGCTTTGCTTTGTATCCCATCACTTCTAGTTTATTAAGAAAGTTAACTATTGATTATCCTTCCTTTTCTATTCAGCCTCATCTCATCAGTGGGATGTTTTCCATTTGTTTTTAAACAGACCCAGATTTCCCCCATTTAAAAAAAAAAAAACTCATTTAATTTCTCTCTCTTTGGAAACAACCCTTCCTCTCTTCCCACCTTGGCAGTAACACCTCTGGAATGGGTAAAGTTGTGCTTCTGGTCTCCCTTGCTTTATCTCCACATAATATTAGTGTGTTGTCTAACCTCTTATCTCAGTATTCACTTCTACTAAGTTTACCAGTGCCACCTGAGCAACATCCAGCACCAGCATCATCCTTCTTCAGGCTTTGGTGACACAAGCTCTTCTACTTTTCTGACCATGTGTTTTTCTGTCTTTTTTTGGAAGCTCACTAGATGGTCTCTCACCACTGTCATTTATGTCCATGGCATTCATAACTAGCAGTATCCAAATGATGCACGAATCAATCTCTACTCTAGACCCAGATATCTCTTTGTATTTGTGACTTCTACATTTGGATGTCTCAAAAGACAACTCAAACCCCACCTGTGTAAAGTTAAAATCAGGATCTCCTCTCCCACCCACCCACTCCCAAGCTGGGTCTTCTTCCAGTGTTTTTGTTTCAATAAATAACCAGGCTGGGCACCATGGCTCACACCTATAATCCCAGCACTTTGGTAGGCCAAGGTAGGTGAATCACTTGAGGCCAGGAGTTTGAGACCAGCCTGGCCTATATGGTGAAAACCTGGCTCTACTAAAAATACAAAAAATAGCTGGGCATGATGGCATATGTAATCCCAGCTACTTGGGAGGCTGAGGCAGGAGAATCGCTTGAACCCGGGAGGCGGAGGTTGCAGTGAACCAAGATTGCGCCACTGTACCCCAGCCTTGGTGACAGAGACTGTCTCAAAAAATATTAATAAATTACTGCTCAACTGTTCACCTGGTAATCTGCCTTGCAACTTCTCTCTTCCTCATGTCAATATCAAATCTATCACCAAGTCCTGTCAGTTTTTCCTCCCATCTATGACTCTCCATCTTCCCCATCACCATCCCTAGTCCAATCAATCATCTTTTCTTGACTGAGCTACAGACAGTCCCTGGCTTTTACAATGGTTTGACTTAACAATTTTATGACCTCTCAATGGCGTGAAGGCAATACACTTTCAGTTGAACCGTTACTTCAAGTACCCATACAGCCATCCTGTTTTTCACTTTCAATATAGTATTCAATACTTTATTACAAGATAGGATTTGTGTGAGATAATTTTGACCAACTGTGGGCTATAAGTGCTCTAAGCATGTTTAAGGTAGGCTATGCTAAGCTATGATATTTTGTCAGTTATGTGTATTAAATTCACTTTCAACTTAGGGTATTTTAAATTTAGTTATTGGGTTTATTGGGATGTAACACTATCATAGGTTAAGGAGCATCTGTAATTCAGTGAGAGGCAAAAGATGATAGAGTGGTTAATCTACGAATTTGTTTGTTCACATCTATTTTGCTGCTTCTTTAAACATTCTGTTCATTGTAGGAAAATTGATCTTTTTAAATGCAAATCTAATCTTGGATGAAAGGTTTTGCTATATGGCCTTGGAATCTAAGATTAACAATAAACTTTGAATCTCTGCATTTGAATTCAGTGGCATTATGGTTACATAAAATTTTTGTCACTGAATATTGTCAAATTTTATGAGAAAATACATATTAGAGTCTAAATAGTTGGCTTAAATATGAATACTTAAAATAGAAGCCATTGGAAAATTTTTGTCTACTTTTATTTCTGGCTTAAGGAACTTAAAATGTCTACACTAGACGTTGTAAAATGTTTGTACAAGGCCATGTGATATGAATATATCATTTTGACATATTTGTTTTCTTTCTAGCTGTTTATTTGCTGTTTGGGTATAATAAATCATTACGCTAGTACTTCACATATAGGTCTATATAAGTATACAGGTAAACATTTCTTGCTAAAAGAGCTCTTCTTACACTGTTTATTTAAAGTAACTTCTACGTGTGGTAATTGGTTTCTTAATGAATTATATCAACCTATTATAAATCAGTTATACAGCTGTCTTTAGTATTTTGAGTTCTTAGGGTGTTTTGAATTACTGATAAGGCAGAATAGAATTTTAGTTTTAAATTAATTTATTTAAATTATACCAAGGAATTGATACCCTGGGTTTTTGGGGTTTATTTTACCTAGTTGATATTGATAAAATTTCACTGCTATTAGACTCTATGGTTAAAATAACTCTTAGGCCAGTAACATTGTCAGTAATTTGAATAAATTTTCTCTTGGGTTTTGGGGTAAGGGAATTAATATGGGTATCAATGTGGGAGACCAAAAATATATTGAGAAGTAGGATGAAAGTAGCTAGTTAATCTTCTCTATTCCTACTGGAGCTTTCCATTTAGTCTATATTTTAGCCTTCATATTCAGGGTTAGAAAATTTAACTGAAAAAATAATCTATACCTGGTCTATTAAGCTAGAAGTAAAGGATTCTGTATCACCTATAAAAGGATAATGAAAAGATCACTTTTGGCAAGTGATATATACTTTATGATTAGAAGTACATGCAAGTAATTTTGGAGTATGAATCCTAATTTTGCATATATTCTCACAAAAAAATAGAAACCTGTGTGGAAAATGACTTAATTGTGAGTAAAAAGCCAGGTTATTGCATTTATGTGGAATGAAGTGAAGTGCTGCCTAGGTGAACTGAGCATAACATGAATGCGAAAGGACATATTTCCTAACCAGTTGCACTTTTGCTGGAGGCTGATAAATAGTGGGGTTTCAAATCAATTTCACCATTGATCTGAAAGATAATCCTTTTTGTGACAATCTTGTCCTGGGGTTTTTACTGTCAGAGGTGAAAATGAATGGCAGGGTCTAAGTTAAAAAAAAAAAAAAAAAAAAAAAAGGAGGAGAGAAAGAAACAGGGCCCGTGGGGAAAAGGCTATTGTTTCTCTGTCACATATGAGCTGACACACCAGAGACTTCGTATGTGGGGAATGAGTGTGGGGGAAAAACATAGACCCAAAAAAGATTTTATTTTGTTAATTTCTAGAACTATGCTCTAAAATTTATGAATCAGTCAAGTTTCTTATTACATGTGGGAACATATATGGTAGATGATAATTTGGCTGGCTTTACAAAGAGTCTGCAGTGCTTTTCCAATCAATATTCTGTGCTTCATGCTGTCTTAGCCCTGGAAGGCAAACTGAGTGGGGAAAGCTACCGGGGAGAGCAAGGTATTTGACTTGGATGGTTTTCATTCAGCACAGGCTGCGAAACAAATAAGGATTACCACAGGTGCCTCAGAGAATACCCAAGGGGATCAGTGCTGAGCGCCTTTAAAACGGTGCTCGGTGATTCTTTTTGAGGTGGAAATTAAGATAGATTTGCCATTCTTGCCCTGATTTATGAAAGCAGGCACTTGCCATGTACAAGGGGTACATGAAGCTTTACTGTTAAGAGAGGAAAGGTTGCTGTGGTCAGACAGGTGCAATTGCTGGGGTGCAGTGTGGTCCTCAGGTCGAACTCACACACCTGTCTCTGCATTCAGGTCAGGCAACAGAGGGAGGTGTTGACTTGGTTAATAACTGCTGAAAAGTGTGCGTGAGCCTCTGCTTGGTATCCATCCTCGCGGTGTTAAGGATCTGAACTTCTTTTAAATGCCTCATGAAACTCCTCTGAAATAGCTATCCTCTTAAATCTGAGTCTGTCGGTGGGGACTGGCAGATCTCCCTTAAATGGTTTTCTAACAGTTTAATCAGCTTCCGCAGGATCCCTTTCAGAAATGTGACAGCCCTTCCCATCTGTTGATGGCACGTGCGGGTGGTTTCCAGCGTGCCCTACTCTCTCAAGCAGCTCATGAATTTTATACATCTCAGTAAAAAGAAGATATGGGAAGTTGCTTTGGGGAATTTAAAACTTTTCTTTTGCAATTTCAATGTTTGATCATTGTTATTCTTTTCAATAAATTTAGAAAAAACAGGATACTTTAGATGTTATTTTTCAGCATCACTTAGAGCAGGGATCTGCACGTTTTTTGGTAAGGGATACATGCTAAATATTTTCAGCTTTGTGGGCCATAAGGTTCTTTGTCCCATCTACTCAGCTCAGATGTTCTCATGCAAAGGCAGGCAAAGACAATATGTAAATGAACGGGTGGGACTGAGTTCCAATACAGCTCTACAGAAACCAATAGCAGGCTGGATTTGTTTTGTAGGCTGTAGTTTGCCAACCTCTGGCTTAGAGGAAAAGCTGAGGATAAAGCGAGTATGTATTTCGGTCAACTTTTTTGGTAGTTAAGGCTTGAGGACTATGGCTCCAGCTGACGTCATATAGTAGCAAAATATGTAGGAATTCGCAGACCGTCGTTTTTTAGTTGTTACCTGCCACTTTTAGAGGTATATCTGCAACCTTAATAATTCACAACTGAGAAATCTGTCACTCAACAGTAATATACTCAGATAGGGAACTCTTCCCTCAGTTATATACAATTCATTCATGAGAAACACCCCACAAGCCAAAAGAAAAAATCCTTTGTTTTTTGTGAAAACTAAAAGTTGGCATAATAGCAATGCATCCTGGAGCTTCTGGGGTTTGGGAGTTGGACCAACCCTGTGCAGTCCTTGTGATAGGTAATGTCAGCCGAGAACCCCAGGCAGAGAGGATCTGACACACTTAGTATGGTTGCAGTCCTGCAGCCTCTTACTTTCTACATGCCATGCCTTGTTCTTGGACTTCTCAGCTTCTAGAACTGGGAGCCCAATAAACTTCTGTAATTTATAATTTACCCAGTCTGCAGTATTGTGTTATGGCAACAGAAAATGTACTAAGATACTAGCTATGTTATCCATTCTTACGCTACTATAAAGAAATGTCTGATACTGGGTAATTTATAAAGAGAAGAGGTTTAATTGGCTTATGGTTCTGCAAGTTGTACAGGAAGCATAGAGGCTTCTGTTTCTCAGGAGGCCTCAGGAAACTTACAATTATGGTGGAAGGCGAAGGGGAGGCAGGTGCATCTTAAATGGCCATAGCAGGAAGAAGAGCGAGAAGGGGGAGGAGCTACACACTTTCAAACAACGAGATCTCACGATAACTCACTATCATGAGAACAACACTGAGAGGATGGTGCTAAACCATTAGAAACTGCCCCCATGATCTATGCACCTCCCATCTGGCCCCACTTCCAGAATTGGGGATTACATTTCAACATGAGATTTGGGTGATCCAAATCACACAGATCCAAACCACATCACCATCTGTGATTAAAATAAATCAGAACAGCATTTTGGGGTATGGGATCTGACTTAATACTCTTAAGTATACACTTAAGAGATGTAAGTATGTATGTCTGCAAAAATACTTGTACAAAAATGTTCACATCCTCTTTATTCATAATAGCCCCAAATTGGAAACATCTCGTATGTCCATTAACAAAGAAAGAATAAACAATTCGTGGCACAATCAAATCATGGGTTATTAGTCTGTAATTAAAAAATAAACTACTGATATGTACAATAATATGGTTGAACTCAAAACCTTATGCTGGTTGAAAGGAACTGAACACAAGGGTGTATACCATGTGATGGCATGAAGTTAAAGAATAGGCCACACCACTTTTTGGTGATAGAAGTCAGGAAAGGGGTTACTGCTGAGAGTTAGGGAAGGCTGTTACTCGTAAGAGGCACAAGTAAGCTTTTGGGGGTGATAAAAGCATTCATCTTGATCTGTGTTGGGATGAGATGGATATATAGATGTATAAAAGATTATTAGGCTGAACACTTAGGAATTGTACATTTTGCTGTACATAAATTAAACATCAATTAAAAACAGATTTTAAAAATTAGTTGTTGTTATCTGGCCTGGTATTTTGATACATGGTTTCTTCAAGGATTAATTTATTAACTGAATTATAATTTTAGGACTCTTAGGATTTCCAGCTGTAGAGACTAGTGAAGTATATGCTTTGTAAATATTCTAGGAGACTTTTCATCATTTCTGTTTTGTTGTTACTATTGTTGTTGTTGATGGTTGAGATTAGGCATCAAGCATAAACCAGTGAGCATGAATTCTGCTTCACATTTACGCTGACAGAGTTCTGCCCATATCCTGATTGACATCTTCGGTAAGAATGTCAACGGGTGCTTTGTGTACCCTGACGTTTTCGCTCGTGAGCTCATCTTCACTTGGGCCCTGTCACCGGATAACCCGTGCAGCTGCCTCGACAGGATCTCTCTCCAGAATGTTTTTGAGTTTGCTTCTGCTGGGAGTATTATTTGGTTGAGACTGCCTTTTGTTGTTGTTGTTGTTGTTGTTGTTATTGTTTCTGTTTAAGGATTTCTGGACCGAAGGTATGTCAATTTGAACCCCAATCTGTTATCTGGAAAGACATTTTTCTTGCCCAGATTCTGGGCAAAAGACACGCAAATTCAACCTACCCTGCTCGTGCGGTTGAGCGGACTTTCCTGGTCCACCATCAAGGCCACAGCCCTTTGAGGGCACAGCTTTCAAGCCCACTGGTTGCCAGGACTAGCCAATTTAGGGGAAGTGTCATTATCTTCTGGGTTAGCTCTTATTTTGTGTCCACTCATTGTTTCTTAACCGCCTGGGGATTTCTTTTTATAAATGACTTCAACATTTGAAAATGCTTCTTATCACCGAGCCAGCTTTTCTGGTGTTTTGTAGCAGGAAGGATTACAGTTTAATTTATCATATGTCCAGAAATGGAAACTGGAAAAGATTTTTACATTTTTTAGAATGTATACTGGGACCTCATAAAATAATATGTGAAACTTGCAAAGCTCTTTCAGTATAGGAGTAGAAAGGGAAGGAGTGATATCTACATTCTTGAACATACTGTCATTTGTCTGGAGGGAAGGGCACATGATTAGTCCTTTGGCCTGCATTTAATCATTTAATTATTCTGCAATTGCGCTTTTTTTTTTTTTTTTTTTTGAGACAGAATCTCACTTTTTTACCCAGGCTGAAGTGTAGTGGCATGATGTCAGCTCACTGCAACCTCCGTCTCCCCGGGTCAAGCGATTCTCGTGCCTCAGCCTCCCGAGTAGCTGGGATTACAGGTGTGCACTACCACACCCAGCTAATTTTTGTATTTTTAGTAGAGACAGGGCTCCACTATGTTGGCGAGGCTGGTCTCAAACTCCTGGCCTCAGGTTATCCGCCCTCCTCGGCCTCCCAAAGTGCTGGGATTACAGGCTTGAGCCACTGTGCCCAGCCTTGCAACAACTTCTCTCTATTTCATGAACTTCTTAGGCTTCATATTTTGTGTTATTTATAGAACTAATTATTATTTACTTGCTATTATTATTATCTTCATCATCTTCCAAAAGCTCCTTTAAAATGTAAGCTCCATGAGGAGCAATTTTTCTGTGTTTTTCACTTCTATATTCACAGTTGTGAGTGCCTGGCATGTACTAGACCCTTAGATCAAATATTGCTGAGTGGCTGGTTGAAATAGTAAATAAATGAATAAAAATCTGGAAACTCAAGATTTTTTTCTTTCAGTAGATTAAGAAATATAAACGATTGCATAGGAGCTTATTTTTTCCTGAAGGGGCCCATATGTTTGTTACTTCAAATAGTAGACTTCCAAGATATGATTAAAACAATTTCTCAGAAATTTAGAAGAAAGTTAAAATTTAAAATAAAAATGCTGATGCACAAATATTATACTTCCTTTGGCACCACAGATGGTGATTTTGATCTCAGTGGATGTTGGTTAATTCACAGTGAAATGAATTCATTTCCATCATGATTCTATTTTAACTCAGATAAAGACTCGTTAATTTTAATTCAGATAAAAACTTGTTTTTTGTAAACTACCATTGAAAATGCTCAATATATTATAATTCTAGATGAAAATTATGTCTGGATGAAAAGAGATAGTTGTAAAATAACACTAGTCATTATCTAGGAATGAATTCTATTGCAGATTATTTTTACCTGTAATTATAGGAATAATGACAGTTCCTTTGTAACCTGAAAGGACTTAGTGGAAGTCACCCTGTGGGGGACCAGGCCCTGGTTTGTTATTATGGAGTTTAACATTGCCACATATTACTGAGTAGTGATCAAGATTGTGCACACTAAAATTGTATATGATAAAAGTTCAATCTAGGTCTGTTGGGAGTAAGAATCAAGATTGGAGGGTGCATTTCAAAACAGATAAACAGCGTGTCAGAAACATTAGCCATGAAACAATTAGACAAAACTGTATTTACTGTATTACAGGCAAAATTCATACAATATAGACAAATAATAAGAAAGGTCTTCAAATATATAATCACAGCAGAGTCAAATCTGTGAATCAAAACTGTTCATTATGTGCATAATTAACCATTTCACAGAAGAGTTGGGAAAAATATTTAAGAATGTGAAACAGTTATGCCATTTTCAGTGTTCATTTTTAATTCTACTTTGTAAAATACATCCAAAAGAGTAGAAAAGTTTAAAAGTCTGTTAAATTATCCTGGAGAATAGGAAAATAGGGTGCTTGCCAGGTTTGGCCTAGAAGAAAATGCCTAGTAGCCATGTTTATTTTTTTCACATATTCTAAAAAATATAAGGAAGCATTGCCTAACTTTCATACATTTCATATAAATATAAGGTAACATTGTATCTTTTGTCCATTTCCGTAGAGGTTAAGAGAGAAAGTGAAGTTTAAATTAACACAAATACTGTAGTAGCATAAAAGAAAGCATGCTTTAATGGTTCATTTATTTTTAATTACTAGAACTAGTTCACTAACATTTCCTAAAGTTAGATTTTTGATAACTATTCAGACTTGGAAAAAACCCTGCATTTCTTGAAGGTCACATGTGTCTGAAACCCGGAATTAGTATAGTCTTTCTGCACCGATATTCTGTGACCCTCTTGTATGTAGGAGGTGGCAGGGATCGGATTCCCTATGCATGAAGCTTCCTTTCCTTGGGAAGTCAGGCCCTTTCTCTGGGCCCCTGGTAAAAATAATTCACCCTTTAGCGCCAGGAGAATCTAAGCTTTTTCTACTGTCCAAATTTTAAAACCATGCCTCTCAATATGACTGTAGTTAAGCGTATATGCCTATTGGGTTCTGTCAAAAGGGTAGATTTGGGTAGCTATTCTAGGACAGTCAGATACCTGATTTCCACCATTAATATAAAATGTGTGCATTTTCTTTTATGGTAGAAAATTCACACGACAGGAACATTGATCATATGCTTTCTGCTTTAGTTTCTATAAAGAATGAGTCATGCCAGAGAAGACACTTAATTGCTCTATTTCAATGCCTAGGAAGTTATTGCCTTTTACCTTTTGAGCGTCTGTGTTGCACACTTAATGGAAATATTTGAAATATAATATTGATCTACTTATCAAATTATAGTAAATATGAAGTAAGAAACATCACATGGTAACAATGATTCCTTTCATTCAATGGACATGATTAGCGAGAAAATAATAAGGAAATATTTTATATTTGCAGCCTACCTTTAAAGTATTGAAGCATAACTGAAATATTTACAAGTTGCTGAGTTGTCACTTGTGGAAATACAGAAAAGAAAAAGAAAAATTGATAAACCGTTGTCTTATGATTTCAAAAATTTCACAGGAAGGGGGCAGATAATGAGTGGCTTTATGCCTGTAAGTTAGAGTATTTAGAATTCCATATATTTTTAAAAGAGGTTTTTAATATGTTGTTATTTGACCCACTTTGAGATGTCTGCAGTCTTGAGTTCTTGATATCTTTGTATCTTGATGCAGTCTTATTATTACAAGCAGTGTTAGGCAATTAAATTTGGAATTTTTTTTTTTTTACCAGATGTATCTGAGTTTCTACAGCAAACTTGTTAGAAATTGTGAAGGCATTTTGGATTAAGTTAAAAGTATACATTGTGCAACTTGATTATGACATTAATATTGAATGAGCTTATTTTCTTTGCTATGAAGTATAAATCTATTTGTAAACTTTTTATTTATTCATTAACATTAGCATTAGTAACTCAAATGGAGCCTCTTAAAAGTCAGTAGAC
Source organism: Hylobates moloch (assembly GCF_009828535.3). NCBI lineage: Eukaryota > Metazoa > Chordata > Mammalia > Primates > Hylobatidae > Hylobates > Hylobates moloch. Next base: position 170,476,507 of record NW_026652277.1, on the reverse strand, counting down.
TTGATAATATAGGTGTTATTAGAACTCTGGTTCAGATAGGAACACATGTTCACCCTTAACTCCTTTACTTTTTATCTTTTGAAAAGTAATTTTTATTTACTTTTGGTTTAGCAGTGAAATTATTATTTCTATTTAAAAATAACACTAAAATTACTCAAATAGAGCAACACTAAAGATATTTTAAAAAAACAACTGTAATTGTTAGAGCCAAACCTCAAGAAAAATCAGGAACAAGCCAGGCGCAGTGGCTCACACCTGTAATCCCAGCACTTTGGGAGGCTGCGGCAGGTGGATCACCTGAGGTCAAGAGTTCAAGACCAGCTTGGCCAACATGGTGAAACCCCATCTCTACTAAAAATACAAAAACTAGCCGGGCGTGGTGGCACACAGCTGTAGTCCCAGCTACTCAGGAGGCTGAGGCAGGAGGATTGCTTGAACCCGGGAGGCGGAGGTTGCAGTGAGCCGAGATTGCACCACTGCACTCCAGGTTGGGTGATAGAAACTCAGTCTCAAAAACAAAACAAAAAAAAAAAAAGAAAAAGAAAAAAATAAAAATTAGGAATAATTTTTTGTTGCCATGAGGGATATCATAGTTATGTTTCAGGTGATTTTCTTTTCTTTTTTTTTTTTTTTTTTTTTGAGACAGAATCTCGCTCTGTTACCCAGGCTGGAGCACAGTGCCACGACCTCAGCTCACTGCAAGCTCTGCCTCCCAGGTTCATGCCATTCTCCTGCCTCAGCCTCCTGAGTAGCTGGGACTACAGGCACCCGCCACAGCGCCCAGCTAATTTTTTGTATTTTTAGTAGAGACAGGGTTTCACCGTGTTAGCCAGGATGGTCTCGATCTCCTGACCTCGTGATCCACTCGCCTCCACCTCCCAAAGTGCTGGGATTACAGGCGTGAGCCACCGCGCCCAGCCCAGGTGATTTTCTGAAAGGTTATTCAAAGAGAAAATAAGCTCTAGGAAAGGAAGAGCTTAACTATAGCACAGGAAAAGCAAAGGAAGTATTTCTACATAATATCCAAAAAATATCATGTTCAGTCACATCAGGAAGTATTTCAGGGTTTGACCACTGTACTTTTTAGAATTAACTTCATAGGGACAATTTGAGCATGTGAACATTCTGTAACTAACAGTGAACTTGGATGACATATTCATTTCATTCATACTAAATTCCTCTAAGTGGTCTAGCTAATAAACTAGCCTATGTAATTCAGTTACCATGCAAGTCATACATATTTTTTTTGTTGCAGAAATGTATATGGCGTGAACAATGAAAGATTTTGAAGAATCAAAATATATTACAATAAAATCCAATAGAAGCAGACTTCAAACAGAAAAGAGGAAGGGGAAGGCTATAAAATGTCCAGACTTTTAAAAGGAACTTGTTCATGTATTTTTTAAAATTAATAATAGTGGATATCATATCATGAATTGAGATCCACTGGATGTATTTAGAAGATTCTAAAATATTTATTTAGAATTTTCAGTCTTTACATCTAAACTACATTTTTGTAATTATTTATATGTGAGATAAAATACTGTTAATTGTACTTAAAGTATGCAAAAGGCATGTGATTTTCTCAGAATTGTTTCATGAAGAATTTGAGCAAAAAGTTTTAAGACTACTCTTCCAAAGGGGTAGTTTTTGTTTGTTTGTTTTTGAGAGAGTCTCGCTCTGTTGCCCAGTCTGGAGTGCAGTGGTACGATCTCTGCTGACTGCAACCTCCACCTCCTAGGTTCAAGTGATTCTCCTGCCTCAGCCTCCTGAGTAGCTGGGATTACAAGCACACGCCACCACGCTAGGCTAATTTTTTGTATTTTTAGTAGAGGTGGGCTTTTGCCATGTTGGCCAGGCTGGTCTTGAACTCCTGACCTCAAGTGATCCACCTGCCTTGGCCTCCCAGAGTGTTTGGATTACAGGCGCGAGCCATTGTACCTGGCCCAAAGGAGTGTTTTAATGGTTAGATTATTCTAGAATAAATTATCTAGAAACACAACAAAAACACATTAGCCTTTTTTAGTATCTATCAAAATTTTCCTTTCTCTGCTAAAAGCTGTTCCTGTCCCTGCCCTATCCTGACTCTCCTTTGGGTGTGACTGCCCTTGAGTTTGAGTCAGTTACCCTTCCTCTGGGCCTGCTGGCTCCTGGTACAAACCCCTTCATAGCCTCATTATCTTCATATGTCTAGCCCCCAGCAAGCAACTTGAAGGCAAGAGATCTGGTCCAGAAACAAAATAGGCCCTTTGTTTGCTGAACTCAGTGGAACCGTATTGTGAGATTTCAGTGATAAACTGTACTATGTAAAGTCCAGAGAGATGATGCCATAGTTTCACATGAGGAATATATAAATAAAGTTTATAAGTTTGATGGGATGGCTTTCATTATTGATATTGATAGATTGTTTTCCAGATATGCAGCATTCCATCAGGGACTTCTCAGGTTCTTTTCAAAAGCACAAAATAGTTGTGTAATCCAGTTGCATATGATCAGTTTGTTTATTTCACCTGTCATTGATTAGTGAACCTAAATTTTTCTGTTTCTTTCATATGCAACCAGTAGTTCTGAAAAGATACCCAATTGCCCTTGATAGCTTTGCTGATTCTACTTGCCTGTGGGTCTTTCTGACTTTACTTCTATATTCCTGGGCTGTGCTCTTGCACTTCCTAATTAACCCCTAATTCTGTTTTGTATATAATTGCTTTCTACATTCAGACAGTAGAAGAGTTGATGCTTTAGCTGACATCGTATCCAGCAGCACTTGTCTCTCCTTGGTCTGGTTGTCATCATTTTGTGTAGTTTTCTTCTGTAAATGGTCCCTGCCTTGCATGTCTGTGACTATTCGGAGGATTTAAAGGTTATGTCCTGTGGGTTTTGTAATTGTGATGTGTTAGCTGACTTTGGAAGTATCTTTGACATACATTCTGAGATCGCATTACATTTCATCCTTTTACAGCTTGTACACTCCACACATTAATTTTTTTCTTATAATAAGGTATACTTTTAAAATTAATGTTGATTCTTTTCTATGGCCCACTCTTTTGATCCTTCTGAATCTTTTAAAATTTTTGTTGACCTCTACATAAAGCTGTTGTGTCAAGGTTGAAGAGAACTAGGGTACCTACTTGGTTTTATTTCTCCATCAAATAACCATATATCCAGTCTGTGGTTATCTAATATACAGGGCAAAAAGTGAACACACATCTTTTGGTTGTATCTGTTTTACTCTTTGTAGATTCTGAAGCAGTGGTGTTTGGAAGCAGGCAGGTGATAAGTCAGTAGGTACATGATGAGCAGTTCCAATGCTGATTGGCACAGTGCTGGACTGTACAAATCCCCACAGAACCCAAATGGGGACAAGTAACCAGATATTCATCGTAAAGCTGAATCTGAAGAGGTTGCCAGAAAATGCATCCCTGAAACAAGTATTCATAAATCGTGTTTAATGAGTTCCAGGATAAATATGTCTAATGGGATTAAAAATAGCCTACCTATTCCACAGAGCTGTTACAAGAATGAGGTCCTGGGCCAGCTGCAGTGGCTCACACCTGTAATCTTTGGGAGGCCGAGGCCGGCAAATCACTTGAGGTCAGGAGTTCGAGACCAGCTGGCCAACGTGGTGAAACCTTGTCTCTACTGCAAATACAAAATTAGCCGGGCATGTTGGTGAGCGTCTGTGATCCCAGCTACTTGCACGAGAATCTCTTGAACCCGGGAGGTGGAGGTTGTGGTGAGCCAGGATGGCGCCATTGTACTCCAGCCTGAGAGACAGAGTGAGACAACATCTCAAAACAAACAAACAAACAAACAAATGAGGTTCTGGTTGTGAAAACTCTTTGTAAACTGTGAAGCTGTAATACTAACTGCTATTATTGGAATCTCTTCTTTTTCCTAACATGCCTTTTTTTTTTCCTAGCAGTTCGGTAGATAGGAATTCAAATGTGGGTCAAAATATCACTAATTTTGATTATTATTACAAAGGAAATGGAGTACTTACTTATTTCACACTTGCTATATAATTGTCAAAATTGTTATCCTTCATTGTAGAAACATTTTAAATTACTGCTAAGTTAGCTTAACTGAAGTTTAACCTAATTTCTGAGCGTATTCAATACCTCAAGGTGAACCCCCTCCCACCCATTGTATTGATTGTGAAAAAAAGCTTATATCTTAGGTGATATTTGGTATTAAAATTTTCAGAGTACACAGAAGAGATGAACATGAGTCCATTTAAATGTTCCTTTTAGTCATTTGTTTCTTCACAAGAATAATCTTACAACTGTATCATTTAAGAATACTTGATGTGATAGATGTCCTAAATACCCTGACTTCATCATTACACATTCAGTGCATGTAGCAACTATCACATGGACCCCATAAATATGTACAACTATTATATATCAATAAAAAAAATTTTAATTTAATTTAAAAAAATTAAAAAGAGGATACTCAGCACTTAGCAAAGCAGAACACGACATGTGTCCAGTTTAGATGATGCTAACAAAAATGTACCTATAAAGAAAAACAAAGTTCGGATGTGACACTTACAAAAAAAAAAAAAAGGTATCATTCTGCCTGTGTATTCCTAGCCATGTTTACCTACCTCTATCCCTTGCTTCTGTCCTTAAATTTGGAGCCATTTGTAATGGTTTCCTGACAACCGTCTGGAGCTTGTAGCCTAATCTCAGCCTGATAAGTCTTGAGCACAGCCTCATGGGAAGGAGTGCGTCATTCAGGAATCTGGCTCCTGTTCCTTCAGAGAAGGGCCCCTGACATGACAGTGGCCACCTGTGTCTATGATATCATCAGACCTGGTGACTTTGAACTAGAGTAGCTCCTAAGCTGAGAGGCTAGTTGATATGAGGCCTGGAAAGGATAGTCTGTGGGGCCAGGCATTCCCACGTTGCCAGAACGATCATCATGAGGCTGTTGTGTGCCCAGAAGATGTGCTCCTAAGTGACATGTTGCATCTGTGCCGGGTCATGGCGGTGTTTTGTTTTTGTTTTGATTTTTCACCAATTCACTCATAATAAAAAAGTATTCCAGAGTACTGATGAAAGCTTGATGAGTCTGTAAGGTTATGTCAGTGTTTCTTATGGGTTTCATTGTGGCTTTCATTGTTTTCATTAGTCTTCATTAAGACTAGAGCCAGCTGTCCATTCGTGATGTGTGCTTTAGTGAAACTGATTTAGATTGCAATCCCATTCAAGACTAGTGGACAGAAGATTCAGATGGAAAGTGGCAAGAAAGCTACAAGATCAATGGATGCTTTGAAATATGTTGTACTAGCCACTTGTTTTCTACTTTATTGGTTCATTGTCTTAATAAAAAAAAAGAAAGATGGCTAACTTTGCAGATAGATTAAGGTTGATACAAAGTTGAAATTAAGGTCATTACTTTTGCCTTTCATTTAGTATGTTTAACAGCAGGTATTTCAAATTTTTCTCTCAGATACTTTCATTTGGAAAAATAATCTGAATGGAAATTTTATGGTTTCAGAAGGTTAGTATTCCTAAAATATATTACTATTAGACATGAACAATGAAAAGTCCTTTTTTGTCCATATATATGAAAAATTCCATAATGAGCATTTATTACTTTGCTATTAAAAACATATAAATTTTATTTTAAAGGAAAAGAGAAGAAAGATAATTAAAGACATCTGGCACTTTTGGAGATAAGCTCACATGTGCTTACGTGCACACACACACATCTTATGTGAAAATTATATCAAGTCAGAAAGTAACTAATACATTTACTTGGTGTCTCATTCACAAATTATTTAATTTCCAACGAGTTAGCCCTTTTACTGAAATCCCTTAAGTGAGTTCAGTTTTTAAAGTGCTTACTTAATGCCTACTGTGTGCACAATACTGTGCCAGATGCTGTTGGAGATATAAATATCAAGTACAGTATTACCGTGACAGAAACAAAAACATAAAGCAATGTGTGAATATATGTTTATAATGGCCAGGCAGGTTTTAAAGTGAGAAAACAATCAGAGTTGCAAGACCAGATTTCTAGTAATGGTTGAAAGTATTGAGAATACAAATGCAAATATCAACAATAAGCCTAAGTGTATCTCTACTTTTAATATAAATGTTGCTGTTACAAGTATCTGGGAAGGCTTAGAGCCACGTTCATTATTATTCGGTTACACCTTGAAAAGATGTGTTTTGAATGCATTGCAAATAATCTGAAACACAGAAAAAATACATATTAAATTTTAAAAGTTAAATTTAAAGTTAAATGTTTACAAAGGGAAGACAAAATAAAAGTGTACTTGAGTACAGCTGTTTAAACATACGTCAACTATCCCTTCTTTTCCCAGAAGTGTGAATGAGGAAGAAAAATACTGGGAAGAAAGAAAGCAAAATACGAACATATCTGTTTATGGATGGTAGGAGCTATCAGTGTTATTTTTTTAAATTTCTTGTAACATTTTTGTATTTTTGAGAGAGAGAGAGAGATTGAAGATATTTATGATGAAACAAAGGAAAAAAAGGCAAAAAAGTATAGTGGTGGTATTTTTAAAATCTGCATGGGTATGACCCCATGTGAACTACTATCTCAAGGGTATGCGTTTGTGTTGCTTCATGGCATAAGGGACTATGTAAAGAACACTAAAATTTGTAGTAAGATAAAACGTCACAGTCATACAGTTTGTCAGAAATCCCAGAATTTCAGCTGGAGCATAACAGTACAAGATTGATGAGCCATGGTGCCCAAAGGTGGGGTGCTTTGCAGGCAGAGGAGAGCTGGTGGGAGTGGAAGAGAGTGAGAGGATGGTGACCTCAGCTTTCATCCGGTCCACACTCATAGTGACAGTAATGACAGCTGCAACTTACTGCGCACCCACCACGTGCCAGGTGCCACCCAGAAGCTTTCTTTATGGCACTGTGTGTTAATGGTGATGAGAAATGAGCTCTGGGCCGGGCGCGGTGGCTCATGCCTGTAATCTCAGCACTTTGGGAGGCAGAGGCAGGCAGATCACGAGGTCAGGAGATCGAGACCATCCTGGCTAACATGGTGAAACCCCGTCTGTACTAAAAATACAAAAAATTACCCGGGCGTGGTGGTGGGCGCCTGTAGTCCCAGCTACTCGGGAGGCTGAGGCAGGAGAATGGCGTGAACCTGGGAGGTGGAGGTTGCAGTGAGCCGAGATTGCGCCACTGCACTCCAGCCTGGGTGACTGAGCCAGACTCCATCTCAAAAAAAAAAAAAAAAAAAAAAAAAAAAAAAAAAATGAGCTCTGCTCTAATAAAGCAAAGCAGGAGTGTGCAGATCACAGGGACACTGCCTGGACATAGTACCCACCTGGCTGGACAGTGTCATGAAGTTCCCATTTCCTGGGAAACTCAGTTGTTTTTAGAAATCCTAGTTTAATATTGTTTGCTTTTTTTGTTGTTAATGTGAGGAATATTACATTCTAATCATCTTATTTCTTACTGAAACTTGGCCTTTCTTGCAGCAAAACTCACTTCGTTCCGGTGGGCACCGCGGCGCACACCTGTAATCCCAGCACTCTGGGAGGCTGAGACAGGTGGATCACTTGAGGTCAGGAGTTCAAGACCAGCCTGGCCAACATGGTGAAACCCTGCCTTTACTAAAAATTAGTTAGGGATGGTGGCATGCACCTATAATCCCAGATATTTGGGAGGCTGAGGCAGGAGAATTGCTTGAACCCAGGAAGCGGAGGTTGCAGTGAGCCAAGATAGTGCCACTGTGCTCTAGCTTGGGTGACAGATTGAGACTCCATCTAAAAAAAAAAAAAACAAAAAAACCCTCAAAAACTCACTTAGTTCAAGTATGTTTATGTTTATATGTAACTTTTTTCCCAAAGAAAATATGAAAATTTCTAGTTATTTGTATTATTGAGAAGCAAGTTATGAAAGATGTATAATCGCCTTGCAGCATAGATACATTTTTCTCTCCCTTTATTCTGCATGATAATTCAAATGAGTAAAGCTTTCATTTTGCTAGTCAAGATTACTTTCTTTCTGTGCTTCTTTATGAGAAAAGTCATTTTGTAATCGTCAAGGAGGTTTATTTTGAAATCCTTAAAGGTAAATCACTGCAACCTAACTGATAGTCTATTATGCTTATATTTAATCACATATTATGCATGTATAATCATCAGATTAACCTGTTCTTTGCATGACGACACAGTAATGTTTCTTTTAATTATGATTATTATATTATCATAAATATATTTATTGCCATTGTTCTGTAAGGGGGAAGGACTACCATTTGTTCCCAAGACTCTATGCTTTATTTTTGATAGTTGCTACCAGGTCAAGAAGTGAGACTAGTCTTTATGTCAGTGACAACTGTAACCCCAGGTTTTAATAAATGCTACTGTGGTCCAGGCGTGGTGGCTCACACCTGTAATCCCAGCACTTTGGGAGGCCAAGGCGGGTGGATCACCTGGGGTTGGGAGTTCAAGACCAGGCTGGCCAACATAGTGAAATCCTGTATCTACTAAAAACACAAAAACTAGCTGGGTGTGGTACTGCATGCCTGTAATCCCAGCTACTTGGGAGGCTGAGGCAGGAGAATTGCCTGAACCCGAGAGGCAGAGGTTGAATGAGCCGAGATAGTACCACTACACTCCAGCCTGGGTAACAGAATGAGACTCCATCTCAAAAAAAACAAAAATAAGAATAAATGCTACTGTGTGCTTACGTTATGTTTTTATAAAAATATTTTAATTAAATGTTTGTTAAAATGTAGTTCTTTATTAAAATAGCCAGATGAAAAAGTCACAGCCTTCTTCCACTTGGATCTGGTGATTTTAACTGTGCAGATTACCTTTCACATGACCATTGGACTAATAGAGCACTGATGCCTGCATTGTGTCTGCATTAGTAGGACTTGCCACAGTGCCTATCACAGGCATGTAAGGCACTCGGTCAGTGTTGATCGAACTGAACTCATTTCTTTAAATAATCAAGAACAAGTGTCTTGATTGCAAGCTTTAACAGTTCAGATATCTTTTGGCCTAATTTATTCTGTCTCTCTCTCTCTTTTTCTGTGTCCTTCAAACACATTTTATGTTTACAGAGCTTCTTTTTCTGTTTCAAGAAAAAAAGTCATCCATTTACTTGATTAGAAATGCTGTTTGGCTCTTGATATTAGATTTAATATGCAGCAGCTGTCAAATTAAGACCTGGCTTATAGCCCCTCGTGGTAGATCTCAAGTCCTGATTGCTATGACCTTAACTCATAGTCATATGGGAGAGGATGGCACAGGACTTCTTTCTCTTCTGAGATTCCCAGGACACTTACTCACCAACCAGAACATGGTAATGGGGTGATAATGTGTCTCAGTCAGTAGCATTCATAGTGTACCTTTGCCCTCTCCATGAACATATAAAGACATGTTTCTGGCAATCGTAGCAGAACATTATAGTGGTTTCTCTAGCATTAGCAGAGTGTATTTTAGTTTCGAATTAATGCTAACTATTGAAACACAATAACTTCGGAGATGCCAATATCAGGATATTATCAAGTCTAGATACTTACAATGCTTTATCACGTAGTTAGGAGGAGGTACGTTGCATTATTACGACATTCCCAAAGGCACCTCCTTTTAATTTTGTCTACTGAACTTATATACAACTTTCCTCATCACCCAGCACATAGGGTCAGGCTAATTGGGGGTGAATCCTGGCTCCTCTATTGGGTGCCTTGGTGACACTGAGGTAGTTATTTATCCTATGGAATCCCAGCTTTTGCTTTTGTAATATTGGAGATGATATTAATAAGGTTGATGTGTTAAATAATGCAAATTGGCTGGGCGCAGTGGCTCATGCCTGTAATCCCATCACTTTGGGAGGCCGAGGTGGGTGGATTACCTGAGGTCAGGAGTTCAAGACCAGTCTGGCTAACATGGTGAAGTCTTGTTTCTACTAAAAACACAAAAAAATTAGCGGGGCATGGTGGCACGTGCCTGTAATCCCAGCTATTCAGGAGGCTGAGGCAGGAGATGCCTTGAACCCAGGAGGTGGAGGTTGCATTGAGCCGAGATCACACCATTGCACTCTAGCTTGGGCGACAAGAGTAAAACTCCATCTCAAATAAATAAATAAATAATAATAATAATATAAGTCTATGAAATACTCAGTATATTTACCCTGAAACGTGGAAACAAAAATAATCACCAACATTTACTGAGCATTTGTTGTATCTTTTAATCATTCATGTGTACACATGTAAATAACTGCTAACAGGAAATAAGAGAAGAATAGAATTATGATAGGTTTGAAGAATGTTTGTAAACACTAATGCCCTGCATTACTCTTGGGATAATTTGAGTAAATATCTATGGAATAAGTGAATGGAGTCAGAGAATTTTCCAGAATATAGGAATTGGGTGGAGTTAGAAGAACTAAATGCAGCCAGCGGGTGACAGGAGAAATGTGGTGTGTAAGGGAAGTTAGTTTGCTGTCGGAGGAAACGGCCCCCATAACCACTCAGTTTTAGATATGCTTAAATGTTTACTGTGATTTGATATTAATTTTATTTTAGAGTACCCTCTGAGCTAAAAGTAGTTATGATAAAAATAAAAGTTAATTTCTAATATAGTCCAAGAAAGGTATTTATAGGCCAGGTGCAGTGGCTCATGCCTGTAACCCCAGCACTTTGGGAGGCTGAGGTGGGTGGATCACAAGGTCAGGAGTTCGAGACCAGCCTGGCCAAGATGGTGAAACCCAGTCTATACTAAAAATACAAAAATTAGCCAGGCACGATGGCGGGCACCTGTAATCTCAGCTACTCGGGAGGCTGAGGCAGGAGAATAGCTTGAACCCAGGAGGTGGAGGTTGCAGTGAGCCGAGCCATTGCACTCCAGTCTGGGCGACAGAGTGAGACTCCATCTCAAAAAGAAAATAAAAGAAAAGAGAGGGGAGGGGAGGGGAGGGGAGAGGAAAAAGAAAGAGAAAGAAAAGAAAGAAAGAAAAGAAAGAAACCCAGAAAGGTATTTGTTGAATTGGTCTTGAAAAGTTAATTTGAACAACTTTGACAATATTTCTGAAAATCCATTTATAGGATATGCCCACAATTCATTGTATGGCTGGCTTTTTTTCCTTACTAATTTAGAGAGCTGGAAAATCATGATATTCAAACATAAATTATTGAATTTTTTGCTTGTGATTCACCTTCTGACTCCTGGATCCAGGAGCAAGGGGAATTATTCTGATTATTTTTCCCTGGCTGGACTTTGAAATACCCTGTCTCTAATCAGTAACAGCTATGTTTAAATTCTTTTTAGGGGCAAGGCAGGAATTCTAATTTTTCTGAATGTACAGAGTGTTCCTCTCAGCAATTGACTTTGTTAACTAATGACAGATTTTCCCTCATGTTGGTTAAGAATGACTTTAAAGGTATATCAGATAATGTTTTGTGTACAGTGTTCTATGTTCTCTGTCCAGGCATATGTAAATATAGTCAGTCTTAGCCAGAAAACTGCATTTAAAACTCCAAATACTTCAGTAAGACAGCAGAGATTTCCATTGGTTTCAGAGGATAGTGGTGGGTTATATTTTTGTATGGCTTTTCTGAGGGTTGTTTTATTTTCATTTGAAAATTTTTTCTTTATAGGATAATTTGTTAATTGGTAAATTTTTTCATTTGAATGGTGGAAGTCCTTAAATGTGCTCATGGAGAGTTTATGAGTCTCGCTACTTGCAGAGAGGGATAACTCTTTAGAATGGCTGCCCTCTGGGAGAGGAAAAGCATAAACAGAGAGATGCTGAGTGATAGAGCATTGCTAAATCAACACATCTATCTCAGGAATAATTGTTGGATTCATCAGTGAAGAATGATTCTACCACTTAAGGAAAGACTTCAGGAATATATATCCTGTTCTCCCACCACCAGCCAGCTCTTTTGGATATGAGACTATTATATTCACAGGTGGAGTTTTGTTTGTTTATCGAAGGAAGAGCGACTCCAGGAATGAAAAAGCCATGATTCACAAAGAATTTCTTGCAGTGTTTCTGTCCTTGCTGGTCACTTCAAAGCTAACTCTAAACCCTAAACCTCTTTCTAGCCTTTGCCACATAGAATGGTCATTGTCTTAGTGCATTTATGCTGCTATAACAGAATATCACAGACTAGGTAAATTGCAAAGAGCAGAAATGTATTGACCCACTCTTCTGGAGGCTGGGAAGTCTAAGGTCAAGGTGCCAGCAGGTTTTTTGTCTGGTAAGGTCGTTCTCTTCTTCCAAGATGGCACCTTGTATGCCGTGTCCTCCTGAGCGGGGGGATCAAAGAGGCTTCAAATGGCAGAGGCAAAGAGGCCAAGAGACAAAAAGGCACACAACTTACCATTTTATAATGGTATAAATCCCATCCGCTTGGGGGTTATTGCCCTATCTCCCCCTAAAAGTCCTACCTCCTATCACTGTCACAATGGCAGCCAAATTTCAAGATGAGTTTTGAAGGGGACAGACGTGTAAGCCATAGCAGTCACATTTCCATAAACACTGTCTTTCCATATAGCAAGAAAGTATAGCAAAGTAAGAACTTAAAGGCTTATTTTCCTTGCTGCTGAATTTAATATCATGTGTTATAATTCAGAGACATGTAAGGTGCAATTTAAAAACAGCCAATAAGTCTTTAGAGACCCAGTGAGTACCTAGCACTGTGTTAAGTCTTATGTGGGATTCAAAAGCTTAAGATAAAAACAAACCATTTAACCATCAGACTTGGACTCTGTTCATTAAAATGCAAAGAGAGCGGCTGGGCGCGGTGGCTCACGCCTGTAATCCCAGCACTTTGGGAGGCCGGGGCTGGCAGATCACCTGAGGTCGGGAGTTCGAGACCAGCCTGACCAACATGGAGAAACACCGTCTCTACTAAAAAAAAATACAAAATTAGCCGGGCGTGGTGGCACATGCCTATAATCCCAGCTACTAGGGAGGCTGAGGCAGGAGAATTGCTTGAATCTGGGAGGCGGAGGTTGCGGTGAGCCGAGATCGTGCCATTGCACTCCAGCCTGGGCAACAAGAGTGAAACTCCATCTCAAAAAAAAAAAAAATGCAAAGAGAGCTGAGTTTAAGAGCTTGGTAACTTGGGTTTTAAGAGGAATAAAGCACTGCATATATTATCATGCAAATTTGAACTTGAACTTGGTCCTAGAAATAAATTTCTATTCATAACTCCATCTTTTCTTTCAGAGACCCTTAGGCTATCTATATGACAGGATAAACTCTGTGAACACAAAAACGCAAGCAGCATAATCAGGATATTTTATCCTCAGTATCCTTAACTCCTGAAACTGGAATAACTGGATGATACAGAACATTTATTCAGCTTTCATATGTGCAAAGTCCCATGGATAAACGTTCTCATTCCAGTGTATTTTGTTTTCCATTTTAAAAATACTTAACGCTTGTTTTTGTAAGTTTTAGGATCTATAAATCAGTGAGAACTGAAGGAGGACAGGATTTCCTCCTGCAAGACATCTTTTGCATACATAATCTTGGACTTCTCTGCTTCAGTGCTGTCTTCTCAGATGGATATGTAATGTGTGAAATGCTTAATAATGTCATCAAAGAGATTTATATGTTTATGTTTTGCAGAGAAGAGACTTAACCACAGGGAATTTAAATGACTTGACTGTAGTGGTTAGCACTCTGCATTTGGAAATAATTCAAATTTTTATCAAAGTCTGTTTAAATTTTTGGCTTGTATAGCCCTTTGTGAGAGAGGTCATGTGAGAGAAAACATGATTCTCCCTCTCCCTGTTGTGTTTTTGGGGTCTACCTTTGCATCTTGGTTTTGACCAGCCTTCTCATAACTATATTCCAAAAATAAATTGGGGAAAATATGCAGATAGTTCGGTTAAGTAATTTACTTTACCTAACTCTATTAGTTGAGAAAAACTCTTAAAATGTAAGTTAAGTATATATATATTTTGAGACAGTTTCACTCTTGTTGCCCAGGCTGGAGTGCAGTGGCGTGATCTTGGCTCACTGCAACCTCTGGCTCCTGGGTTCAAGTGATTCTCCTGCCTCAGCCTCGAGTAGCTAGGATTACAGTCGCCTGTCACTACGCCTGGCTAATTTTTGTATTTTTAGTAGAGATGGGATTTTGCCATGTTGGCCAGGCTGGTCCTGAACTCCTGACCTCAGGTGATCCGCCTGCCTTTGCCTCCCAAAGTGCTGGGATTACAGGCGTGAGCCACTGCACCTGGCCTAAGTTAAATATTTATCTTTGTATATGAAGATCTACAAATTCTTTATGTAAGTCATTCCATGGGAAAATTAGAAATTGGTTTCCTTTTCTTGTTGGACCATGACACTGGTGAGATAGGAATTTAATATTCATTTCCACTTTTTCATTAATTGCCATATAACTACCTTGAATATTTTACTATTCATTCTAAGTTAAATAATCTTTCAAAATCACTCCTGAAAAGTAAATCACTTATGAATGAATGTAACTGTATCTTTTGACCTTCACTTAACCTCTTATATCTCAGATGCTTGGTATTCTTTTGGGGAAAGGAAATCAAATTTATATGAGTATCAGTTCTCCTTTTAATACGTTTAATCTTTTTATTAGCCTTGTGACAGCATCTTAACTTAGTGGTGACACTCTCATTGAACCTGCTGTGGCACTTTTGACTCTTTCTCAGCAGAGTGGTTTCTAGCATTGACTCCATTCTGGTACCCAAGGAGCCTGGAATATTAATGTTTTCTCAATTCAGCAAGTATGCTTGACCTTCCATTGTATTTTTAGTACATACCACTGAATGATGTCTGTCTTAGACTCTGCGGCGAGGGGAGGTATCTCTGAAGAAGTAGGAAAGGCGTTATATACTCAGCAAGCCCTCAGGATTCTACAGCAGAGGTAGCACTGATAGCCTGAGATTGATCAGCCTGCTGAGAAACTCTGCCTGGCTCCTTGCTGTTTGTGTGCTTCCACATATAAACAGTGTAGCTCAAGATTTCTGTGGGAAAGGGGCCTTGCCTAATTACCTCCCTTGATGTATTGTCCAACACAGTTCATGGACCTTCTCACATCCAGATGAATTTCATAAAACATTTTCTTGCCTGTTCCTGACATTTGCTGGGGGGCATCCTACAGATTTTCTTTTTTTTTTTTTTTTCTCTGTTTGCCATTGTTATCCTTCTAATATAGGTCCCTGTAACCTCATGCTAGATTTGTTCACCCCTAAATTGCTCCCAATTCTCAGTCCCTCCTTGAAGTTCTTTTCTTTACTTTTTTTTTTTTTTCTGATACCGGGTCTTGCTTTGTAGCCCAGGCTGGAGTGCAGTGGTGCAATCACTGCTCAAAGAAACCTCCACCTTCCTGAGCTCATGTGATCCTCCTACCTCAGCCTCCCAAGTAGCCGGGACTGCAGGCATGCACCACCACACCTGGCTAATCTTTGTATTTTTTTGTAGAGATGGGGTTCCGCCATGTTACCCAGGCTGGTCTCAAACTCCTGGGCTCAAGCTGTCTGCTTGCCTCAGCCTCCCAAAGTGCTGGGATTATAGGCATGAGCCACTGTGTGCAGCCAATGTTATTTTCAAAGCACCATCTGATACCATGGTTCCCTGTCACTGAAAGTCCAGTGTCTTCTAACTGTCATATGAACTCCAAACTCTTCAGCCCACTTCACATCTATGGGACTAGATCTTAAAAGGAGTTGTATTATACTGAGAAAATAATCTAAAATAATGATAACTTTCATGGTAGGTCATGTGTAATCAATTCAGCAAACTCTTGTGGGGAATGTGTTGTGGGGTGTCACCCATCTGGGGATGTTCTGTGTATATGTCGGCATGCACACAGGGCATTCCATAAGAAGCTGAGTCTGCTAGAGAAGAAAGACATGTCAACAGATAGTTACAATATAAGCCCAATAATTGTGTCTGTGAACATGTGTGTATAAATCTGTGTGTTGAATTTTTGTATGTTTGTAAATGTGTGTGAATGTGTGTGTTTCAATTTGTGTGATTTTGTTTGTGTGAATTTGTGTGTTTATGTGCGTGTGTGTGAATCTGTGTGTATCTGTGTGAATTTGTGTAAATCTGTATGTGAATTTGTGTGTGTATGAGTGTATCTGTGTGTGTGAATCTGTGCACGTGTGAACTTGTGTGTGTAAATCTATGTGTGTGAATCTGGATATGTGTGTGAAAATGTGTGTGAGAATCTGTGTATGTGTGAACTTTGTGTGTAAATCTGTGTGAGTCCGGATATGTGTGTGAAAGTGTGTGTGTGAATTTGTGTGTGTGAATGTGTGTGTATGTGTGTGTGTGTGCATGAACTTGTTGCATGTGGATTTTGTCCACTGAAGGAAGTTGAGGCACCCTCCACTACAGTGATTAGGAGTCTCTAGAGAGAGAAGGTGATTAGATTGTGTCTTGAAGGAGTATTGGGTCTGAGTATTTGCTGGGTGTGGAAGATAAAAGATTTGAAAAGTCATTCTAAGTAGAGGAATCAGCATGTTTAATGTCATATTCTTGAAACTAAGTGACAGATTCAATGGACTGGGAGTCACAGGATTGGAGGAGAGGGGCACATGGCAGTGACAGGCTTTGATTTCTTTTTCCGGGAAAAGGCTCAACATTCATTTGCTCTGTCAAAGAAGAATATGTAACATAAGATTTTAAAAGATAGGAAAAATTGGTTCAAATTGTTTCGTAGACTGATGACTAAAGAAACATATGTGGGTAAATAAACTTTTTGAATAAGAATTGAAGGCCAGGATGTTTTTCCATCTTATGGTATTTAAGTTACTTTTGTGTCAACCTTGAACTTTTGGAGCTTAAGTTCATTTACTTTTAGTAAAATTTGTTTTCCTTTTTCTGAGAAAAAATAGGACATAAGTTAGACTTAAATGGGTTTTTTTGAAGATAAAATAGCTCTTAGAAATTTTGCATTTTGATGAGATGAATTTAAATGAACCAAATGCAATCAAATGAACAGCCCTTAAAATATACTATGTGTGAAAAATCAAATCAAGAATGCTTAGAGCAAAACATTTAAGGCTTTATTATATTGAAACCATTTGAAAAGTATATTCTAAATGATGAACAAATAGAATGTGTGATCAGGTTTTATAATTTAACACTGATTTCCCTCTTTTCCGTGATTGTACTCCTTTCCTGTTCTAGATACAATTTTCCTAAATACATTGTCCTCGAAACAGACATTTAAAATAGTATTGCTGTTTTATTATAAGCAATATTTATACTCTTTGTTTAAATATGTTTGAGATCTAGAAACATTTAAAAAGGATAATTAATTTCACATGCCCACCCCCAGACTGTTAAACTTTTGTTGCAAAGTCCTCTGAGGCCATTTTAGGCATGCGCATATATGCACACACACATACCCTTTTATAACATATTTTAATACATTATATTTAATATATTTCATATTTTTAATTAAAACAGAGGCTTATACTATGTATGTTTGTATATATCACATAGTTTTGTACATGTTTTTCACTCAGTACCATTAATCTTTTGGTTGTGGATTACTATTTTTAGTGGCTAAATATTATTTTAATTTGTCCAAATATTTCCTCTTGATAAACCCCTATGAGTTGAATTGCTGGTTCAGAGAACATCCATATTTCAGCCTTTGAATGGGTTTTTATGTTCCCGTCATCAGTGGTTGCAAGTGCATATGTTTGCACACCCTCATCAATATTGAAGTTAGCTTCTTTTCAATCATTTTTGCCAATTGTATTTATTTAGTTTTCAAAAATTTTTAAATTAATTATAGTTTTTTGAGACAGAGTCTCACTCTGTTGCCCGGGCTGGACTGCATTGGTGTGATCACAGCTCACTGAAACCTTGACCTCCTGGGCTCCAGTGATCCTCTCACCTGAGCCTCTCCAGTAGCTGGGACTACAGGCATGCACCATAATGCCTGGCTAAATTTTTTAGTTTTAGTAGAGAAAGATCCTCACTATGTTACTGAGGCTGGTCTCAAACCCCTGGTCTCAAGTGATCCTTCTCTCTTGGCTTCCCAAAGTGCTGGGATTACAGGTGAGCCACTGTGCCTGGCCCATTTTTGCCTATTTTATTTTATTTTATTTTATTTATTTTGAGACAGAGTCTTGCTCTGTTGCCTAGGCTGGAGTGCCGTGGCGTGCTCTCCGCTTGCTACAACCTCTGCCTCCCGGGTTCAAGCAATTCTCCTGCCTCAGCCTCCTGAGTAGCTGGAATTACAGGTGCCCGCCATCACACCTGACTAATTTTTGTATTTTTAGTAGAGACGGGGTTTCACCATGTTGGCCAGGCTGGTCTCGAACTCCTGACCTTAGGTGATCCACCTGCCTCGGCCTCCCAAAGCGCTGGGATTACAGGCACGAGCCACTGTGCCTGGCCCATTTTTGCCAGTTTTACAATTCAAACTGTTATCTTATTCCTTTCCATGTAATTTGATTGATTTTTTTCCTATTATTGATCATCTTTTTTTAAGTTATCTGTTTATATCTTTGCTTATTTATTGGGGGTATTTATCTTTTTCATATTTGTTTATCAGAGCTTTTTATAGATTGAAGATATAACTCTCTTTGGTTATTATTATTTCTCCACCTACTCACTTGTCTTTTAATTTGTGTATGCGTGTTTTTGTGTATGTTTTGGCATACAGACATTTTAAAGATGTAGTTCGTCAAATCTGTCATCATTTTTTCTGTTTTATCTTTATGGTCGTGCTTAGAAATGAAAGGCATTATTTTTGCCATTTTTCATTTACCTGAAAGAAACTGGGCCCACCCTGATGGTAAATCTTTAGTCACTAAGATGCCCCTCAGGACATCAAATTCTCGCTCTCAATTCGTCTTTTATTGAAAATGTACAATAAGTAGTCCCTTTTTTTTTTTTTTTTAAGATGGAGTCTCACTCTGTCACCCATGCTGGAGTGCAGTAGCACCGTCTCATCTCACTGCAACCTCTGCCTCCCTAGGTTCAAGTAATTCCCCTGCCTCGGCCTCCCAAGTAGCTGGGACTACAGGCGTGTGCCACCGTGCCCAGCTAATTTTTGTATTTTTAGTAGAGACAAGGTTTCACCATGTTGGTCAGGCTGGTCTCGAACTCGTGACCTCAAATGATCCACCCACCTTGGCCTCCCAAAGTGCTGGGATTACAGGCATGAGCCACTGCGCCAAGCCAGTAGACCCTTTTTAAAGGGAAGAAGTGTTTTTTTAGGAAAGCCTGTGAGATTCCAAAGTCAATCTGAATGTTCAACACTGGGTAATTTCATTTCTGTGTCTATTGTCCAATCCTTGTTCAAGTTAGTGGTAGTGCAGTGTTGATTTCATCTTCCTAATATGCAATTTTCTTGCTTACTTTTTAGTGTTTGTATTAACAGATAGCATGCCTTTTGAGATTTGACTTTTATTAATAATTGTGTCTAACTGTCCAGGTATTTTTGTGATGCTCTAGCCTTCCCATCATACTTTAAGACTGAGTCAGCAGAGGGAACTGCATGTTCAATGGTACATAGGTGAGAGAGAACATAATAGACAGGAAACTGGAAATCAGGATGTGGTTTCTGAAGAGAGGACATGGTCAGAGTGAGGAGGCAGAAGGAGGCAGAGTGAGAACCAAGGTTGAAGAAGGAAGTAAGATTCAAGCCATGCATGGTCTCATAAAACTTACAGGGAGATTGAACTTCATTATAAACCAATAGAACCAAGATAGGATTTTTCCAAGGGAAGAGGCACAATCAAGACCCAGGTTTTATGGCTACAGAATGCAAAACTGAATGGAGAATGACTGGAGAGTTGCTGCTGGGGGACTGTTGCAAGAGTGGACAAGAGATCCAGGCAAAAGCTCCAGGCCAATTCTTCTCTTGTTCTGGAATATAGGGTGTCATGGGTCTAGAGGGCACAAATCTTATGGTGTTTATTTATAATACAAATAGTGTTGAGGAGTCAGTCCGTGGAGACAGTGAGACCTATGGCCTGCGTGACTGGGATGTAGCCCTGGCCATTCTTTTAGACACCAAATATGTGATGGTGATGACAAGCTCAGTTATGGATGTGTAGTCTGTATAAAAATGGGTCTGGAGCTGAGAAATCTGGGAATGTGCTAGAGAGGCAAGCATAGAGGTCAAGTCTGCATGTATCAGCATAGAGACTAAACTGTAAGTCCTGGGAGCTAGGGGGTCAACCAGTAAGACTGCATTAAATGAAAAAACGACCAAGGGAAAACATGGAGGAAAAGCAGCATGTGCTCTCAGGAAGCTGAGATACAACTGCTGGAGGAAGAGGAGGACAGCCAG
The DNA here is from genome assembly GCF_009828535.3 of Hylobates moloch. Lineage (NCBI taxonomy): Eukaryota > Metazoa > Chordata > Mammalia > Primates > Hylobatidae > Hylobates > Hylobates moloch. The sequence continues at coordinate 170,456,245 of NW_026652277.1, read as the reverse complement.
GATGTCTTCGGGAATTCACGAGTGAAAGCCTATGAAATCATCAGAGGGGTCATTTGTGTAGAATGAGCAATAAAGGTCAGGGTTAAAAATGGTTTACTGGGTGTGACCATGCAGAGATCATTTTGCAGTCTTTTGTCTGAAGCAATGAAGAGGTGAAGAACACAGTAGGTACTTCCGTTTCTACCAGAAGACATCTCTTTCTCCAAGACTGACAGAAGATGCAGATAGATGCAGATCTAGGTGCATGGCCTGGAATCTGAGGGGTGTCCAGCCTCATTTTCTCCATGGCATAGAAGAGGCCTTCTGAAGGAAGAGAGGAGACCTAGTAGCCATTACCAAGAACACTGATGGGTTTGATTACATAAAAACTGAAATGTTATGTGTGGTGAAAGAAATAACCAATAGAAATAAAAGATGGACCATAAACTGGGAGAGAATATTTGAAAGGCATAAAACAGAGGATTAACATCCCTAATCTATAAAATGTGAAAGGGGGAAAACTCAACTACAGTGTTGCCAAGTCCACTAAGAACAACTAGTGTACATAATGGAAAATAAAACAACCAATACGTTTGACCTCGCTGGAATCAAGCACGTTCATATTAAAACAACAAAATACCTCTTTTTGTCTATCAGATTAGCAAAAACAAAAAAACTTAAAATCATTCACTGCTGTTGAAATAGGAGCTATATGTCTTATTGATAGAGGAATAAATTACTTCAACATTTTGGGGATGGCAATCTTATGGTCTCTTCAGAATGTACATATGCATTTCCTGTGAAACGGCCATCCCATTTTGAGAATTTAGCCTTCAGAAATAAAACTACAGGAATGTCCAAGGTACACGTTGAAATAAGTAGCAACATTGCTTCTAGTGACAAAATATTCAATCTGAAGATCCATCAATAATGAAATGGTAGAATAAAAACTGGAATATACATACTATGAAAGAGACCTTAAAAAGATGATTGGCTTAAGAATATCATGATGTAAATGTAACTGGGCAGCATAACCTCAAAATGCATTTTAAAAGTTTTTTTTTCCTCTTTCTCTTGGGTTTCAAGATGTAACCTTGAAGAAAACTACAGAAGCCTTTTTCCTTTAGCCTTAAAATAGATTCCACGTTTCTCCCTTTCTCGCCAGATATACTCCCTTCTTATTTATCTAACTGTATGCTAGCATCGAATTATGTGCCTTCTTTGAAGATTTGGGGGCTAATCTTGAGACAGACAGACCAAGCCTGGAGACCCAGCTGCAGAATTCCAGAGATGACGTCAGGGGGCTAATCAGCAGCCCCGCCACTGTTGAGATGACACCAGAACATGTACCAGGTGGACTGGGACCCAAGATAGCCACTGGAACAAGGTGCACAGACATTGTCCTCAGCACAGTTCTGGCATGCCTTTCATATCAAGTTTTCCCTTTTTAAACTCTTTCCTTCCCCACCAAAATTTGAAGTGGTTGCTTTGGATGGGAATCCAGCCACTTCCCCACGACTAGTTTTGGTTAATAGAGTCACTTTCTTTCTAACAGGCCTCACACTTGTTAATGCTACTCTGCAAGCAGCGAGCTTTCTGTTACGTAAATGATCACAATTCAGAGTATATAAATCATAATTCAGAATAAGTTATACATTCCCTTTAAATGAACTTATGTAAATGTATTTCACGTTTGTATAAATAAGAGCAAAGTATGGAAAGATACTAGCCAAATTTTTAACTAGGAAGGGGTGAGTGATGGAAGTGGCATTGGTAGACCAGAGGATGTGACTCATTATTAAAATGTAGAAACCTTAATATCACATGGGTTACTAGCAAAAGGTATGACCCATTAAATTCACGTCACTAAAATAAAATGAGTGAATAATTTTATAACAAAAGAGACAGTAAACAGAACAGACTTAGTAGAAGCAAGCTGGGACTAGTTGGAAGGTTGTCACAACGAGGAGGTTTCAAAGGATGGAAGAATTCGAAGGTGTTATGATCCTCAGGAAGGGGACCAATATCTATGCATGGGAGCTCTGAAAGTCTGCAGATGACAGAGAGCCAGGAAGGTCTCCAGATCAGCTCCTGGGCGGGCCTGCCTGCGCACGAGAGGCAGTGTCCTCCTTGGGGAACTTGCGTGAAAAAAGGTGGATGCACAGAGTGAGGACTGGGAGGTCTTAGCTTTTGAGGTAAGCCTGCATTTCAGTTTTAGGATCACCCATTGGAATGAATGATTCAGTCCAAGGCTTGGAACTCATTTTCTGTTTGGAATCTGCCCGAATATATAAGACATTCTAAAAATGGAAAATGGAGCACCCAGAAAGTGAAAAATG
>NW_026652277.1:170447867-170453827 GCF_009828535.3 Hylobates moloch | reverse complement strand
GGGGGGGGGGACAGAATCTCGCTCTGTTGCCAGGCTGATATGCAGTGGCACTATCATGGCTCACTGCAGCCTTGAGCTCCTGGGCTCAAGCAGCCCTCCACCTTTGGCATCCCAACTTACTACAGGTGCATGCCACCATTCCCAGATGAGACTGAGTCTCCATATGTTGCCCAAGCTGGTCTTGAACTCCTGGGCTCAAGGGATATTTCTGCCTCCGCCTCCCACAGTTCTGGGATTACAGCTGTGAGCCACCATGCCCAGTTGTTTTGCTTCTTCATGGGTGTTATTTCATTTCTGCTTCATTCCCCAAATGTCTGCATTTTGTGTCACTGTTTACACAAGTCACTGTCTCTTGATTGTTAATGTGAAAACCTGGAGAATAGAAACAAAATTTCTCTAGTGATCTTGAGCAGGAACATGGATTTGCCTGAGTTCATCTAATATATTCCACTAAGATGCCTTTAACAAGGCATGTTACCTTCAGTCATCTCTTTACCCTCTTTGTGCCAAGTTTCTTCGTTTGTAAAATGGGAAGATTAGAAACAGAACTAGATCTTATTTATTGGTTGGTTGATTTCTCCCCCACATTGCTCCACAGGGGGTGGCGATGGCTCAAAAATTTCAAAGTTATTTTTAGCCAAACATTTGGTGCTATTTATTTCATGTTGGGCTTATAGCAAAAATTTATGTCACTGAGATTTTTTTTTTCTACTGACTTGTTGCAACAGAAAAAACAAATGTATTGTCCAATAATAAGATCAAGAGTATATGAAAATTAGAGCAATTTAATATTAACTTTTTTGTGGGCAAATTATATTACTATTTAAGTAATATATAGCTGTTGCTGATATTTGGCAAGTGCCTTCGGAATATTTAATTTTTATAATTTCTGCTACTTTTCAGTCACAGCACTCAGGAGAACATAACTATTTTAATTTTTACAGAATTCCTTGACCCGAGGATGCTTTGTAAGTAGTTGTTTTCATTTGGGAGCCAGCTTTTTCTCCAAACGTGCCTCCTGCCATTATGGTTGAGAGCAGTGCACACAAAATAGACCAGGCTACCAAGCCCTCAAACCGGAAGCTAATCATGTGACAGAGGCATTCACTTGTGTTAAGTAATAGATCTGTCTGTATTAGTGGAATCATCAGAGGCTATTAATCATCACCAAATTGTTTTCCTTGGAACTGTTTTTTATATGATTATCACTGAGAATCAACAAACTCTTAAATCATAATGACAGTTGAAAGATCTAAATGTCAACCAAATTAAGAAATAATTTCTTAGAGTAATGAAAATTAATAATATTATTATAATAAAATAAGAAAATAACAGGATGAAATAATGTTAACAAAGCTATGACATAAGGTCTGCTCTTGGAGAATATTTGAATTGCATGGTAAAAATGGCATCAAAAACACTTAACAGTCTCATATAAAATCAAGCAAAGTCAAATTTGAACCTTTTCAGTATGTGGGATCTTGCCATATAATCACATTGATGATTTCACCCTAAAAGCCAAACATTTCATTGCACTTATTTAATTTTAAAGACTTCTAATTTTCTGGTAATACACCCAGGAAGAGAAAGAGGGGGAGGGAACAGAGACTAAAGATAGAGAAAATTTATTATTTGGGAAATTGAATGCCTAGCTCAGAATGCAGTTGACTACCCTTCTCGAGACCCATGTCTATGTTCATTTTCCACCATGTGAAAAATATATAAAAGGCTGTTACCCCGTGAACTGTTGTGTGTGAAACTTGACTCCTGTGAGCACCCAAGACTGTCCTGCATGAAAGGAAGAAATCAAGTCAAGTAAAAAGATACTTCGTTCTTTGGTATAGGCAGAATTAAGAATTAAACTCATTATTTAAGTACTTGAGGTAAGATACAGTATTTGAACTTCTCAAAAGTGAAATTAGGGAATTTTAGAGATTAAAAGGAACATAAATGTTTACTATTACAGGTGAGAAAACTGGAGTCTAGGAATGTTTAATTAAATAAAGATATGTCTCCCAGCACTTTGGGAGGCCAGGGCGGGCGGATCACAAGGTCAAGAGATCGAGACCATGCTGGCCAACATAGTGAAACCCCGTCTCTACTAAAAATACAAAAATTAGCTGGGCATGGTGGCGTGTGCCTTTAGTCCCAGCTACTTGGGAGACTGAGGTAGGAGAATCTCTTGAATCCGGGAGGCGGAGGTTGCAGTGAGCCGAGATCACACCTCTGCACCCAGCCTGGTGACAGGGCGAGACTCCGTCTTAAAAGCAACAACAACAACAACAACAACAACAAATGTCCATCACTTTTCTTGTGTCAGCCATTGCACTAGTGGCTGGTGATACAAGCTAAATAAGACATCAAAGCTCTGCCTGAAGAAGTGTGCATTCATGCTGGAGGAGAGAGGCAGGAGAGTATATGGGACTGTGTCCTTACTGTGGGAAGTGATCACAGCTGTGGTAGAAACAGCAGAACTGGAAGCTTCCTAGAGGCTGTGGTTTGAGTCCTCAGGGTATGCCTTGGAGAAAGCACTGGGATTACAGGTGTGAGCTACCATGCCTGGCCTGGGTTTTCCATTTCTTAAGGGTGGGGAAGGAAGAGGAGGAGGAGGAAGAAGAAGAGGAGGAGGAGGGAGAAACCAGCAGCATCAGGAGGCCACAGAGCCAAAAACATTTACCATCTGGCCCTTTGCAGACAATGTTTGCTGGCCCCTGGGTTAGACAGGGAGGCCTATGAGGGTAGATGTCCACACCTGCAGATGCATTCCAACCCTGGAGAACAGCCAAAGCCCAGGTATGGAGAGGTGAATGCACAGGCTGTTGTGGGAACTTTGGCTTTTTTGGTTCAGGGGAGTCACTATTTTAAAGAAACGGCATCCCCACTGGAGCCCTTTTGTAAAATGCTGGTTAGTTTTGTTGACACAAGACCGTGTGGTATATTTTTCATGTACTTAGCATTCTCTGTAACTGTCTCATTTCTCCTTTACTGTTTTCCACTTCTAATTACTTAGAAGTTATTAAAGTTTAAACATTGTTTAAATGCCCTCACACCCAGAATGTCTAGGGCAATGTTGAAAAATAGTTTTCCAGTCGTTATTCTCTTGTTTAGCTCATCTAGGCACACACCTTCCTCCCTCCCTCGCTTCATCCTGCCATCCCTCACATCACAAACTCTCCTCCCTTCCTCCCCCATGTCATGTTATTCTGTCATCCCAGGCACATTCAGGGTCCCACGGAAAGAGGCTGGGCTGGGGACACCAGTCATGGGATGCACTGGGCCTCTGCATTCAGCGAGTGGGACAAAGCCCAGGCAATCTGCAACCTCCAGGTCTGTGTGAATTCACGTGATTTCTCAACTAGAAAATCAGCCAAATGTGTGAAGTTCTGGAAATCTGGTTTTATACATAATTGAATTTCTCTAGAAACTGGAAATTTAGGAGTATAAGTCCTCCCTTCCCAGTGACTAAATGGATACTTTTTTTTTTTTTTTTTTTTTTTGAGACAGTCTTGCTCTGTCACCTAGGCTGGAATGCAGTGGTGTGATCTCAGCTCACTGCAACCTCTGCCTCCCGGATTCAAGCAATTCTCCTGCCTCAGCCTCCCGAATAGCTGTGCTTACAGGCACCCACCACCACTCCTGGCTAATTTTTTGTATTTTTAGTAGAGATGGGGTTTCACCATGTCGGCCAGGCTGGTCTCGAGCTCCTGACCTGAAGTTATCCACCCACCTCGCCTCCCAAAGTGCTGGGATTAAGGCGTGAGCCACCGTACCTGGCCTACATTTTTTTTTTAAAGGTTTAGCCTGGTGATTTTATAGCTCATCTAGGTTGTAAGGAACAGCAATGAATCCTAAAAGGTGTATACTAAAGATACATTCAAAATTAATACATGCATAAAGTATAAATTAAATATGACAAGTATTGAAAGTTAACACTATTTAATATTTTAAATGAAAAATTATTTTCACAAGGGATTGTACTGAACAAATCCTTTGGATTTCAGCTTTGCTTATGTTTGCCAGCAGGAAAATGATTATAAAATATACTTGTATTGGAGAAGTTAGCCTGATTATTTTGTATTAGAATTACCAATTATATTTGTATCTAAGGACATTTGCAATATTATTATGACAAACTGGATTTTTGTCTTGGGCATATTTTTCTGTATCATTTCAAGTTTTGTTTTTGTCTTTTCTACCTACTTCGATTTCTTATTACAGTTACACAAAAGTTCTTTTTTTATTTATATTTTTAATTTTAGCTTTTATCTTAGATACAGGAGTACATGTGTAGGTTTGTTACATGGGAATAGTGCGTTATGCTACAGTTCAGGGTATGGATCCTATCACCCAGGTAGTGAGCATAGTAGCCGATAGGTAGTTTTTCAACCCATGCCTCCCTCCCTTCTCCTTCTCATAGTCCCCAGTGTCCATTGTTATGTCCAGGTGTGTTCAATGTTTAGTTCCCACTTATAAGTGAAATGTGCAGTATTTCTGTTTTTTTGTTCCTATGTTAATTCATTTAGGATTATGGCCTCTAGCTTCATCCATGTTGCTGCAAAGGACGTGATTCCATTCTTTCTCATGGCTATGTAGTATTCCATGGTGTATATGTACCACATTTTCTTTATCCAGTCTACTATTAATGGACAGCTGAGTTTATTCCATGTCTTTGCTATTGTGAATAGTGTAGTGATGAACAGTTGAGTGCATGTGTCTTTTTGGTAGAATGATTTGTTTTCCTGTGCGTATATACCCAGTAATGGGATTGTTGGGTCAAATGATAGCTCTGTTTTAAGTTCTTTGAGAAATCTCCAGACTGCTTTCCACAGGGGCTGGACTAATTTACATTCCCACCAACAGTGTGTAAGTATATAAGCGTTTCCTTTTGTTTGCAGCCTTGCCACATCTTTTTTTTCTTTTTTTAACTGTTTAATAATAGCCATTCTGGCTGGTATAAGATGGTATCTTATTGTGGTTTTGATTTGCATTTCTCTGTTGATTAACTGACCATATGCAGAAAACTGAACCTGGGTGCCTTTCACCCTATATAAAAAAACTCAAAATGGACCAAAATTAAATGTAAAACCTCAAACTATAATAATTCCGAAAGACAGCCTAGGAAATACTCTTCTCAACATTGGCTCTGGCAAAAATTTTTTGGCTAAGTTCCCAAAAGCAATTGCAACAAAAACAAACAAGTGGGACTGAATTAAACTACCGAGCTTGCACAGCAAAAGAAACTATCAACAGACTAAAGAGACAACCTACAGAATGGCAGAGGATATTTACAAACTATGCATTCGACAAAGGCCTAATATCCAGAATTTATAGGGAACCTAACAAATCAAAAAGCAAAACACAATAAAAAAACATTTAAAAATGGGCAAAGGACATGAACAGGCACTTCACAAAAGAAGACATGCAAGCTACCAACAAACCTATGAAAAAAGGCTCAGCATCACTAAAAATCAATTCTTAAAGCACCCTTCTTATAAGGAATTCCAGGCAGAACGCAGAGTTAGTATTGCAGTTTTTAGTTGGAAAAGCTGGTTAATATAACAGAAGTAATAAACCAGTCCTCTATTTGTGTTTGTTGACAGTTGCAATTTAATTTTGACATTGAATTTATAGACTAAATATATTTGAGTGCACATGGACTGTAGTGGAACAGTCATTCCTGAGGTGGCCTGACATCTCATTGATGCATAATACAGATGACTCTGCTCTAAAAGTTTTATTTGCCTCCAGAAACGTTGTGCACAGTAGATGACCATGTCCTTCAAATACTGTAGCAGCTCCATTAGTGTTCTGAGAAGATTGTGAGGTCTTATGACCTGTTGTATTTGAGTGAAGCTTTGGAAAAGATGAGAATTCTACCCAAAATGCTTAAGGACTAATAACTGTAATTTCCTGAGTTATACTAGTCAATTTGATCAAAATTCCTTTTGATCTGTGGGCAC
>NW_026652277.1:170437351-170444883 GCF_009828535.3 Hylobates moloch | reverse complement strand
GGGGTCTCTTCTGGAGCTGAGAACTGGGCAGCCTGGGGTTAGGGGAGGAGTGATGCTAGCACTCCCTTGTCTGTCCCAGCTGGTGTCTCAGTGTGTCATGTGCCCTCCCACCCCCAGTTCACAGTCTATGGGCCTAGTTCAGCACTAGGACTCTCCTAATAGTTGTAGTCCTTATGGCCTAGACTGCCTTTCACATTGACCTGGAAACTCAGAGTGCTGTAGCCCTCTGTGGCAAGGTTTGCAGGCACTCAAGTTCTGACTTCAGGGATCTGCATACCCCTGGTGTGGGCAGGCATCAGCTGAGTTTGGTCTGGTTTTCCTTTCTGCTCTAACAGGACAACACTGAGTTTAATGCCTCACAATTTCTGTGTTCTCCCTCCCCTAGTGCCAGAGATGCTCTCCGCCCCCAGCAAGGGAGGCATGGTGTCAGCAGATTCAGGACAGGTTTTTCTTTGTTTGTTTTTGTTTTTTAAAAACACTTCAGTACCTCTTTCAGGGATGTGAAGTTAAAATGAAGTACCATGAGTGCTCACCTGATTTTTGGTTCTTAAGAAGGTGTTTCTCCTATGTAGATTAGTTGTTAACTTGGTGTCCTTGTGGGGTCAGGGGACGAACGGCGGAGCTTTCTATTCTGCTGTCTTGTTCTGCATCTCACTAGATTATCTTTTTAAAAACTAGACAGCTCCTGGCTAACACAGTGTAACCCCATCTCTACTAAAAATACAAAAAATTAGCCGGGCGTGGTGGCAGGCGCCTGTAGTCCCAGCTACTCGGAGAGGCTGAGGCAGGAGAATGGCGTGAACCCTGGAGGCGGAGCTTGCAGTGAGCCGAGATTGCGCCACTGCACTCCAGCCTGGGTGACAGAGCGAGACTCCGTCTCAAAAACAAACAAACAAAAAAAACTAGATAGCCATTGGCTTTTTTCTTTCGCTCAGTCTATCTCTTAAATATCTACTCCACTGCTATAAACATGTTCTTATACAATGAAAAATATGACCATGGCATTCCTGTGCTTGAAACTGTTTAGTAAATATCATTGCCCATAGAATAAAGCCCAAGCCCCTTAATACTTAAGGCTCTCCACAACCTGGAGGCCTCAGCTTTATCTCCATCACTCCATGCGCTTGGGACTGCAGCATCTCACACCAGACTGACTGTAGTTGGACACGCTCCATGGATTTCTCCCCGTCGCCCTGCTCCTTTGATCGCCTAGGCTGCAAATGGTCTTTCCTTCTTCAGTACCATCTGGTCAAATACTCCTCAGTTACGGCACAACTCAGACATGACCCTTTTATAAACTCTTTTCTGTTACCTGGAAATGATCTCTGTTATCACCCTCATACCCAGTGGGCATCTTTATAACTTCACAGATTTTGATGTTTTATAATGACTTGGGTTTTTTTTTTTGCCTCTCTCTCTCTGGGCTTTAATTGAAAGCGTCCTTTCCATCTTAGTAAAGTTTCTGGAGAAAGACACTCATTAAGTATATACTGATTGACTTGAATGAATATATGTTGGCAATGGATATTTTTGCCACTTTTTACAAATTTATTAATATGATCTGTAATTTATACTTAAGAGAAATATCAATTGTAAACATGATTAGGGTACTGCATTTTAATGAAAAGGACACCAGAAGAGTGTTATGACATTAGTTCAAATTTATGTTTTTACTATATGGGATGTATTAAAAATCACTTCATTTCTGAAGTGTATTAAAAATCACTTGATTTCCCCATGTTTACACTTGTAAAATATAAGACATTGACCCAGGCAACACTTAGAAGATGCATTTGGCCTCTGCATGTCTTTGACCTTCTGGACATTGATTATGACATGACTTTGATTACTCTGTTTCTAATTTGTAATTGTTATGTGTTGACAGTTATAAACTTATAGGTAATTGATGTCTGCCCTTTTGAACTAATCATGAATATATTGTTAGGCTGGTTTTTAACCTAAGCATAAAGCATGTGTATTGTTTCTACTTATGAAGCTAACATAGTCAAATAAAAACTTCTAAGGTTTTTATTGCATTTATATGCAAAGAATAGTTGTATCTGAATGAAATCACATTAATGAAATGCTATCTTTGAAACCTAATTATAACCTCTTTATTAATGAATGTAGTAGGGTAAAGAAGTCATATTAATGTCATTGATAAGTTATGTTTATCCCCTTCTGTCATCAATTAACTGAGAATGAAATACATATAAATAGAAAAAGTTTAATAATAATGGTATCAGATGTTAATTGAGCTTGCTGTTTGTTAGACAACTCATTTTATATGGAAGAAAGCTGAGACAAGAGAATTTAGCCATGGTCACAGATTAGGTCGCACTAGTTTAAAAAAAATTTAGGTCCTTAGAGACATCATTTTCATTCCATAACTTTCCTTTCTCGTATGTGAAGAAGAATTAGCCACCTATTTAATTTCTATCTCCATCAACAAAATATCATTAGGATATGTGTTGCTTATTGGTAAGGAATATTGGTAAGGAATAAGAGGCTGAGGTACAGGTGGAGATGTTTTTAAAAGTAATTACTAATGTATAGGAGAAGACAGAAAATGGATAGTTTATCTGTTTAAGCTTTGTGATGGCCATTACTTTTTATGTAGCCTCTGTAACTGAAAGTCTTTAAGAGACAAGGCTTTCCCTTTTACCAGTGATTCCAACAAGATAAATGCCTCAGCTGGGATGAATTGGGGCTTTTCACAAGTGACCCATAGCTTTCTTGGAGAAATGCTTCTCGGTTTCTTTATGTAACACAATTCCAGGGACAAGGTGAACCTATAGGATAACTATGGGCTGTCTTCCTATATGTCAGTTACATCCACAAATGGGATGTTAGGGGCTGGGGAAGGCTGTGTGATGGGATGGCAGGGGCTGGGGAAGGCTGTGTGTGTGTCCATGTGGTTTTTAAGGTTTTCATAGAACAAAAATTTTACCTACAGATCAGCTTAGTGGCCTGTCACAGTCTGTGTCATATGTATTATTTACAAATAGTAGTAGTTTTCATTCTCTCTATAGTGAGTTTCCTGGTAACACAAAAATGTTCGAGTTTCAAAATGTTCATACAACTTACCAATTGCCCTTTTTTTTTTTTTTTTTTTTTTGAGACGGAATCTTGCTCTGTTGCCCAGGCAAGAGCGCAGTGGCACGATCTTGGCTCACTACAAGCTCCGCCTCCTGGGTTCACGCCATTCTCCTGCCTCAGCCTCCCAAGTAGCTGGGACTACAGGCACCCGGCACCACACCCAGCTAATTTTTTGTATTTTTTACTAGAGACGAGGTTTCATCAATTGCCTTTTTAAAGTAGAAGAGTTGGCTGGGCGCAGTGGCTCATGCCTGTAATCCCAGCATTTTGGGAAGCTGAGGTGGGCAGATCACTTGAGCTCCGGAACTTGAGACCAGCCTGGGCAACATGACAAAACTCCATCTCTACCACAAATACAAAAATTAGCTAGGCGCGTGGCACATACCTGTGGTCCCCGCTACAGAGGAGGCTGAGGCAGAGACTGCGATGGGCTAAGATCGCTCCACTGCACTCCAGCCTGAGTGATAGAATGAGACCCCATCTCAGAAATTTAAAAAAAAAAAAAAAAAAAAGTAGAAAATTGCTGTGCACAGTGGCTCATGCCTCTAATCCCAGCACTTTGGGAAGCTGAGGTGGGCAGATCACTTGAGCTCTGGAACTTGAGACCAGCCTGGACAACATGACAAAACTCCATTTCTACCACAAATACAAAAATTAGCTAGGCATGTGGCACATACCTGTGGTCCCAGCTACAGAGGAGGCTGAGGCAGAAGAATCGCTTGAGCCTGGGAGGCAGAGACTGTGATGGGCTAAGATCGCTCCACTGCACTCCAGCCTGAGTGATAGAATGAGTCCCCATCTCAGAAATTAAAAAAAAAAAAAGTAGAAAATTGCTGCGCACGGTGGCTCATGCCTGTAATCCTAGCACTTTGGGAGGCTGAGGCAGGCAGATCACGTGAAGTCGGGAGTTCGAGACCAGCCTGACCAACGTGGAGAAACCCCATCTCAACTAAAAATACAAAATTAGCTGGATGTGGTGGCACATGCTTGTAATCCCAGCTACTCGGGAGGCTGAGGCAGGAGAATCGCTTGAATCCGGGAGGCGGAGGTTGCGGTGAGCCGAGATGGCACCATTACACTCCAGCCCGGGCAACAAGAGCAAAACTCCGTCTCAAAAAAAAAAAAAAAAAAGAAAGAAAATTAAAGCATTCGCTTAAAAGTCAGTGAAAATATGTAAAATAATACGGGGAATCTGGAATAGTTTGAAGTAATGAAGGCTATAACATGAATGCCACTTTCTTTGAGATTCCTGATAATATACTTGTTAGTAAAGATGATGGCATAATAGTCGCCATAAAGAAAAGTGATTTTTTTTGTCATCAAATCACCGAATAAAACCTTTGTCATAAGGAGCAGCCGTCTAAAGAGTATATTTAAAAGGAGAGATATAGATGCTTGTGTGTAGATATTAATGTATAGGTTCTCACCATGGTGATTATGCCTAAGAGTCCAAACTTTATTTTCTTGTAGGGTAACCGGGCAAAAATTACAAATTTTGCTGCTCTTGAAGCTTCCCCCATGATCTGATTCCGTGTTACCTCTTGAGTTGAAACTCACGTAACAAGAGAAGAATTTGGTAAAGCCTGATGCAGTAGCATCTTTGAGGTGATCAGAAGAAGCCCTATATTGTCAAGGATAGATACTGTTGTTAAACAGCACCGTCGGCCGAGCACGGTGGCTCACGCCTGTAATCCCAGCACTTTGGGAGGCCGAGGCAGGTGGATCACTTGAGGTCAGGAGTTTGAGACCAGCCAGGCCAACATGGTGAAACCTCATCTCTACTAAAAATACAAAAATTAGCTGGGTGTGATGGCGGGCGCCTGTAATCCTAGCTACTCGGAAGGCTAAGGCATGAGAATTGCTTGAACCTGGGAGGTGGAGGTTGTAGTGAGCGGAGATCATGCCACTGCATTCCAGCCTGGGAGACAGAGCAAGACTCCGTCTAAAAAAAAAAAAAAAAAACACACACACACACACAAAACCAGAAAACAAAAAACAGCACCATCGTTCAGTGTCTTTTATGGTCAATGACTGAACAGCTGGCACTGAGGAGATTACAGATTGGGGTTCAGGGCAAGACCACATGGGGACACCCAGTGAGGCCACAGCAAAGTGCCCTGGGGGCAGTGGTGTTGGGGCCAGGCCCAGGGAAGCTGGTGGCATGAGAAAGGACTCTGGCCTCCGACTCCAGCATGTTTGTTCGACTACCAAGCAGCAATGACTGTGGGGTGGTGTATTATAACAGCTGGCCCAGCCAGAATACAGGGGATTAAGTGTGGCAGTTCATAGCATTTAAATTCCAGGACTTGACCCTCAGATGGCATTTCTGGACCTGCCCTGGGCCAGTGGGAAGTCCACTGCCCTGAAGGGTGAGTCCCAGACCAGGTGGCATTCACTACAAACTGACTTAAGAACCTTTGGGCCTTAAGGGAACATCAGGGCTAGTGTGGCAGTACTCCTCATGGTCTTGGGTAGTAGTGATTACAAGGTGAGGCTCCTCTGCCTTTGGAAAGTGGAGAGAAAACTGGGAAGGACTGTATTTTGTGTTTTGAGTGTCAGCTCAGCAGCAATACCAGGTAGATGTCTAAGACTTTTGACTCTAGTTCCTGACTCCCAGATGGCACCTCTGGACCTACCCAGAGCCTGGCAGACCTCACTACCCTGATGTGGAAAAAAAAGGCCTGGCTGACTTTATCACCTACTGATTATAAAGCCCCAGGGCCTTGAGTGAACATAGGCAGTAGCTAGGAGTGGTTACAGCAGGACTTGGGTGAGACTCAGCCCTTTGTTGGCTTCATATGTGACTCAACAAAGTCACAGTGGTGACACGGGTGCTTGTGTCACTCCACCTCAAGTTTAGGTGGCTCAGAACAGAGAGAGAGAGACTCTTTGTTTAAGAGAAAGCAAGAGAAGAGAACAAGACTCTCTGCCTGGTAATCAAGAGAATTATCACAGATCTTGTCCAAGACCATCAAAGCAGTACCTCTATGAGTCTGCAAGAACCACAGCATTACTGGGCTTGGGGTTCCCCCTAAAGTAGATACAGCTTAGATCACAATACCCAAGTCCTGTCAAATATCTGGAAAGCCTTCCTGAGAAAGATGGCTACAAATAAGCCCAGACAGTGAAGACTACAATAAGTACCCAACTCTTCAATGCCCAGACACCAAAGAATATCTACTAGCATCAACACCATCCAGGAAAACATGACCTCATCAAATGAACTAAATAAGGCACCAGAGACCAATCCTGGATAAATAGAGCTATGTGACCTTTCAGACAGAGAATTCAAAATAGCTGTGCTGAGAAAACACAAAGAAATTCATCATAACACAGAGAAGGAACTCATAATCCTATCAGATACATTTAACAACGAGAATGAAATAATTAAAAGGAATCAAGCAGAAATTCTGGAGCTGAAAAACACAATTGGCATACTGAAGAATGTATCAGAGTCCTTTAATAGCTGAATTGATCAAGGAGAAGAAAGAATTAGTAAGCTTGAATGTAGACTTTTTGAAAATACAGCTTCTGAGGAGACAAAAAAAAAACAACAATAAATTATGCCTTGCCTACAGGATCTCCAAAATAGCCTTAAAATGGTAAATCTAAGAGTAATTGAGCTGGGTGTGGTGGCTCATGCCCGTAATCCCAGCACTTTGGGAGGTCGAGGTGGGTGGATCACAGGGTCAGGAAATCGAGACCATCCTGGCCAACATGGTGAAACCCCATCTCTACAAAAAATACAAAAATTAGCCAGGTGTGGTGGTGGGTGCCTATAATCCCAGGTAGTTGGGAGGCTAAGGCAGAAGAATCGCTTGAATCAAGGAGGCAGAGGTTGCAGTGAACTGAGATCACACCACCACATTCCAGCCTGGCAACACAGCGAGACTCCACCTCAAAAAAAAAAAAAAAAAAAAGAACAGAAACAAAAACAAAAACAAAAAATCAGTAATTGCCCTATTGGCCTTAAAGAGAAAATAAAGGACAAGATAGGGGTAGAAAATGTCTTCAAAGGGATAATAACAGAGAACTTCCCAAACCTAGAGAAAGATATCAATATACAAGTACAAGAAGGTTATAGAACACCAAGAAGATTTAATGCAAAGACAACTACCTCAAGGCATTTAATAATCAAACTCCCAAAGGTCAAGGATAAGGAAAGGATCCTAAAGGCAGCAAAAGAAAAGAAATAAATAGCATACAATGGAGCTCCAAAACATCTGGCAGCAAACTTTTCAGTGGAAACCTTACAGGCTAAGAGAGAATGGCATGACATATTTAAAGTGCTGAAGGAAAAATCTTTTGTCTTATAATAGTGTATCTGGCAAAACTATCCTTTAAACATGAAGGAGAAATAAAGACTTTCCCAGACAAACAAAAGCTGGAGAATTTCACCAAGAGCAGACCTGTCCTACAGGAAATGCTAAAAG
>NW_026652277.1:170432773-170437251 GCF_009828535.3 Hylobates moloch | reverse complement strand
TGCAACAGCATGTTCTCTGAAGGTCGAACGGAGCATGCAACAGCATGGTCTCCGAAGGTCGGACGGAGCATGCAACAGCATGGTCTCCGAAGGTCGAACGGAGCTCTTAACCTGCATATTTGCTTTTCTTGAGACAGCAGCTCCTCTATCCCAAGAGCTATAATTAGATCTAACTGCTTTCTCATAGGTGGCTCAGACACTCTACGTATTTTACCTGTGAAAAACCTAGATGATGTCAGAATGAAGATATATTTGTCTTATCCCCTGTAGATATGCATGCACTTCACAAATCCCCTGTAGTCTGGCTACAATTTGGAGTCCTTCACAGGTTGGGAGGAATGTTTAGGGCTTAGAGATGTTAGACAAAGGGCTGGTACTTGGAAGACACTCTAAAAACAAACTTGCTGTGGTTTCTTTTTTTTTTTTTTTTTTTTTTGAGACGGAGTCTTTCTCTGTCCCCTAGGCTGGAGTGCAGTGGCGCGATCTCGGCTCACCGCAGCCTCCACCTCCTGGGTTCACGCCATTCTCCTGCCTCAGCCTCCCAAGTAGCTGGGACTACAGGCGCCCGCCAACACGCCCGGGTAATTTTTTGTATTTTTAGCAGAGACGAGGTTTCACCGTGTTAGCCAGGATGGTCTCGATCTCCTGACCTCGTGATCCGCCCGCCTCGGCCTCCCAAAGTGCTGGGATTACAGGCTTGAGCCACTGCGCCCGACCAACTTGCTGTACTTTCTGAAGAATTATTCAAGCCTGTAAGACCTCGAAGCCTCATGTTTAGGGGAATAGGGACCCAGCAAAAAGACCCTAATACTTACCTTTGATACCCAATTTTCAGTCACACACCGAACAATAGGAAATTGGAGGAAGTAAACAGAAGCTAGCGGAACTCACTGGCATCTTAGCTTTAAGCTCTCATTACAAAAAGTGCTTTTTAGATTAAAAAGAAAAGTGACTTTTATGGTAAGATTGTTTTGAACAGCACAAGCTGTGCCTAGTGTTTCCTCGGGGCGCCCATGAACTTGGCTGTGATCCTGTCAGCCAAAAAACTAGCAGAGCCCCCAGGGGAAGGGGGGGCGCTGTGGCCCCCCTGGGGTCGCCTCCGGAACACCCTCTCCCCTTGCTTTTAAGCATGGCCAAGTTCTGACTTGGAGCAGCCATAAAACTCTCCTGGTAGCATTTTAAAGGCTTTTAAAAGAATGCCCCCTCATAATGTGTTCTATTACAGCGGCGATTGTTACTGTTATTATTTCCTGCTTTGTAGCAAGAGTGAAATCCCCCTCGGGGTATATTGAGAATGGATTGAGAAATTCTGACGATAGATCACAGTAGCCCCCTTCATTTTCTGCTGTAAAGGCAAGTTCCGCCTGGCATCTAGTATATACTGGTTGGCAAGGTCCTCCTCTGAAGAAGTGATTGTTCTAAGGCCCCGGAGGCAGAGCGCGGGAAATGGAACAGAGTTTGCTGTGAAACAACACTATGGAAAATAAATTCTACTTAAAAACTAATGTGATCCTTTCCCAATTGTCTTGTAGATTCATTGACTGGAATGTAGAATTCTGTTCCCCAAATGAATCAACAGTGCCTTGAATAGAGAAAGACAGACTTTTCCCAGGGGAAATCCCTGACAGAGTGTTATGTTCATGGCACAGACAGACATCTGTCTTCCCAGCTCTGTTAGGACCACATTAAATCTGACATAGCATCCACCTTTTCTCCAGCATCCCCCAAGGCTTAAATACAGCCACATGGCTCCTCTTCATCTTCAGTCCATGAGTCCCAAACTCAGTGAGCTTTTCTCAACACATAGCATAAATTAAATGACTGCATCCTTTTGCTTTCGTCTCCGTTGTGGAACCCCAGAGTCTGAAATCTTGGGAAGCTGTATGTCATTTACTGAGTGTGATGCGATGCCGAGACCAGGGCTGCCGTACACAGAATATTGTGTAAGATGGATTAAGGCCTCTTTCATCCTGAAGGAAAAGAGGAAAGTTTGCCAGCTACAAGGAGGTTGGCAAAGAGAACAGAGACTCTTTCAGAAATAAATCTGATTTTGAAAAATAGCATCTCAGGAAGAAAGCCTTTTAAAAAGCTAGGAAGTAAGATAACATTCTCAGAATACTGTAAAATAAGAACTGATTTTCATAGGATTTGAATGAATAAATCATCTCATTGCTTTAGAGTCACACAAGGGAGATGGCAGAATAGTAGAAGTTGGGAGCTGGAGAGCTGATAGGAGACCTGTTCTGACCCCATGAGTCTAAGTGAGAGGCCTCAGACCCCAGCTGCTCCTCAAATGCGTGTACTTTCAAATCTATACTGATTACTAAATGTATGGAGCTTCTTTTGGTTTCTATTCTTACTACATTTTATTTTAAGCTTCTTAGCAATAAATAATAAGTGCTTTGAAAACATTAAAAAAATTATAGATAATTGGAAGCTGTCATTTTCATTAGCCCTATATTCTCTGAAGAGTTTTGCAATTTCTTTAACAAAACTCTCAAGAGGGAAGTTTACATTTATTGAATGCATTCTCTCAACCAACACTATTTTTAAAAACTTTTAAATTGTCTTACAGTTGTTTTGACTTCTTTCCTTTTGGTGTACACTTGAATGTTAACACCTGTATAAATTACTGTGGCTACCAGCATAACCAGGATTCAAAACTCTTCCCTCACTGCAAATCCCTGCGGCTGTGGCTGTGTCGTCATCTCCCGGCACCACCTGACCTGGCCTCCATCCCTCCAGTCTGTCTGTCTGAGAATGCTGGATGAATGGAACCATGCAGTAGGTAAACTTTAAGGCACTCCCTTTATTCAGGGCAGTGCCTTTGAGATGCATCCACCTTGCCGTGCACCCATTGTTCATCCCTTTCTGTTGCTCGGTGGTGACTGTCGTGTGGCTGGCACCACAGTGTATTTGAGCATTTACTCAATAAGGGACATCTGGGCTCTTGTTTTTGGCAGTTGCAACTGGAGCTGCTGTGTGCATTCATACACAGTGTTGGTGTGATCATCGGTCTCCATTTCTCTCTGTTTTCAAAATTGAGTTATTTTGTCCATTCTTCATTCTTAAAACTTTTTTTCTGCGACCCTCAGATATCCCACATCTCTGCGTCTCTGACTTCATGGTTGCTTTGTTGGGTTCTTCTTCTTTTTACCTTGGAATCTATCTTTTTTATTTCCATAGTTCTCTTATTTCTTTTAACTTGATTTTCTTGCCGATCATATATTCAAGTACAATTTTTATGGAAATAAACTTGAAGTTTAGGTTCTTATGTTTAAATTACATTTAAATTAGTAAGGATGTAAATTTTTATCTGCCCAAAGTCAGCTTCTTGAGGCAGGCACAGAATAGGGTAATGAACTTTATTTTCCCATGTTTGGGAGAGACTTTGTCAGTAAGTACTATAAAAAAGAAATCCAGCGATGGGATTGAAGAAGCATGAAGTCTAAGCTGGGCAATGAGGGAGCTGAGGCCAGGAGGGAGTAATGAATAATGAAAAGTTAGCAGGGTTAGTGGATTGAAAGGTCTAGTAGAGTTGAAAAATTATTCACGTGGGGTTACTAAAGGGATTGAGCTGAGGGTATGAAGTGATGATCAAAGGATGCTTGAGGATTACGAAGATTATAGGCAGTTATTGATAATGACAGGCCTACACCAGTGGTTCTCAACTGTCACAATGTGTGAAAATCAACTGGAAAAAATGTAAATATAGTTCCCCATGCCCCACTCCTAGAAAGGCTAATTCAGTTGGTTTTGGTGCCCACCAGGAGAGGTGGGCAAAGTTGAGAGGATGGCAAGACCGTATGGTGCGAGGAGAAAAAGATTGAGGCCAGTTTGGATGAATGAATGTGTTATGAGAACATTGAGGTTGTACTGCATGACAAGAGAAGTGTTGGAAAGTAAGACAATGACCTCGATCCTAGCTAGGAGGGCTGCAGAAGCTGTTAACATGAATGGGTAGAAGGTAAGCGCTGACATTCAGCTAGTCATATGCTGATATTGGAGGGAGTTAATGAGCAAAAATAATACCCCCAAATGGAAGGACACGTTGTCGTCTACTGCCTACTGAAACATGATATTAATGTTCAAATCACATCTGATAATTAGGCAAATAAATGGTCAAATTTTTCTTGAAATTTAGTTAATAAACTTCTCCATTGATGTCAAGCAATTTTAGAAGGTGGGCCATTATTGCATTTTTAAACCATATGTTCAAAACTAAGACATTTTATTTGAAAGATTTTTAAACAGAATATGCACTTTTATTTCCAAGCTCTTTAAAGGGTGAGGATATGCATTTTCATAACTGACACGATTATTTTTTAAAACAAAATCATAAAACAGTGGAAATATTCTAAACATCTGTCTTCAAAGTGTTTGCTCCAGAGTTCAACTTCCTTTTATAAAAAAGATATTTCCATATCTGGTAAAAATCGCATCTACCTTAATGGGACAAAATAACTGTTTTTTTTTTT
>NW_026652277.1:170423811-170432673 GCF_009828535.3 Hylobates moloch | reverse complement strand
TCTAAGCCCTAAACATTCCTCCCAACCTGTGAAGGACTCCAAATTGTGGCCAGACTACAGGGGATTTGTGAAGTGCATGCATATCTACAGGGGATAAGACAAATATATCTTCATTCTGACATCATCTAGGTTTTTCACAGGTAAAATACGTACAGTGTCTGAGCCACCTATGAGAAAGCAGTTAGATCTAATTATAGCTCTTGGGATAGAGGAGCTGCTGTCTCAAGAAAAGCAAATACGCAGGTTTAGAGCTCCGTTCGACCTTCGGAGACCACGCTGTTGCATGCTCTGTCCGACCTTCGGAGACCATGCTGTTGCATGCTCCGTTCGACCTTCAGAGAACATGCTGTTGCATGCTCCGTTCGACCTTCGGAGATCATGCTGTTGCATGCTCCGTTCGACCTTCGGAGAACATGCTGTTGCATGCTCCGTTCGACCTTCAGAGAACATGCTGTTGCATGCTCCGTTCGACCTTCGGAGAACATGCTGTTGCATGCTCCGTTCGACCTTCGGAGACCATGCTGTTGCATGCTTGTTAGAGTGATGCCCTTGTTTGGTCCTTACCCAGACATCTCACAAACATTCCTGTGAAGTTTTCTTGGGAGTAGATGGTTTACAAATTCCCAATACATTTCCTTTGCATCCTGATGGACTCCGGGTGATCTCTAACTACAACCTTTCAAAAAGCAAATTTTTTGAAGTTTGCCATCAGGCAAACAATCCTCACTCTTCTTATAAATTCTCATCTTCCCTAAGTGCTTATATGTGAATATTCTTAAAATAATGGGCTAGGTACAGGGGCTCATGCCTATAATCCCAGTGCTTTGGGAGGTCGAGGTGGGAGGATCTCTTGAGCCACAGAAGTTAGAGGTCAGTCTAGGCAACATGGTAAAACCTTGCCTCTACAAAAAAACTTTGGGGCAGCCACAGTGGTTCACACCTGGTATCCCAGCACTTGGAGAGACCAAAGCAAGAGGCTCGCTTGAGGCCAGGTGTTTGAAATCAGCCTGGGCAACATAGCTAGACTGCATCTCAACCAAAAAAAAAAAAAAAATTAGTTGGGCATGGTGGTGTGTTTACTTCCTCCAATTCCCTTTGTTCGGTGTATGACTGAAAATTGGGTATCAAAGATAAGAACTAGGGGCATTTTTCTGGGTCCCTAAACATGAGGCTTTGAGGTCTTACAGGCTTGAATAATTCTTCAGAAACTACAGCAAGTTTGTTTTCAGAAACCAAAGAGGCTGAGGCGGGAGGATCTCCTGAGCTCAGGAATTAGAGGATGCAGTGAGCTATGATTGTGCCACTGCACTCCAGCCTTGGTGACAGAGCAAGATCCTGTCTCCAAACAACAAAAAAAATTAAAAATTTTAAGTTAAAAATTAAAGGTCGTTTTGTGAAATTGGTCAGAGTTTAAGGTTTCAGAGAATGTACCTGGTGGCAGAAACCAATATTTAGTTGTTTTATGAGACGGAGTCTCAGTCTATCACCCAGGCTGGAGTGCAGTGGCGCAATCTTGCCTCACTGCAACCTCTGCTGCCCAGGTTCAACCAATTCTCCTGCCTCAGCCTCCCGAGTAGCTGGGATAACAGGCACCTGCTACCACGCTGGGCTAATTTTTGTATTTTTAGTAGAGACGGGGTTTCACCATCTTGGCCAGGCTGATCTTGAACTCCTGACCTCGTGATCCACCGGCCTCGGCCTCCCAAAGTGCTGGGATTACAGGTGTGAGCCACCGCACCCGGCCCATCAATATTTTGTTTTAAAAGTGCTTAAAAAAGATATATTTATACATTCCCCTTTTATAGTTAAATCAAAAGCGGCTTTTGGTATGCTCTTTCAAGGCAAAGGTATAGATAATCCCAGCCATCAGGATTTTACTGAGTGATTGAAAGTAGAGGGGTACCATAGAATACTAACATATCAGTAATTAGCCAGTTAAAGCACAGAATGGAGGAGGGCTGGTTATCTGTTCACATGCCATGAAGTTGAGTTAGCTTTGTTCTCATCAGGAAACAAAGTATCCTGTAGATGCCTAATGTTAGAAACAACAATAATATAGTTTAAATAGACACTGGGCTCAAACCTTAAACACTGTCTGTGCCTTCACTATGTTATCACTATGTTACTGTTGCAGGGACAGAGGCGGACTAGAGGAGCGACCTTAGGCAAGTTCTTCATCTTTTCTGAGCCTCAGTTTCTACACGTAAAATACGGACCAGTCAGTAGTATCCACCTCAGAAAGTGTCTCTGGGAGCTAAATAATAGTTTCTTTACACACACTGCTTGGTGCCTGGCAAATAATAACTCAACAAATGTAAGACGATAACAATGATCCCATCCAGTCCCAGCCACAAAGTGAGCAAGAAATAATGATTCAGAGTTTTAAAGGAGCTGTATCTTTCTTACTCTGTTACTCTGCGGATTCTGAGACTTGCTCAAGCTGCTTCATGCCTTTCTCCTTAAACCTGTGTTCTCCTAGACAGATCTGGGTAAGTCATCTCTGCACTGCCAAACATTTTAGCACACGATTTGTCACAAAGAAGAACACAAAATTATTTTTGAATGAACAAACATATGAAGTAAAAAGCCACATTCATTATTGATCCTATTCCTATCCCCAGCTAAGTTCTATGTGCTATAAATAGTGAGTTCTGTTTGCATTAAATGGTGTGACCTTCTCCTGTGTCCTCAGAGGGAAAGTTCTCACCGTTGGAGACTTTTTTGACACACTCTCTCTTCATTAGCTCCACTACCCACCTGCCAACCCCTTTGACCTACCAACCCCACTATGAACTACTGACAGTCTTTCTATGGTCACCGCCTTCAATGACTTTCCCATGAGTTCCCTTGCTTTTCTACTGTGGTCACTGACTTCATGCGAGCCTCATTATTTCCTTCCTAGACCACTATGGTATTCTTATAACATCTCTCTTAACCCCAGTTCAGACTATAAATGACTGACATATTAACCTTCCTCAATCATAGCTGTAAAAACATTCCTACTTTTTCCAAACTTTTCAGCAGTTTTCCATTTCCTTCTAAACTACAACCAAACTCATCAGGATGGGATTCCAATCAGTCTTCACCACAGCACCTGCCTTTCCAAGACTCATTTCCCATTTAGTGCTTTGCTTGGACCTTAATGTATCTTAAATACTTTCTGTTTTCAAATCGTGCCTTACTCATGCATTTCTCCATGTTTGGAATATGCTCCTTGAGATATACTTATCTTTGAAATTCTTCCCATGTTTGTGTCCTAAGTGAAATTAGCCTTTCTCTATGGGAACTTTTTCACATGCCCTTCCAGGTGGTCACATTTCCTAGTCATCTCTTTTGTATGCGCTTCTAGACACATTGTTGATATCTGGCTTGCCATATTGGCAGAATTATTACTTAAAAGCATTAAAATGATATGCATGTTGGAAAAATGTGGTCCATCATTTATAACTGTATTTATTTAATGAGGATATGATTTGGTCCTGTTCTAAAGTCTAATTATGTGCTTATTCCACTAATGCTTAAGATGGAAAATTTGAAGCACCTCCAAAATCTGAGGTGGGAATAGATGTTATTTCTGAAGATCTGACCTCACTGTTATAACAATATTTTATAGACCGCTTATTTGTTGCTATTTTTAAAAGTATTGACTTTCCTTACATTTGGTTGCTTTCATGACCAGTGAAAAAACTTTCAAGTGAAAATATAGCTGAGAAGAATGAAAGAGAAATGGTAATATAAAGCTTCACATTTAACTGCCACAGCAGGAAAACTCAAAATTGAATTCCAACCCTAGCTATTGAACACCCTGGTAAAGCCTCGCTCCAGCTTCAGTGAGCCAGGAAATTTCTCTTTTCCCCTCTGACACTAGAGTCAGCAAGAGGAGACCCGAACGGTTGGCATAAGAAAATAAATACCCCTTCCATGGAGGGCTCACAGAACTAGAGCCTGCTAACCATGGCTTGACTTGCTTGCACCCTGAAGGTGCTGACAAGGTGTGCAGGTGGCCAGGAATCTAAAACACAACACTGCCTGGGTCCCCCTGGGGAGCCAAACCCCCAGTGAGGCTTCTGAGATTCATAAGCACACCCACTCCACCTGCCATTATGCCCCCTAGTGAGGCTTCTGAGATGCAGGAGCACGCCCACCCCACCTGCCATTATGCCCCCCAGTGAGGCTTCTGAGATTCAGCAGCACACCCTCCCTACCTGCCGTTATGCTCTTTTTCACCCGTAGTTATCTGGGGTGCCTATGAGTGCCTCAGTAAATATCTGTTGAACAAATAATTGAATGGACACATGAATGAATGGATGAGGGCACAGTGGGGGTAAGGAGCAGGGTTGGAGGGAAGAATTCTTAGAGAAGTTGAGCAGTGAAGGAAAAATAGGAATTACCCAGACGAGGGAGCTGGAAAGGACTGAGGGGCACAGAATCAGCTGAGCTGGTGGGAAGTGAACAAGTAAAGCTAAGGGGCTAGAGACCACCTTGTTATCAGTAGGAAGGGAAAATCCCCTCGGCAGTGTTGGAGGAGAGACTAAAGTGCAGGTGAAGCAGGGCAGGTGTGACGGGTGATGAATAATTATGAGAGAGAAAATACAGCTGTCAGGTATACTTATGAGACACTATGTTTATGTGTAGAAAGGACTATGGAAGAACTGAAGGTGGCCATGAATTCTTTTGCCCTCCTCTTATTGCGAGGTGGGGTCTCCCCTTGAACCTACGCAGACTCTGTGACTACTTTGCCCAGTAGAAGACAGTGGAAGTGCTGCTCTGTCAGTTTCAGGGCTCATGCCTAAAAATGGGCGGCTTCCATTCCCTGTCTTTCAGATCACTCTCTCTGGGTGCCCTGACCTCTGACACTGCCCATTTAGAAGAGGCCATGTGTCCATCTCCCATCAACAACCATAGTGGAATCCATTATTCCAGTCACACCTACCAAGATGCCTGACATGTGAGCCCCTCCACCAGCTGAGCACCACCAAGCAACCTCAGTCAACGCCATATAGAGTAGAAACATCCCCTGACCTAGCCCAGCCCAAACCCATAACCCACACAATGATAAGGCAACAGATAAGGAAAACACGGCATATAAGAACTAATGGCGACAGGAGGAGCTGGGGGAGCGGGGGAGGTGATGTATGCTCATTTTCACAGGACCAAGCTTCATAAGTGTTTACAAGATGGTGCTGTCATTGTTGGGGGCCCTTTTCCAATATTATACTCTTGCCTGTGGTTCCAGGTTCATTTCCTTTTTCCATATCTCAATTCCTGATGCTGAAATCAAATTTGGAACAATGAAAAAAAAATTCCACTGGATCTATTTTCTGGTCCTGTTCTATTCCTAGATAATATAATATTCAGAGGACTGAACAAAACCTGTCATTGTCGTAGAAAGGCATGTTCAGCACGCACAGTCACGTACAGCACATTGTGGTGTAATCTCGGGCATGACAGAGGAGAGGAAGGAATGAGTCCAGTCAATCAATAAATGACCAATGATATACTGTTTTCTGAGTATTCCTGTATCTTCTAACTTCCTCTTCTACATATTGAACACTATCACTGTCCCTATTCCTTGCCCCAGACAGCAGCTAAACAACCGATAGCAGAGCCAACAGTGTTCGATACTCATATCCTCTTCTTTGTTCGGGCTCAAGTGAACACGTGGCATTCATTCCTAACTGCAGCCTCCTCAAGCCCGGAAGCCTGAATCTGTTTTTTAATTTAGCAGTGAAGAATGCAGCTACATCATATGCTATGAGAGCAGCTGGTGTTTCATGCTTCTTCTCTCCTATCATCCCTCTCACTCAACTTCTCTTCTTTTTCAGATATGTGATCACCTTATTTATGTATGTGTTGAGGCTCCCTTTCAAGACTCCAAAAGGTCTAATCCAAAAAATAGCTGCTAAAGTATTGTCTCTTTTTTAGGCCCATTTTCCTTCTGTAAGAGAAGAATGCTTTGTTGGGATTAGGGAACATAGTGGTTTGATTGATTAGACTGCTTACCAAAGCAATACAATTTTAAATGATAAATAACAGATGTGGGTACTCTATACAGCAATTGTTTAATTTTGCTTTTGTAGTACATTTTGGTTTAGAATTGTGTGCTTCTACCCTCTGTGATAATGTATGTTGTTCGTGGCATATAAAATGTCTCCCAGTTGTATAGAAAAGGTTTTTCTCATCTGCTCCATCTTCAATTAAATCAAGAACAAATCTCTGATTATTGAGTTTTGAGAAGGATGACTATAACAGAACTTGTAGCAAAGCAAATTTTCCATAGTGAAGCAAAATCACTATAATTGATACTTGTAATTGATACTTTAAGCTGCCTTATATTTGCCAATTTTCCACTTAAAATGAAACTGTAAAACTAAGATATTACAAATGAATTTCAATCAGCAATCAGATCAATTTGGCACAGTGAACCCTCTGAATTACAGAAGTATTTTACTTAAAGCTTCATGAGGAGTCCTCATGCATGTAAGGTAGAAGGGAAATGAGCTACAGGTTCTGGGGAATCGTGAAGGTCCCACAAGCAATAATATTCATGCATTGCATCTGTATATTGCTTTGCACTGTTCACGATATCCCTTCATCTACATGATCTTTATGTATACTTCACAACAGTTCTCCAAAATGGATATAATTATCTTCATCGTGCAGCTGAAGAAACGGAGGCACATAGAATTGGTGCTCATCACAGTCATTGTTTATGGGAAAATGCTGTGGCCAAAGTGGGTCATGCAGATGATTACTAAATGGATGCTTTCAAAGCTAAAGTTGTGGGCATCTTTGCTGACAGTGGAATGTCATTTTGGTACTGGGCAAAGCTATCTGGGCAGACAGAACTTCCAGAGTGACAGGTGGCAAGTTTCATAAAACGTTTGAGTTTCTCAGTAGTAGTTAAAACATGGTTTAATCAGATGATAATTTTGGTGATTCCCCCTCCCTAGGCTGCAACAGCTTTAATTTTAAGAGAACTGAGGTAGTGGTCTAATTCCTATTGCAAATGTATGCTTCTTTGTAATTTGCAGTGAAGAATCTAGAAAAGTGACTGGGAATAACGTCTAAAAGGCCCGGAACGCTTATAACTCAGCATAAAGCAGCCTATCACAGCTCAATGGCAAATCATCCGTTGAAGTCAAGGGCAAAAGGGCAGGGAATCCAAGGGCTCCTCTGGCCAAAGCATCGCTTACTTGAGGTTGGCAGCTGGCTGCACAGCAGCCCTTGGCTGCCTGCAAGGCCCAGACAGCATCAGCATCCTCCACCCCACAGCTATGTCAGCGTGGCCCAGACAGTGACTGTGGAGTGGGGAGGCCCTGGCCAGCCAGGCACACATTTCACAGATGAGGCTGAAATGAGAAACTTCAGGGAGATATTTGCATAAATATATTTCCCATTGTCCAGAAATAAGGCCAGATGGAAACATCTTTCAGTATGTTCCGATGAGAATTACAAAATATTATACAAATCAATTTTTTACAAAGGTTATTATGAGGTTTATTCTGAGAGAGGACAAAGCCTTTCCCTCCTTATTAAAACTGTTGCTGATATCACTCTGAGGGAAGTCTTGGGAAAAACCAAAAATAATATGTAGGTTTTATAAGGGAATATTTTGCGATTTTATCAAATATTTACTGAAGGCTCAGATAAAAGTTATCCAGCCACAGGTGAAGGGTGTTCATCACTGGGAAGTGGGGTGGAGGGGAATGTTTATTTTCTCACTCATATTTTTCCATTTGCCAAGGTAGCACATCCTACCTTTATAAACAAAGATATTTCCCACTGCCTGGCTCTTCTCTTCAGCTTATCGATGATATCACCTGCTTATCTACAATTGGGTCAGAATCAACAACTACTTACCAAACATACACTGTCCTTTTTTCTCACCAATTACTTTTCTCTAGTCATCTATAAATAGGTCTTCAAGGCGTATTTCCCATACATTGTACTATGTGTGTATTGTGGGACTGAGTACAGCAGGGAAGTCATAATATTTTCAAATATGGACAACCGGGCTGGGCCAGGAGGCTCATGCCTGTAATCCCAGGACTTTGGGAGGCCGCGGTGGGCAGATCACTTGAGGTCAAAGTTCAAGACCAGCCTGGCCAACATGATGAAACCCTGTCTCTACTAAAAATACAAAAATTAGCTGGGTGTCTGTAATCCCAGCTACTCGGGAGGCTGAGGCAGGGAGAACTGCTTGGACCTGGGAGGCGGAGGTTGCAGTGAGCTGAGATCGTGCCACTTCACTCCAGCCTAGGTGACAAAGTGAGACTCTGACTCAAAAATAATAAAATAAAATATGATAAAATAAAATAAAAATATAGATAATCAGAAAATTTTAGGTGAATTCAGAGGAAGCAGAACAAATTTAAAGCTGAAATTACCGAGGTCTTTCTGGAACTGATAGTATGTAAATTGGACTATGCACTGTGCAGGTGAGACGTGAATGTGTTGAAATGGAAGTGAGAGAGAATCCACTGAGAAGCAGCAGCAGCAGCACCAGGAGGCAGGACGTGGGGCTCTGGGTGATGCCAAGAACACATGAACCTGGATGCTGCTGCCAATGAGTGTGGGATCAAATTAGAGAAAATTAAAGAAAAATAATATATATATATTTTATATATATAAATTTTATATTATATATAATTAAATTATATATAATTTACTATGTAATATATAATATAAATTATATATACAACATATATTTTATATATATCATATAATATACATATTTTATATAATATATAACATATTATATATTACATAATATATATTATATATAATATACTGTAGTATGTACTACACTATGTATTATATATTATATATAACATATAATTATACATAAATATATATTAT
>NW_026652277.1:170413656-170423711 GCF_009828535.3 Hylobates moloch | reverse complement strand
CAAATCAATAAATGTAATCCAGCATATAAACAGAACCAAAGACAAAAACCACATGATTATCTCAATAGATGCAGAAAAGGCCTTTAACAAAATTCAACAACCTTTCATGCCAAAAACTCTCAATAAATTAGGTATTCATGGGACGTATCTCAAAATAATAAGAGCTATCTATGACAAACCCACAGCCAATATCATACTGAATGGGCAAAAACTGGAAGCATTCCCTTTGAAAACTGGCACAAGACAGGGATGCCCTCTCTCACCACTCCTATTCAACATAGTGCTGGAAGTTCTGGCCAGGGCAATGAGGCAGGAGAAGGAAATAAAGGGTATTCAATTAGGAAAAGAGGAAGTCAAATTGTCCCTGTTTGCAGATGACATGATTGTATATCTAGAAAACCCCATCGTCTCAGCCCAAAATCTCCTTAAGCTGATTAGCAACTTCAGCAAAGTCTCAGGATACAAAATCAATGTACAAAAATCACAAGCATTCTTGTACACCAATCACAGACAAACAGAGAGCCAAATCATGAGTGAACTCCCATTCACAATTGCTTCAAAGAGAATAAAATACCTAGGAATCCAACTTACAAGGGATGTGAAGGACCTCTTCAAGGAGAACTACAAACCACTGCTCAATGAAATAAAAGAGGATACAAACAAATGGAAGAACATTCCATGCTCATGGGTTGGAAGAATCAATATTGTGAAAACGGCCATACTGCCCAAGGTAATTTATAGATTCAATGCCATCCCCATCAAGCTACCAATGACTTTCTTCACAGAATTGGAAAAAAACTACTTTAAAGTTCATATGGAACCAAAAAAGAGCCCGCATCGCCAAGTCAATCCTAAGCCAAAAGAACAAAGCTGGAGGCATCACGCTACCTGACTTCAAACTATACTACAAGGCTACAGTAACCAAAACAGCATGGTACTGGTACCACAACAGAGACATAGCTCAATGGTACAGAACAGAGCCCTCAGAAATGATGCCGCATATCTACAACTATCTGATCTTTGACAAACCTGACAAAAACAAGAAATGGGGAAAGGATTCCCTATTTAATAAATGGTGCTGGGAAAACTGGCTAGCCATATGTAGAAAGCTGAAACTGGATCCCTTCCCAACACCTTATACAAATATTAATTCAAGATGGATTAAAGACTTAAATGTTAGACCTAAAACCATTAAAATCCTACAAGAAAACCTAGGCAATACCATTCAGGACATAGGCGTGGGCAAGGACTTCATGTCTAAAACACCAAAAGCAATGGCAACAAAAGCCAAAATTGACAAATGGGATCTAATTAAACTAAAGAGCTTCTGCACAGCAAAAGAAACTACCATCAGAGTGAACAGGCAACCTACACAATGGGAGAAAATTTTTGCAACCTACTCATCTGACAAAGGGCTAATATCCAGAATCTACAATGAACTCCAACAAATTTACAAGAAAAAAACAAACAACCCCATCAAAAAGTGGGCAAAGGACATGAACAGACACTTCTCAAAAGAAGACATTTATGCAGCCAAAAAACACATGAAGAAATGCTCATCATCACTGGCCATCAGAGAAATGCAAATCAAAACCACAGTGAGATACCATCTCACACCAGTTAGAATGGCCATCATTAACAAGTCAGGAAACAACAGGTGCTGGAGAGGATGTGGAGAAATAGGAACACTTTTACACTGTTGGTGGGACTGTAAACTAGTTCAACCATTGTGGAAGTCAGTGTGGCGATTCCTCAGGGATCTAGAACTAGAAATACCATTTGACTCAGCCATCCCATTACTGGGTATATACCCAAAGGACTATAAATCATGCTGCTATAAAGACACATGGACACGTATGTTTATTGCGGCACTATTCACAATAGCAAAGGGTTGGAACCAACCCAAATGTCCAACAACAATAGACTGGATTAAGAAAATGTGGCATATATACACCATGGAATACTATGCAGCCATAAAAAATGATGAGTTCATGTCCTTTGTAGGGACATGGATGAAACTGGAAAACATCATTCTCAGTAAACTATCGTAAGGACAAAAAACCAAACACCGCATGTTCTCACTCATAGGTGGGAATTGAACAATGAGAACTCATGGACACAGGAAGGGGAACATCACACTCCGGGGACTGTTGTGGGGTGGGGGGAGCGGGGAGGGACAGCATTAGGAGATATACCTAATGCTAAATGACGAGTTGATGGGTGCAGCAAAACAACATGGCACATGGATACATATGTAACAAACGTGCACATTGTGCACATGTACCCTAAAACCTAAAGTAAAATAATAAAAAAAAAAGAAAAAAAATCAGTGAATCCAGGAGTTGTTTTTTTGAAAAGATCAACAAAATAGATAGACTGGTAGCCAAACTAATGAAGAAAAAAGAAAAGAATCCAATAGACACAATAAAGAATGATAAAGGAGATATCACCACTGATCCTACAGAAA
The DNA here is from genome assembly GCF_009828535.3 of Hylobates moloch. Taxonomy (NCBI): domain Eukaryota; kingdom Metazoa; phylum Chordata; class Mammalia; order Primates; family Hylobatidae; genus Hylobates; species Hylobates moloch. The sequence goes on along the minus strand of NW_026652277.1, from coordinate 170,421,244 downwards.
TACAAACTACTATCAAGGAATACTATAAACACCTCTATGCAAATAATCTAGAAAATCTAGAAGAAATAGATAAATTCCTAGACACATACACCCTCCCAAGTCTAAACCATGAAGAAGTTGAATTCCCTGAACTTGAATAACAAGTTCTGAAATCGAGGCAGTAATTAATAGTAACCAAAAAAAGTCCAGGACCACCAGATGGATTCACAGATGAATTACACAGGAGGTACAAAGAGAAGCTGGTACCATTCCTCCTGAAATTCTTCCAAACAATAGAAAAAGAGGGACTCCTCCCTAACTCCTTTTATGAGGCCAGCATCATTCTGATACCAAAACCTGGCAGAGACACAACATAAAGAAAATTTCAGGCCAATATCCCTGATGAACATCTATGCAAAAATCCGCAATAAAATATTGGCAAACTGAATCCCGTAGCACATCAAAAAGCTTATCCACCATGATCAAGTCGGCTTCATCTCTGGGATGCAAGGCTGGTTCAACATACACAAATCAGTAAGGGTCATTCATCACATAAACAGTACCAATGACAAAAACCACATGATTATCTCAATAGATGTAGAAAAGGCCTTCAATAAAATTAAATACCCCTTCATGCTAAAAACTCTCAATAATCTAGGTATTGATGGAAGGTACCTCAAAATAATAAGGGCTATTTATGACAAACCCACAGCTAATATCATACTGAGTAGGCAAAAGCTGGAAGCATTCCCTTTGAAAACTGGCACAAGATAAGGATGCCCTCTCTCACCACTCCTATTCAACATAGTATTGGAAATTCTGGCCAGGGCAATCAGGCAAGAGAAAGAAATAAAAGGTATCAAATAGAAAAAGATGAAGTCAAATTGTCTCTGTTTGCAGATGACATGATTGTATATTTAGAAAACCCCATCATCTCAGCCCAAAATCTCCTTAAGCTGATAAGCAATTTCAGCAAAGTCTCAGGATACAAAATCAATGTGCAAAAATCACAAGCATTCCTATACACCAATAATAGATGAAGAGCTAAATCATGAGTGAATTCCCATTCACAACTGCTACAAAGAGAATAAAATACCTAGAAATACAACGTAAAGGGATGTTAAAGACCTCTTCAAGAAGAACTACAAACCACTGCTCAAGGAAATAAGAGAGAACACAAACAAATGGAAAAAAATTCCATGCTCATAGACAGGAAGAATCATTATGAAAATGGCCATACTCCCCAAAGTAATTTATAGATTCAATGCTATCCCCATCAAGCTACCACTGATTTTCTTCACATAATTAGAAAAAAACTACTTTGAATTTCATATGGAACCAAAAAGATCCCATATAGCCAAGACAAGCCTAAGCAAAAAACAAACAAACAAACAAAGCTGGAGGCATCATGCTACCCAACTTCAAACTATACTACAAGGCTACAGTAACCAAAAACAGCATGGTACTGGTACCAAAACAGATATATAGACCAATGAAATAGAACAGAGCCCTCAGAAATAACACCACACATCTACAACCGTCTGATCTTTGACGAACCTGACAAAAACAAGCAATGGAGAAAGGATTCCCTATTTAATAAATGGTGTTGGGAAAACTAGCTAGCCATATGCAGAAAACGGAAACTGGACCCCTTCCTTATACCTTACACAAAAATTAACTCAAGATGGATTAAAGACTTAAACCTAAAACCTAAAACCATAAAAACCCCAGAAGAAAACCTAGGCAATATGATTCAGGACACAGGCATGTGAGAAGACTTCATGACTAAAACACCAAAAGCAATAGCAACAAAAGCCAAAATCGACAAATGGGATCTAATTAAGCTAAAGAGCTTCTGCACAGCAAAAGAAACTATCATCAGAGTGAAAAGGCAACCTACATAATGGGAGAAAATTTTTGCAATCTGTCCATCTGACAAAGGGCTAATATCCAGAATCTATAAAGAACTTAAACAAATTTACAAGAAAAAAACAACTCCATCAAAAAGTGGGTGATAAGAACAGACACTTCTCAAAAGAAGACATTTATGCAGCCAATACATATATGAAGAAAAGCTCATCATCACTGGTTATTAGAGAAATGCAAATGAAAATCACAATGAGATACCATCTCACGCCAGTTAGAATGGTGATCCTTAGGAGGTCAGGAAACAACAGATGTTGAAGAGGAAGTGGAGAAATAGGAACGCTTTTACACTGTTGGTGGGAGTATAAATTAGTTCAACCACTGTGGAAGACAGTGTGGTGATTCCTCAGGCATCTAGAACTAGAAATACCATTTGACCCAGCAATTCCATTACTAGGTATACACCCAAAGGATTATAAATCATTCTACTATAAAGACACATGCACATGTATGTTTATTGTGGCACTGTTCACAATAGCAAATACTTGGAACCAACCCAAATGCCCATCAATGATAGACTGGATAAAGAAAACATGGCACATATACACCATGGAATACTATGCAGTCATAAAAAGGGTGAGTTCACATCCTTTGCAGGGACATGGCTGAAGCTGGAAACCATCATTCTCAGCCAACTAACACAAGAACAGAAAAACAAACACTGTATATTCTCACTCATAAACATGAGTTGAACAATGAGAACACATGGACATGCGGAAGGGAACATCACACACTGGGGCCTGTCTGGGGTTGAGGGGTTAGGGGAGGGATAGTATTAGGAGAAATACCTAATGTAGATGACAAGTTGATGGGTGCAGCAAACCACCATGGCACATGGATACCTATGTAACAAACCTGCATGTTCTGCACATGTATCCCAGAACTTAAAGTATAATAATTTAAAAAAAAAAATTTTAAAGCGCCTTGACCTTTTGACTTGGGGTTTTATACGTTGGCATGCTTCCGGGATCTTGTATCCCTTCTCCCCACTTGCCCAACTCCTGAGATCGTATCCGGAAGCTGTTTCAGGTGTTTTCTATCTATCGGGAGCCTGCTTTTTCACTGGTGCCAGCTGTGACCAATCATTACTTTACAGAGACAGTTAAAAACTGCCTGACCATCACCTAATGGTTGACAACACTCCAGGTGTGTGTTTGGGGCAGTGGTAAGGGAAGGCACTGTTCTGCCCTGCTCATACCTTACTAGCTACCTACTGTAACACTGAGTGAGAACACTCACTGTTTACCTTTCTGTTCCTGGCTGACATAACAAACCTTCCTTTAGTTTCATCTATGTTGCTGCAGAAGATAGGATCTCATTTTTTTAATGGTTGAATAGTATTTTATGGTATGTATATACCACATTTTCTTTATCCATTCATGTGTAGTCAGACAACTAGGTTGAATAGATAAAGAAAATGAGGTCTTGGTTATTGTGAACAGAGCTGCAGTAAACCTGGGGCTGCAGAGGTTTCTTTGATATAATGATTTCCATTGCTTTGGATAAATGCCCAGTAGTGAGATTGCTGGATTATATGATACTTCTATCTGTAGTTTTTTTGAGGAACCTCCATACTGTTCTTCAGAGCAATTGTACTAGTTTAAATTCCCACCAACTGTTTTTAAAATTCCCTTTTTTTCTGCATCTTCACCAGCATTTTTTATTTTTTGTCTTTTTCATGATAGCCATACTAACTGGGGTGAGACAATAATAGCTCGTTGTGGTTCAGATTTGCATTTTCCTGATTAGTGATGTTGAGCACATTTTCAGACATTTGTTGGCCATTTGTATGTCTTCTTTCAAGAAATGTCTGTTCAGATCATTTGCCCTTTATTTTTTAATTGGGTTGGTTTTTTGCTGTTGAGATGTTCAAGTTCCCTATATGTTCTGAATACTAGTCCCCTGTCCAATGAGTAGTTTACACAACACAAGGCACCATACCGGGTTCTTTACACAGGTTATTTCATTTACTCCTCACTCCAACCCTATGAGGGAGGTGCTATTACTGCCACTCTCATTTTACCCATAGAGAGTTCAGCAGAGGTTCATAACTTCCCCCAGAGTCACACAGCTAGTGTGGCAGATGGAGCAGGGTTAGATGCCAGAGCCAGGCCCTCCAGCCCCACGCCTCGTTGCTGCAGGAGCCCTCCAATCTGCAGTCACTGCCACAGGCATCAATGGCACTACCCAGAATAAGGATTTATTGAGCACCTACTGGATTCACAGAACTCTAATCAGTCTGAAAGTCCAAGCAATGAAGCAAACAAAGCCAAGGAATGGTAGAAATGGCAGAGTTCAAACCAGAGTCTAGGGCCTGAAGTGCACTGCATGGGCCAGGTTGAAGTGAATGAAACCTTCCTATTTTGATCCTTTTCATTATTTATTGTTCATACCCATAACTACCTTTAATGCGATTAGTTTTAGATGTAAAAACAACAAATACGCTACAAATCAGCTCTTCCAACATTTTCTTCTCGTGAAAAAGGCTCTTTGAAAGCCCTGTTTTGCAGAAACTTGCTCCTTTTGCATGAATGGTAAATCATAGGAGACCTGGTAGATTATGCTACATACTTAATGTGGAAAGGTTGCTTCATCCAAGAGCCTGGAGTTTTCCTGAAACTACCCTGCCTAGGGTAGTGCCAGCGACGGCAGGAAATAGCTCTGACGCACTTAAGAGTTAAATACAACCTCCAGAAGTCCTGGCTGGGTGGGGTAAACCTATTGCTAAAGAGAAGAGCAACTTTTTTTCTTTTCTGGAATTTGCAAACAGCATTTATTCTCAGCCTTACCTTCCGCAAGCTCCACCTGGAACATTGCTGGGCAGCGTGGAAACAGAAGCAAACGTCAGCCAGGCCGGCAGGGGGCAGCAGACCCCACATTTTGCCCTCGCTTCCCGTGGGAGGGAGTGCCCGGCTCCCAAAAGTCTGTGGCGGGTTTTGTCCCAAGCGACTTCAGCCAGCAGATAGTTCGTGTCCTTCTGAGGCCGCAAAATTTGGGGTGGAAGAAGTGGGGCGTGAGGCTGAGAGTGAGGAGAGCAATCCACGGTCGCCAGGGTGGGAGCGGCAGCGGGCCCCAGGCCTCCGGGGAGGACGCTGATGCTTCCGGACCGCGCGAGGCGCTCCGGAAGTGGACATGCGCCAGCGGCACGAGGCGGGGCACGGGGAGGGGATGCTGGGGGAGGGGGGGCTCGGGCATGGCGGGCTTCAGGTTCCGAGCCCTAGCTCCGCGGGGGAGGCGGCTGAAGCCCAGCGAGAATTCGAGCGCGGTGCGGGCGGGCCGGCAGTGCTGGGGGACGGGCGCACCCTCCGCAGCTGCTGGCTCGGGTACTAAGCCCCTCACTGCCCGGGGCCTGCGGCGCCTGCTGGCCGCTTCGATTGCGGGGCCCGCTGAGCCCGCGCAGACCCGGAACTCGCACTGGCCCGCGAGCGCCGCGTGCAGCGCCGGCTCCCGCCCGTGCCTCTCCCTCCGCACCTCCCCGCAAGCACAGGGAGCCGGCTTCGGCTTCGGCCAGCCCAGAGAGGGGCCCCTACAGCGCAGTGGTGGGCTGAAGGCTCCTCGAGCATAGCCAGAGTGGACGCCAAGGCCGAGGAGGCGCTGAGAGTGAGCGAGGGCTGCTAGCACTTTGTCACTTTGTCAATTTGACGTTGTAAGCTTCCTTCCACAGACTGACCTTTTTCATGCAATCGATGTGCCCCTGTGTCAGCTATGCAAAGTAATTTTTGTTTACTGAATCTGGTTTAAAAGGCAAGAAGTTGCTTCCCAATGGGCACTTTGATCCCGGTGAAACGGGATGTGTATGCCGTGAAACCTGGACAGTCACATGCGATGCTTGGTTTTGTGTGGAACTAATACGAGATGATCTTTTCACTGATTTTCAGAATTGTGGAGAATTCACTTAGGAAGATAAGTATGTGTATCAATGGATGACCAGTATGGGCGTTTACTTTAACTGATTTCACAGAAGCAGTGCTCCTAGTATTTTGAGCCACACAGATTTTATTTGATGCCTCTTTATGATATGATCAATTAGCTGCTTACTTCATAAGTTATGTGGAGTGGGGAAGATACTCCTATTTTCTCTTTAAATGTCTTTTCTCTGATTTAAAGAAGTAATTAAGGAGAAATCTTTTTGCTGTATTTTACTTTTATCCTCCACTATTCTGAAGTTTAAGCTTCAATAATTAATATAAATACAGTAAAAATATTTTAAAGGTAGCTGATATGCTTGATAACCAGAAAATAATTTGATTTTTTTTAAATTCTATTTCATCTAGTAATTTGATCCATATGATCCATATGCAAGGGTATGTAAAAGTGTACATATATTCATATGACAAAGGTATATGGTGTATTGAATTTATACTTTTATTGTTCATCACTAAGACCGTTTTTTACTTTAAAAGTGGGTTATATAGAACTGTGAAACACGCAACAAAAATGAAAACACTGCACTTTTTTGTGGTTCTGTAAACACACAAGAAAAGTGGAGGTCAGGATCCATGCTGTTGGCCAGGTATTAAGTTGGCGTTATCAGCAATCACTGTAGTCTCTGTAAGTGCTGATGAATCTGAACGTCGTGCCTTGGGAATTGCTCTTTTGACTAGATTACTGGTTTGAGGTTGTCGCTGTTGTGTTTCTTACAAGAGTAGAAATTCACAAGTGCACGACATTGGATTTAGGTAAGTGGAAATTTAATGCAATCACAGCAGCGCCTTATACAAAGAAAATGATCGACAAACGTAGCCATGATAAGGGTCACTCGCTAGACCAGTTGTCACCTACCCCTCTGCTGGATGACAGCCCTCCTACATCTGCACTCAGCTTCTGCATTCCCAGAGCTTCTCTTCTCAGACCATACAGTGCCCAGAACTTCAGATCTGTCCACATCCTTCATCAATACCTCCTGAAAGTGGGAGATCTTGAAAAGGCCCATGTCCTCCAGGTGTTGCCAAGAGAGCTGAGACAGAGCCCTGGAGGCCTTTCTTATCATCCCTTGATCAGGGTGTCTTATATCTGTTAATTCTACAAATAGCCATTTTTTAAAATGTCATTTATTTTAAACCAGTAGCTCAGCTGTCCTGTGCGAGCTCCACACCCTCAACTCTACAGCTGATTACACGGTTCATTATTATGCTAATTTAAGAAATGTTAAATATATGCAAACCTGCAGAGGGAACAAACACTGTAGCAACTTACCAACTTTCCCACAACCTGCAGTTAACAATTGTGAATACTTTGTCATTTTAACTTTTCCCCAGTCCCTGGAATTTCCTCATCTCTAACCCAGTCTCCCTCAACCACTCTCATGATGAAGTGTCTACCCATCCAATCTGTTTTGGAACATTTTAAAATTCTTTTAGTTAGTTTTTTAAAATTAACTTTATATATGCACATAGTTTAAAGAGTCAAAAAGTTCTGTCCAGGGATGGCGGCTCACACCTATAATCATGGCAATTTGGAAGGCCAAGGCAAGAGGGTCATATGAATTCAGGAGCTTGAGAACAGATTGGCCAACATGGTGAAACTTCATCTCTAATAAAAATTTTTAAAAATTAGCTGGATATAGTAGCCCATATCTGTAATCCCAGCTACTTGGGAGGCTGAGGCACGGGAATTGCTTGAACCCAAGAGGCAGAGGTTGCAGTGAGCCAAGATTGCACCACTGCACTCCAGCCTGGGTGAC
>NW_026652277.1:170324278-170413556 GCF_009828535.3 Hylobates moloch | reverse complement strand
TGTGAATTTGAAAGGCCTTCAGAAGTCTTCCAAACTGGAGCCTTATTGGAGATGTTCACATTGGGCAAAAGGAATTGTTCAGCTTTCTGTTGTCCTGGCTTCTGTGCTGGCAACATCAGGGGTTTTACTGAGTATGGGCAGTAACACACTTGTCATAAGGTAGAGGTGGTGCCTTTCTGTACAGTATTGCTTGGATATAAAAGATACAAATCTAATTGTTTAAATGTATTATCTTTTATCTGCTTTATTTCATCAAATGGGGCAGGTGCTCAGTTTCCTTTGTCTGATATCCTGTGAAGGTAGGATCAGGAGAATGACTCATGCCCTGTGCTGCTTTGCCCTCTGCTGGGCTGGCTCGAGTCCTCAGGTTCCCTCACAACTGCAATTCCTATAATAATCACTTGCATTCTCCTTTTCTAAGCTACAGTTTTCTTTTTGTTTTGTTTTGTTTTGTTTTGTTTTGTTTTGTTTTGTTTTGAGATAGAGTCTCACTCTGTCACCCGGTTGGAGTGCAGTGGTGCAATCTCGGCTCACAGCAACCTCTGCTTCCCGGGTTCTGGCGATTCTCCTGCCTCAGCCTCCCGAGTAGCTGGGACTACGGGTGCGTGCCACCACGTCCAGCTAATTTTTGTATTTTTAGTAGAGATGGGGTTTCACCGTGTTGGTTAGAATGATCTCGATCTCCTGATTTCATGATCTGCCCGCCTTGGCCTCCCAAAGTGCTGGGATTATAGGTGTGAGCCACTGCGCCCGGCATTAGCTACAGTTTCAACGTGATGCAGTAGAGGGGAAAAAAAAAAGAAGGCGTCTGCCAAACTGACACACACACACACACACACACACACACACACACACACACACACACAACACACACACACACACACACACACACACACACACACACACACACACAGAAAAGCTGAGTAGTTACTGCTTGGCTTCTTCTGCCCGCCTTCAGTTGCCTCTGATCAAAGCTGTTCTCAACTTGGGTTTCCAAAAAATTTTGCAGAGAGCTTACAATGGTAAATAACTTCTTGTGCAACAGGTTTGAGATTTTTTCCAGGTTATAATATGTCTTACTTACCTGTTTCTGCATGACAAATAATGACAAACTTAGAGGCTTCACACAGTACGCATGTATTGCCTGTTTCTGCAGCAGGAGATCAGGCCCAGCTAGCCGCCTCCCTGCTTTCAGGGTCCGCTCTAAGCTGCCATATCCTTCTCACTCAATCAAGTTATGTTCTCCAACGTTTCCTCACTTTTTTTTTTTTTTGGGATGGAGTTTCGCTCTTGTTGCCCAGGCTGGAGCCATTTCGGCTCACTGCAACCTCCACCTCCCGGGTTCAAGCGATTCTCCTGCCTCACCTTCCCGAGTAACTGGGATTACAGGCATACACCACCACACCCAGCTAATTTTTGTATTTTTAGTAGAGACTGGGTTTTATCGTGTTGGACAGGCTGATCTCGAGCTTCTGACCTCAGGTGATCCGCCTGCCTCGGCCTCCCAAAGAGCTGGGATTATAGATGTGAGCCACCGGCCTTGAATTCATCCTTTAGAAACTTTAATTGTGAAATGTCAATGGAATAATATTTATAGATGAAACTTAAATTTTTTATTTTTTTGGTATTTTTTCACACAGTGTAACGCTGACATCATTTATTGAAAAATGATATATCTTGAATGTATTTAAAAACCAGGAGGGTGAGTTATCTCAGCAACAGTGTTTTTGTTAAATGCAGTTGATACCTATTACTGATGAAAAGCAATAGAAAAGAAAGCTTCTATTTGGGTAATGTTTAAAGTTTTTCTTTACCCAATGGATTAGTGTAATTTGCTCTCTCATTTTCATTAATTTTATTGATGATTGAAATTGCTCAGTACTCAAAAAGCTGGAATTTTTTTAACTTTTAAATTTGGCATCCTAGTAAAATCTTGGTTTAAAGAATAGTTTACTGGTTGGGTTAGAAATGAATCAATTTTGTTTAATATACTTTCAAATACTATTATCATGATTATTAACATCTATTATATTACTCTAGACATGATTTTAAATTCCTCCTTATATATATTCCTCTTTGTATAAATGCCTCCATATATAATATCTATAGCCATTTTTGACTTTTGCCAGTCATTTACCATGTGTTTACATTGGGATATCACATACTGACCTGTGCACCAACCTATGGGCCCTTCCTACTTGGTTTTTTGTTGCATGTGGCTGAAAAGTCTGTTAGAAGCATAGTCCATTGCATATAAAAGGAGCTGAATAAGTGAGTTAGATATATAATAGGTGTAGCACAGAATTCCTCCTTTCTATAAAGCCCCCCAAATAATTATATTTCATCATTTTTCTTGATAGTTGATACATTCTGCTTTTGGAATTTTTCCCACAATCACAAACTCCATTGTTAAATTCTCAGTCTCATTTTAGAACATTTCTGTGGTGACCTGGCCTGGGCTGGGTCTTTCGCCTTCTCTGGAGGCCGTCCCAAGGTATGTGTGGCTCCGGCAAGGCCATGAGATGCTTTCTCCTCAACACCAGCCAAGCCGCCATTCCCATTGCTCTGGTAAAAACCCCTGATGTTCATGCCATTGGGCTCTGCTGTGCTCCCCCCACCCCGTGTTGCTAGTGTCATCTGTTAACCTCCTGTCCCCCCAACTCACTGAAGATGTTTATCTCTCCTGTCCGCCACCCCCAGGTTCTCCAAATTCTGTCCGTTTTCTTTTCTTTTTTGTTTATTTATTTATTTAGAGATGGAGTTTTGCTCTTGCTGCCCAGGCTGGAGTGCAATGGGGCGATCTTGGCTCGCTGCAACCTCTGCCTCCCGAGTTCAAGCGGTTCTCCTGCCTCAGCCTCCCGAGTAGCTGGGATTACAGGTATTACCACCACGCCCGGCTAATTTTGTATTTTTAGTAGAAATGGGGTTTCTCCATGTTGGTCAGGCTGGTCATGAACTCCCGACCTCAGGTGATCTGCCCGCCTCAGCCTCCCAAAGTGCTGGGATTACAGGCGTGAGCCACTGCGCCCGGCCATTCTGTCCGTTTTCTTGGCAATTCATTATTTACATGAATGGCCCCCTCAGTGTCGTATATCTTCATTCATTGATCTACTCATCTTCAGTGACATTTTCTTCTACTCTATTCTCATCGAACACTCTCAGGGTAACAGAGTCGAACTAGATGTTACTTCACCTCCAAAATAACAAAATGAAGCATTCGTGTCTCCAGCGACAGCTGCGGTGCTTGCAGAGCCCTTGCTCTGTTAACCTCCATGGGACTCCCTCTCCACTTTCTCGCCTTCCCCAACCCTCCTGCCGTGACTCCTGTCTTTATCCACCTGAGATTCCAGAGTTCATCATTTCACTCATGTTCTTTCAGCTGCCTTTTCCCCACTCACTTTTATTTATTTATTTATTTATTTTGAGATGGAGTCTTGCTCTTTTGTCCATACCAGAGTGCAGTGATGCAATCTTGTCTCGCTGCAACCTCCGCCTCCAAGTTCAAGAGATTCTCCTGCCTCAGCCTTCTGAGTAGCTGATATTACAGGTGCCCACCACCACGCCCAGTTACCCACACGGTTTTTATTGCACTTCCTGAGCAAATGCATAGATTTAAATGACTGTGGTGGTCTGTGTTTTGTTTTCTTTCCCTTGAAGCTTGAGGGTGTTTTTTTTTTTTTTTTGGTAGTAAACATTTGGGTAAACCAAAGACACTGTAAGTTCACATCAGCAGACGGCTTTTCCCTCCTTGTCAGTACCCAGTTTCCCGAGGTATGAGCTCCCACTTTCTACAGCACCTCACTCTATACCTATCCCTTACTTCTAATAAGACCTCCCACTCCCCGCAGCCTCCCCTGCCTCTTTCTTTCCGGCTCCTCACTTTGCCTTCTACATTACTGCAATTTAAGATGACACCAAGAGCACTCACTTTTCTTCTCTTCCGTTTCTTGAGAAAAAGCGTCCTTTCTCCTCTTAGATTTGAAGGCCTCCGCTTGCACTGGACACCCACCTCTGCCTCATCAAAGAGGTTGTTTCTTTGGCTGGTCCCCCTCTCCTTTATTGCCTTCTCTCATTTCCCCAATGCACATCGTGTTGTAAGAGCATCTGCCTCTTAAAGGACTTACCTGGACCCCACTCACTTCACTTCTTGCCCCTTTTTCCCTTCCCATTTAATCTTTCCTCCCCTGAGACAGCATCACCAACAGCTTTGGGCAATGCCAAGCCCAGTTAGATGCTCCTCTCGTTTGTTCATACGCAGCCTCTCTCCTACATTAGGCACTGTGGAACCACCCCCTCCGGTTGAAACTCTGCTTTCTTGGCTTCTGAGCCCTGGTTTTCCTCCTACATCTATGATTCCTTCTGCTTAGCGTTTTGAGCCTTTTCTGGCTTGAACCTGAACCACTTCTGAAGGTTGAAGGTCCTCAGAGCTTGGCCCCACGTCCTCTCTATCTTCTCCCTGCATTATATTCCCATGGCTTTAGAAACCATCTATATGCTAATGACTCCCAAATTTATATCTCCAGCTCCGCTCTCCTCTCAGCACTCCCGTCTCATTTATCCAAATTACTTACCTGACAACTCCACGCGGATGTTTCTCAAACATCTGAAATGTAATATGTTCAAAACTAAACTCTTGCTTTTTTTCATGGAAACTTATTTCTCCATGAATCTTCTCCATCTCAGTGAATGACACCTCATTCCACATAATTGCCGAAGTAAAAAGACTTGATGGATTTTGATTCTGCACCTCCCACACTCCCATATCCAATCCATCCACAAAAATGGTTGATATACCTCCAGAGTACATCTTCCATTGCCACCGCGATAACCCGCCGGCACCTTGCTTTGTCTCTTGCCACCCGCTGATACAGTGTTCAAGGTACTCTTATTAAAACATAGATCGGTCCCTTCACTTCCCTGCTAAAACCCCGTTTTTTCCCCCTACATTGCACTTAGCACTTTAAGTCACTCTCCTGGCCAGCATAGCCATGACTGGCCTGGTTTCTGTCTTTGTTCTCCGACTCACACCTATGGCCACCAACGCCTAGTCACCTGATTTTCCATTTGTGCAACAAACCGGATTTGTGTACTTTGTTCACACTGTTCCCTTTGTTTTGGAATGTGTTTTCCTTCCCTCTTCTCATGGCTGTGTTCTTTTTATTCAAGTTTCTATCTAGATCTCATCTCTGATTTATTTCTCTAACCATTTCTTCTAGGGGGGATACCTAGTTATTCTTGACACAGTATCAGTTTTATTTCCTCCATAGCATTTTGTGTTTTATAGTGAGCACTTTGTATATTTGCTTCTATATTATCTGTGTCTTCCACTAGACTCCAAGTCTCATCATCACACACTGACTGCTGAGCACATAGTAGGGATTAATAATTGTTAATGAATGCATAACTTGATCCGTCAATCTCCAAAACAAATGAAATATTCAAGGATTGTGGAGGACAAGAGAAGAAATGGTCTGTTTCTTCAGGTAGCTCACAAATACATGTTACAAGGATGAGACCGGAGCTTCTGTATGAACTTACTCTGCCCTCAACAGAAACCAAACCATCTTCTGGGTGGTTCTTACACAGGTTTCTTTGCTTTATAAAAACTCAGCCATGTACTTAGGAGTTGTGTATGTTTTTATATATGGTTGCACCTCAATAAAAAGGCATATCCAAAAGAAAAAAGGAAAAGGGAAAGATGCTAAGGAATACTTGCCTAATTTTCTGCAACAAGACTTTATTTTTATAATAGGAAGACTGACAACAATTCTCTAAGAACTAAAGAAATCTCTGAATAACTGTATATTTAGAGAAAAGGAGTTATTCATTCTCATTCTTTGTTTATGATATTCTTTTATAGCTCTTATTTTGTAAGTTTATAACACTTTAACGAGCCTCCTTAAATTCCATTTAACTTGGTATGGACTGGAAATTGGGTATAGTTTTCAGACGTTGGTCTGGTGAGTGAGATTTATACCTGGTGGAATTAGTACATAGTTTTGGGATTTGTATGCCCAAGTGCGTGTTCTCTATCAAATTTGCTACTTGGGCTGTTTCACTGGCAGACCTGTTAATAGAATCTCATCTGTATGTGTGTCTCACAGACTACTTTGAAGTGAGGAATATTCACAAAGGCCTATTACAAGCATCAGATCACTAGATCACTAAAAGAGATGGTAAGAAGGGTCTTGAAATTACATACAGAAGAGAATTTGCTGTTATGCTTAGTCATACATACATTCTCTCAGTTTCAATCCTAGAGATCTGTCAGGTGGGTATGCGTAGGATATGAGCAGCCACCAGCCAGCCAGACGCCTCCTGGCAATAGTCTTCTTACCAGGACCCGAAGTCAATGTCATTACATCACACGCCACTCCAGTAGGCTGCGTGACATGGCACTGTCACAGCATGACACACAGGGAAGTGTTTCTAGTTTCCAGAACGTTTCTGAAACCCACATCTTCCTTCTACATCTTTGTAAGAACTTAAATATGGTGTGATGTTATTGCACATCCACCAGAGACTTGACACTTTCTGTTTAAAACCTAACATATGCTTAGATATTAATAAAATAGACTCTAGAACCAACTCCTCTGAAATGGGCCTGTAACAGATGCTGTACTGCTCAGGAACTTTACCAAGTAGCAGTAGAGCCCAGCCTCGCCTGGTGACTTACATACCCCTAGGAGAGTCTTTAACCAAAGACTGACAAGGATGGGGGGTGTTTACTCCAGCTCCTCCTTCTCCCACCCCTCATCATCTGTCCATCCCCCAAACAGGACAACTCTGAGAAGTGTCTCTAGAGTTCTCTTGTAGCAATGAGCCAAAATAACCCTTCATAAGAATTTATCTAATGACACACCCTTGTTGGGCTTCCTTCCTTTCCCTGTCTAACCCCCAGACCCTCTATTTATTTCTCCCTTGGGACAGTCCTTACTAATAATTCATTTTCACTTAGGGTCTGCTTCTAGGAAATCCTACCTAAGACAGGCTTCATTCCACTTAAAGGCCGAAGTTACTGTGATATTTTACTATCCTTGACTTTTAGCTACATACTTATTATTATTATCATTCTTATTTTATCCTTTACACTACCTTGATCACTGGAGTAACCTTAACCTACCTGCACATAGATCTTTATTTTCTATTGTGAAGGTGATATTATTAGGAACCACCAACTGAAATTTTACCACCTCTATAAAATACCAGACAAACGGTGAGACAAATTTAGCTTCATCATCCACTGTGTGGCTTTTTCTTTTTGTTTTACATTAATCCCTATTAAAGAGATTATTGGTCAGATGTGGTGGCTCACGCCTGTAATCCCAGCACTTTGGGAGGCCGAGGCAGATGATCACCTGAGGGCAGGAGTTCAAGACAGCCTGGCCAACATGGTGAAACCTCATCTCTACTAAAAGTACAAAAATTAGCCGGGCATGGTGGCACATGCCTGTAGTCCCAGCTACTCAGGAGGCTGAGGCAGGAGAATCACTTGAACTCAGGAGGCAGAGGTTGCAGTGATTTGAGATTGCACCACTGCACTTCAACCTGGCCACAGAGCAAGACTCGGTCAAAAAAAAAAAAAAAAGATTATCACATTCTATTACTATTAGTTTTGTCCTTCTACCTCCCCTACTAGGCTGTTATCTACTCAAGGGTAGGGCTCTGATTTTATCCATCTTTCAAACGTGTGTAGAAACTAATCGCTAATAATAAAAGTTAAGTAAATTCAAAATTCTAGAAGCACATGATTTTGTCTAGAGATAACATGTCGAAGGTGCTGTTGACATAATTTTTATAATGTCTGAGAAATGATAACTAATAGCAGGACTACCAAGCATTTTTCTGTTTCTCAAAACAAACTTCATGGAAACCTGTGTTTTAGTCATTTTGGGCTTCTATAATAAATTACCATAGACGGCCTATAAACAGCAGAAATGTGTTTCTCACACTGCTGGAGGCTGGAAGTCAGGCTGGAAATCAGGTGTCCACAAGTTCTGGTTCCCAGCAGGGCCCACTTCTGGGTTGAAGATGGCCATCTTCTGGGTGTGTCCTCACACTGAGGAAGGAGGCAGAGCTAGCTTCTGGGATCTCTAATCCCACTCATGAGGGTTCTACCCTTGTGCCCTAATAACCCTCCGAACGCTCCACCTCCTAATACCATCACCTTGGGGGGGCAGGATTTCAACATATAAATTTGAGGGGAAGATTGAATCCATAACAGCCTCAGATGGAATGATATGATGGGAAATCCCTTTATCTCAAAGGACCAAGAATTCCCACCTCCTGTGGAGGACACCGTTTACCTTCCTTAGTCAGCAGGAAGATAAGGGGAGTGAGCGGACCAGTGAAATGCACCTGAGAGTTATTTACCCAATGCCATTTCTAAAATGTCACGTTATTTAACTTGAGATGATTGCCACAGGAAATAACCCATGAAATAGCTCTTGGTCTTTTTGAAATTTTGTGTCATTATTAGACTCGTTCATCAAGAAATTTGCACCTGAGCTCATTACAGCTCAAGCTCAAATGGCTTTCAAATGAAAATGTCTTTTAGCTTAAATAGGAAGGATAGCCATCCTTCCAAAGGAAATGGACAATTGTATTAATGTCTCTTTGGTTTGTATTACAATCCATCTAACTAGTATTTACAAACGAAATGAAGCATTATTTGAATGTCAGTTGTTTCTAGAGCGATAAATGGGATTATGTACTTAATTAGGAGAATTCCTGTTCCTGGGTCCACATTTAAGACTGATCTTTGTGTTTGATGTTGAGGCATGATTTTCTCTCAGGAAATATAGGCAGAAACCTAAGTATGCATTCACATTTTTCTGAATGTTTAAAAAACAATCAGACAGAGGGCCAGGCACGGTGGCTCACGCCTGTAATTTCAGCGCTTTGGGAGGCTGAGGCAGGCAGATCATGAGGTCAAGAGATTGAGATCATCCTGGCCAACATGGTGAAACCCATCTCTACTAAAAATACAAAAATTAGCTGGGTGTAGTGGCGTGCACCTGTAATCCTAGCTACTCGGGAGGCTGAGGCAGGAGAATCACTTGAACCCAGGAGATGGAGGTTGCAGTGAGCCAAAATTGCACCACTGCACTCCAGCCTGGCGGCAGAGCGAGACTCCGTCTCAACAACAACAAAAACAAAAACAAAAACTCAGAGAGGAAGTAGGGGCCACCTTCCAGTGTCAGGAGGGAGGTTAATGGTGTCTCGATCCTTGCTGACTTTGTGTCCTTAGCACAGCCTAATGAGGAATGGTAGGAGACCAGTGGATGTGAGGTTCAAGGCAACTTCTGATCAGATCTTGGCCTGGTTAATAACTGTGAGCCAGGCACGGTGGCTCATGCCTATAATCCCAGCACTTTGGGAGGCTGAAGCGGATGTATCTCCTGAGGTCAGGAGTTCGAGACCATCCTGGCCAACATGGTGAAACCCCGTCTCTACTAAAAATACAAAAATTAGCCCAGTGTGGTGGTGCGTGCCTGTAATCCCAGCTACTTGGGAGGCTGAGGCAGAAGAATCGCCTGAACCCAGGAGGCAGAGGTTGCAGTGAGCTGAGATTGTGCCATTGCAGTCCAGCCTGGGCAGCAAGAGCAAAACTCCTTCTCAAAAAATAATATAATAATAATAACTAACTGTGACATTGGGAGCGCTGCTTAATTTATCTGGTCTTCCTTTATCTCCTCTATTAAGTGGGAGAAAGAATTCCTGCCTACTTCAATCGAAGGGTTTTTGTAAATATCCAATTAGGTAAAAGTTCTGAAAGTCCTTTGAAATAAATAATACAGGCCGGGCGCGGTGGCTCATGCCTGTAATCCCAGCACTTTGAGAGGCCAAGGAGGGCGGATCACGAGGTCAGAGGATCGAGACCATCCTGGCTAACACAATGAAACCCTGTCTTTACTAAAAATACAAAAAAATTAGCCGGGCAAGATGGCGGGCTCCTGTAGCCCCAGCTACTTGGGAGGCTGAGGCAGGAGAATGGCGTGAACCCCGGGGGGCTGAGCATGCAGTGAGCCGAGATCGCGCCACTGCACTCCAGCCTGGGCGACAGCTAGACTCCGTCTCAATAAATAAATAAATAAATAAATAAAACAAAGAACTATACAGATATAAAATATTATTTTCACCTTTGATAAAATTTGGCTGTAACATGAGAAGCAAGACTTAGTAAATCTTGCCGTGCCCTCAGTAAATGCTGCTAGTGTAACTAATTTCATATGTGACATATAGATGATAAACGAAGAGAGGATTTATTATGGTTTTGTTGTAGTTTATTTTGTTCTTCTGGTTTATTCTAGTTCTTGGAAGTAGATGGGGAAAAATTCTGCAATGATGTGTACCAGAAACATAATAGGCAAGACTCATTAAACCAGAAAGTTCCTGACTGGATCTGGCGTCTGGGAAATTCAGCATATGCTACCAGTTGAATGTTGTGATTGGCGTATGTTTGGCATTTGTCATATGGAGACACCCGAAGCTCTAAGCAATAGTAGAATAGCAAGCCCCTTGGTGGAGACAAATGAAAAATGTTTTATTATTAACCCAAGGAAATAAAACTCTGATAAAAGCTATGAATAATGCAAATAAAAGTATGTGAGTGAAAAAAAAGAATCAAGGGAAAAGTGCTATTTTCCTAAACTGTGGCTTGGTTGTTTGGTGCTGGTTGTTTCAGTCTGACACATTGACTCTCTTTCAATTAGGCATGTATTTTGCTTCTGTTAGATGAAAGGAGACATCAAGTTAATGTAAGAAATAGTGTGTTTTGGGCCAGGTGCAGTGGCTCACGCCTGTAATCCCAGCACTTTGGGAGGCCGAGGAGGGTGGATCACCTGAAGTCAGGAGTTCGAGACCATCCTGGCCAGCATGGTGAAACCCCGTCTACTAAAAATACAAAAATTAGCCGGGCGTGGTGGCACACTCCTGTAATCCCAGCTACTTGGGAAGCTGAGGCAGGAGAATAGCTTAAACCCAGGAGGGGGAGGTTGCAGTGAGCCAAGATCACGCCAGGGTGACAAGAGTAAAACTCAAAGAAAAAAAAAAAAATATTTGTTTCAAATGGCTAAATTTTCCTTGGCCAAATAACAAGGTCAAAACTATATACGGACCTGGTGCTGTGGCTCATGCCTATAATCCCAGCACTTTGGGAGGCCGAGGCAGGCGGATCACTTGAGGTCAAGAGTTCGAGACCAGCCTGGCCAACATGGTAAAACCCTGTCTCTACTAAAAATACAAAAATTAGCTGGGCCTGGTGGCGCACGCCTATAATCCCAGGTACTTGGGAGACTGGGGCAGGAGCATCGCTTGAACCCAGGAAACAGAGGTTGCAGTGAGCTGATATCACGCCACTGCACTCCAGCCTGGGCAACAGAGTGAGACTCTGTCTCAAAAAAAAACAAAAAAACGACTGCATACACTTTTACATGGTAATT
The DNA here is from genome assembly GCF_009828535.3 of Hylobates moloch. Taxonomy (NCBI): domain Eukaryota; kingdom Metazoa; phylum Chordata; class Mammalia; order Primates; family Hylobatidae; genus Hylobates; species Hylobates moloch. The sequence goes on along the minus strand of NW_026652277.1, from coordinate 170,402,112 downwards.
GCTTTTGGCTTAAATTTAACTTTTATAACTTAACAAATTGAGATAACTGAATAACCATTGCTTCTTGTGTGCCATAGAAGATATACTGATAGAATGAACAGTATAGACTCTTAAATTCTATTGAAACTTCTTACCTCTAATAACAACCCTGAACTAAGTCACCTGTTACATATCCTAAATTCTTCAGTTTTGAAGCACCATACGCATTTGCTAATTGCCCACATCTTTTGTTCCCCCATTACCAATTCAGAGGAGAAAATTTTTAGACTTCTTTTCTCTATTAAATTTTTCCTTTGTTAGATTATAATTATCAAACATGTTTAAAAGTTGAAGAGAACAAAGTGATATAATCTGTGATTAATTCAAACTTAATTATTTTAGTGTCATCTGACATTAATTTCCTTAGAATAATAAATGTTATATAATTTTTAAAAAATTCTATTAGAATACCATTAACATAATTATAACCTGAAATGTTTTCCTCATATATAAGGAAGGTTAATACGATCGTTATATCAAGCATGCTTAAAATTTAAATCACCAAATACCCAATGGGAATTGGGCAAATTATATGCAGCCATGGCGGCTCTGTCAAGCAACTTACTTGCACCACCTAAAATCCTGGTATGTTTTGTCTGCCTTTTCCAGGAAGTGGAGCAAATTTCTGTGTAATTCTAGCAGTTCACAGAAATCAAGACCGGTATCTCTTCTTGACAACTTAAGCCTGATACTGGATGGAATACCAGGACAATTTAGATTTCTTTTTTATTATTATTTTACTTTAGGTTTTAGGGTACATGTGCACAATGTGCAGGTTTGTTACATATGTATCCATGTGCTGTGTTGGTTTGCTGCACCCATTAACTCATCATTTAGCATTAGGTATATCTCCTAATGCTGTCCCTCCCCCCTCCCCCCAACCCGCAACAGTCCCCAGAGTGTGATGTTCCCCTTCCTGTGTCCATGAGTTTAGATTTTTTTTTTTATTTTTTTCTTTTTATTTTCTGAGACGGAGTCCCACTCTGTTGCCCAGGCTGGAGTGCAGTGGCACGATCTCGGCTCACTGCAACTGCTGCCTCCCAGGTTCAAGTGATTCTCCTGCCTCAGTCTCCCGAGTAGCTGGGATTACAGGCTCCTGCCTCTACGCCCAGCTAATTTTTTGTATTTTTAGTAGAAACAGCGTTTCACCATGTTGGCCAAGCTGGTCTCCAACTCCTGACCTCGTGATTCGCCCGCCTCGGCCTCCCAAAGTGCTGGGATTACAGGCGTGAGCCACCGTGCCCGGTTGACAATTCAGATTTTAAAATGAACTTGAGGCCGGGCGTAGTGGCTCACGCCTGTAATCCCAGCACTTTGGGAGGCTGACCGGTGGGTGGATCACCTGAGGTCAGGAGTTGGAGATGAGCCTGGCCAACATGGTGACACCCCATCTACACTAAAAATACAAAAATTATCCGGGCGTGGTGGCACATGCCTGTAATCCCAGCTACTCAGGAGGCTGAGGCAGGAGAATGGCTTCAACCCAGGAGGTGGAGGTTGCCATGAGTCAAGATTGCACCACTGCTCTCCAGCCTGGGTGACAGAGCGAGACTCTGTCTCAAAAAAATAAATAAATAAATAAATAAAGTAAATAAAAAATAAAATAAATGTGAGATCACATAGGAGAGAACATTCTGTGCGTACATTTAAAGTGAGAAGATAAAAATACAAGATCACTGATTATCAGTCAAAGTAAATAAATGACACTGAGATGGATGAAATTTTAATACCTACAACTTTGCTTCTGTGGTCACTAAAAGTGTGCAATGTCAAATAAAGCTTTTGTAGTCTCCTGTGCTGTATAATTAACTTTCATTGTCACTTAAATAACATAAACATCCCTTTCTTCTGGCTGCCCCTCTCACATGACTTAGAATCTCTATTTAATTCTGTGCTATGATCATTCCTCTGTTTCTATATAACATGATTTTGCAGCACAGGTTTGCTCATGTGGGAGTGCTAGAGATGATTAGACTCAGTGCAGTGACATTACCTGGCATCTCTGTCCTCAGAGTTGTGTTATTTTATGAGCATCTTATATGGTTATGTATCCATTATGTACTACCTATTTTATATGCATCTATGTATTTATCCATGCAACAAAAGTTTTCCTTGGTCAGTTTCTTCTCAACATTTTTGTCCATGATCCTCATAAAGTCATACCACATTCATAGAAGGTACAGATCTGAAAAGGTGAGCTAGTAGAGTACAAGAGATAACAGAATCAAAAATGAAATGATTGCAATAAGCTGCAAGAAGAATTTTGGTTTTGCTAAACCAAAATTGGACTTAACGGGGATGAAATTAAAGGTTTCATAGTCAGAAACCTTTCATAGAGTCCAGGACCTAGGACGGCTCTCTTCTCACTGGCCCCTTTGCTGGGCCTGCACCTTGCCATGTTTTTTGTTTGTTTAGCTTTCCAAAACATGATTGTATGCAATAACAAGATTGAGGCTATCTGTTGGCCTGGGCAGGAGTTAAGGTGATGAAAGCTCTAGGACTCAGGGTTGACCACAAGCTCAGTGTCAGCCAATTGTATCAAGTACAGGTATAATGATGGTCTTAGGCTGAGTTACTTAAAGTGTGACAGGGTCCGAATAATCACAAGTATTGTAGAACTCTCTCCTCCTCTACCTAATAAGGAGAGCTGGTTTTGAGGAAGGTCCTTTTGTTTTGCTGAGCTGACTGGCTGACTGGGGAGGCGAGGAACTTAGAACACACTTCAGAAAAATTTAGAACAAAGGCTACCTGGGTTTGGGATTGGGCTGGGAAGAGGAGATTCCTGAAGAGATGAAACAGAGGCTGAGGGAGGGCCTTGGAGGGAATAAAGGGAGGAGGAAAGATGTGAGCAGCTGCTGTGAGGGGTGGAACTGGGAGGAGAAGTGGGAGGGAATTTTCTGCCGATTTGACTGCTCTGGGCCAAGGTGCTAAGATTAGCCAAGAAGCCTGGGATTATCAAGGTGAGTTTTCTAGATTAGCCTGTGTAATAGTCCAATCATATTCTTGGCTTAATATGTCAATCTGAATTTTTGTCCCTGGTCCTGGCATTAAAGGACACAGAAAAACTAGAGTTTTCCCAGCAGAGGAAAACTGTTCAGAAATTGTGATCAGCGGGACTTCTGACTGAAGTGGACATGTTTAATTTAGAGAAGGAAAGACCAGGGGACACCAATTGACTGTTGTCAGTTATTAGTGGCACCGTCACTAGGAAAGAGGGATCAGTTTGCTCAGTGTTGCCTCAGAGAAGCAGTCCTGGGGGGAGTCGACCATTGGGTCAGTAGGAGGAAGAACCCTCAGAGGGGCTGGAAGTGTCCATCAGCGGTTAGGGCACTTGGCAGAGCAGTGAGCACCCCGCTACAGAAGCCCAAGCCCAACTGAGATGACCCTCTACCCTCTGTCGGGGGTTTGCACGAGTGCTGTGCTCTGTGCCCTGGGTGGAGGTGGAGGTGACTGTCAGTGTTTGCTTCCAAGTCAGTAGGGAAGGAATTAGTATCTATGGTATATGCTGTATGCTTCATGCATTGCACTTATTTTCTCACTTAAATTTCTGAGAGACATAATGTTCTCTATGAATGAAGGTTTGGGGGCTCAGGCCTATTAAGTCATTTGCTGTTCAGTGGTCAAATGATTTGAGCCCCAGATCTGTTTTGCTTCAAAACTAGTGTTCCTCATTCATCACGCTGTCTCTGATAACTAACCAGCATCTCAATATTAAGCTCTCTTGTTGAAATGCCATATGTAAAACATTTGTGGCAAGCATGTTTCTTATAGATTTAAGGAGCAGTATATTATAGTGGTTAAGACATGGGTGTTGGATTAATCAGACATAGGTTAGAGTCTCAATTCTGCCTGTTAATAGCCCCGTGACTCTTGGGCAAGTAACATCTCTGGGCTTTGGTTAACCCATACAGTAGTTACCTCACAGGGCTATTTTGAGGATTAAATAAAATAATGTAGAGAGAATGCACCTGATGTCAATGGTTTTCATTGCTGCAATATTTAATACCTATCTAGACATCAAAGGAAAAGAGATGAAATACTAAGTAATATCCCTAAAAGAAGCACTTGAACTGAAAATATTTAGGATCATTGGACTACTCCTTTGCACCTGTAATCCCTATCATCTGAATTCTCTTACCTTCCACAACCTGGGAACTTGGGTATCTGTAATATCACTTCTGCAGTCAATATTTGACTTGACCCTCACCTTAACAAACTCACCGAACACAACAGCCTTGTGTTTTAGTCCCAAGGGCACAGGAATCATTAGTCAAATCAATGACCAGGATAGTCATAGGACGCCCATACTCATAGAATTCATCCGTTTGTCAGCTACTAGCCAATCACTGAATGTCAGCAAAGCTCAGCAGATATTGGGGCCAGACTCTCTTGCTAGACAAAAACTAGGTGGCTTAGTTTTAAACTCTTATATTTAGGATATTCCTTCTTATCATCTCTCTCCTAGTTGTTTAACGCTAAACAGCTGCAAAATGATGGCTGCTTGTTGTAGAGGGCAGCTGACCAAAAATAAGGAAATACAGGAGGGATGCCAAACTATCAGGGATTCAGAAATGTGTTTCTGAGAATGCTCTTTGGGCCATTCTCAGCTGAACTACCTGCAAACTAAGGAATCTTAATCCCTGGGCCTCAAACCTACTGAATCAGAAGTGCAGATTGAGAGGCCTGGGGATTTTCATTTAACAGTCACCTTGGGTGATTGGCTTATGTTTCTTCTGCAAGAACTCCCCAGGGCCATCCATCCCAGCAGCAGTACAGTCCAGAGCCTAGGACGGCCCACTTCTCGCTGGCCTCTTTGCTGGCCCCTGGCCCTGTGCCCCTGCCCTTGCCCTCCCTGTCTGGACAGCCCTCCCCAGTTATCTGCATGATGCATGCCTCAACTTTTAGGCCTTCCTGAAATGTCACCTTATCGTGAGGCCTTCCTGATTACCCTATATGAAATGATGCACCATGCACTTGTCACCATCCTAGCAGATTGTGTGGCTTACTCAGCCGCGTGTCTGTCTCCCCACGAGGGCAAGGGTTTTGGCAGCTTTGTTCACTGTTGTACTGCCTGAGCCCAGAACAACCTCTGGCACCTAGGAGGGACTCTGTGTTTGAAAACCCTAAGGAAGAATCAGGGAAGAGAGGCCTCCATCGTACAGGGAGTTGTGCAATTGATGTGAGGATTTCTGAAGACCTCTTTCTATTCTAATCCTACATTGCCCTTTTAACTTGGATTGTAATTTAAAAGTATTAAGACATCAAAAATGGTGAAAAGTTTAGACATGTAGACATCAATGACTTTAGAGATTGCTTTCCATATAGTGAGAATGACATGTGACAGATACTTGGACAGATATGTCCAGAAATTCTAGGGTCTTTAGTATAATTATTAATTTTTTTTGTTGTTGTTTGAGCCAGAGTTTCACTCTTGTCACCCAGGCTGGAGTGCAATGGCGCAATCTCGGCTCACTGCAACCTCTGTCTCCCGGATTCAAGTGATTCTTGTGCCTCAGCTCCAGAGTAGCTGGGATTACAGGCACCCACCACCATGCCTGGCTAATTTTTATATTTTTAGTAGAGATGGGGTTTAACCATGTTGGCCAGGCTGGTCTCGAACTCCTGACCTCAGGTGATCCACCTGCCTCAGCCTCCCAGAGTGCTGGGCTTACAGGCATGAGCCACCACACCCAGCCAGTTAATATTCTCTTATAATTTTAACTTGGGGAAACTGAGATGACTTGTATTGTTTCAACTTTTGGCACCTTTTTCAGGATTGTATTCTGCCTACCTGTATTATTGGGGTTGTAATAAACATTAATGGGATCTTTGAATTTATTTAAATTCATGGCCGGGCATGGTGGCTTAGGAGGCTGAGGCAGGAGAATTGCTTGAACTCATGAGGCAGAGATTGCAGTGAGCCGAGATCACACCATTGCACTTCAGCCTGGGTGACAGAGCAAGACTCTATCTCAAAAAATAAAAAATAAAATAAATTCAGCTGGGTGCAGTAGCTCACGCCTGTAATCCCAGCACTTTGAGGGGCCGAGGCGGGTGGATCACCTGAGGTCAGGAGTTTGAGAGCAGCTTGGCCAACCTGGTGAAACCCTGTCTCTACTAAAAATACAAAAATTAGCTGGGCGTGGTGGTGGGCGCCTATAATCCCAGCTACTGGGGAGGTTGAGGTAGGAGAATCACTTGAACCTGGAGGTTGCAGTGAGCTGAGATCAGGCCATTGCACTCCAGCCTGGGTGACAGAGGGAGACTCTGTCTCAAAACAAAACAAAATAAAATAAATTCTCAACAATTTTTTTTTGAGAAATAACTCTTTAGGTAGGTGGGAAATTATGACAGTGGTATTTCTGATATTTTGGGTTTAATTTACATCTTTTGCATGTGTCTTTATAATCTTTCAGTTTAATTTGAGTTTACTAATCAGCATTAAATTTCGCATAGCTGCAAAATTCAGTGTCAGCAGCCCAGTATTTTCTCTACATAGATGTGAATAGGGATTTTCTTCTGTTATTGGGGGACTATCAGGATCTAGTTCCCAAACAATGAAGCTGTGATTCAAGCAGCCTACATTTTTTTGTCTGATGTTTAATGCATTTCCATGAGACTCCTGGAATCTGAGTGTAAAACAAAGGAATGTGTCCCTGGTATTCAGATAGTCTATGATGTAAATCCTCCAACTGATGCTGCTGATCTCTTAATATTTTTTTCCTGTAGACAAAGAAGCTGTAGGTGCAATAGAGAGGAGAAAAAATGACAAGGACATTTAAAACTGAAATTAATCTTAGTATAGGAAAAATGGAAGGCAAATTGACATATCAGGGACATGAACAATTATGAAATATCATTGGCCAAGTTTCCAAATGCTAATTTACCCATGTGTCTGATTTTCTTGATGAGATGAAAATTATAGGATCCTAATTTTCCTTTGAGAAATATTTTTCTCCAGAAATATACAAATGTTATTTTGCAATAGTATTCCTATACATTCATTCTCGTTAATTAAAAAAAAAATCTTTACACGGAGAAAGACTCAATATAAATACATTTTGCAGCTATAGCCAAAGCCACAGTCTTAAGGTATTGTTCATTGTGTTAATATGTCCCCTGGTTTCTATTTTACTGATGCTCCTGTTTAGAATTAAGGCGATCTGTCTTCATGTGTCCTCCCAGCCCTGCTGTAATTGACCTGGCAGGCCGCCACGTTGTGGGCCCCCACGGTAATCACTCGGAGAGGACATCCTGCCTCTCTAATTTGACTGACAGGACAAGCCCTGTTTTAAAATTGCTGTCATGTGCTTTTTATCAGTAAATAACACCCATGCTACCAAGCCTGTGTACACTGAAGTAGACAGCTGTGTCTTTTTAATGTGCTTTTCCCCAGCAGAGGAAAGTGGCTGAAAACAACCAGAGCTTCATCTGGCTGTAAAGATCCTTTCTGCTGATGACAGTGCTTTTTGAAATCTTTTTTCACTTCTTTACAAGAGAGCCATGTGCACACTCTGTAGGTCGGTTGATCTCAAGTTAAATAGGCTGGCTTCCCACACGCGGTCGTTGCCTAAGAGATTCTGTCTGGATTTAATACTTTCAGCTATGAGAAAATACAAAAACATGGAATCAGTCTGGGCAGGACTGACTACTGGATGAATTTCTCCACCACATAGCACACCAAACTTTCTGCCACTTGTTTTTCATGAAGACATGTAATTTTAGTTTGATGAATAATGATGGTTATTTAAGTTGTGTTGCCTTTAGGTATTTAGATACTTTTCTTTTTTTTAATTTTATGTGTTTATTTAGAGACAGAGTTTGGCTCTGTTGCCCAGGCTGAAGTGCAGTGACACAATCGCAGCTCAGTGCAACCTCCTCATCCCAGGTTCAAGCTATTCTCCTGCCTCAGTCTCCTGTGTAGCTGGGATTACAGGCGTGTGCCACCATGCCAGCTAATTTTCGTATTTTTAGTAGAGGCGGGGTTTCACCATGTTGGCTAGGCTGGTCTGAAACTCCTGACCTCAAGTGATCCGCCCGCCTCGGCCTCTCAAAGTGCTGGGATTACAGGCGTGAGTCACCGCACCTGGCCAGGTATTTAGATATTTCCAACTTTGACTTTTGAAATTATATTTTACTCTTACATGAATTTTTATGGAAGAGATATATTCAATTATGAAGATGACTATATTTATACCAGTATTGACACAAAACAATAATGTCATAGGTGTCCACTCGGTGTTTGGGGTAAGGTAGTTTAAGAAGAGAATCCACAAATGTAGACTTAAGAGAGAAGGAAAGCCCTGGAATAAATCCCACAATGAACCTGATGATTTGTGTTTTCACCAACACAAATCTTCCTATAAATATTAAAGCGCCCCACATACGCAGAAGTGACAAGGACCACGGGAAGGGAACAGTTGACATGGAGATGGACACTGCTGATGGAGAGAACAGGAGATGGGAAAGAGGAAGCATCTACAGGAAGCTGATGTAGAAATAGGGACAGGACAAGATTGGAGGAAGTCATCTCTTTCACACATTCTGTCTGATTCTGTTTGCCTGCAATATAGGGTCCCAGAAAGTGGAACATGGAGACAGAAGTACAGAGACAGGGAGATCCCTGCCAGTAGGAGGGCTTGGAGGAGGTGGCAATGGGAAAGATGCGATCACACCTGCACTGTGGAGAGGTCCCCCAGGCTGCAGGGAGGAAACTGTGGGCCTAAAGTGGGGAGACAGTTCAAGACCATTATGCCAGGTGACAGGGAACACGAGGAAGAAACAGGCATAAAATATAACATAGATGATGCGGAAACCCCTGGCAACTCATTGGGCCTGAGCAAAGAAGCGAGAACATGTGGTGATATTTGTAGGAAGCTTTAGGCTACGGAGTGAGGTGCTAGTGAGATGGCAGAGTATGCTCTGTGGGCATTTTGGGAAGTATGGGATTGGATATAGGGTGGAGGGGAAAACAGAGAAATTCCTGTGTATTGATTAGCTACTGTGTGTCAGATGTTTTGCTATTTAATAGTTTTGAAAGCTCCCCAGGTGACTGTGATGTGCAGCCAGGGCCAGAAACTGCTGTCATCTCAGCCTTCTCTGTACTTAGTTCAGGCAACTGGAGTTTGAAGCCAGCCTTCTAAGCCTTCTCTGGGAGATTTATAAGAATCTTTTCAAAGTAAATTTTTAAAAAGTTATAAAATATCTAATATAATTGTTAGAAAACTCTTAAAAAACATACTACTAGTCAACAGCCATCTATTTCTTAAACTTTGAGTCGTGTACATATATATTTATGCATATATGTATAGACTTACATATGTATTACATGTGATTTGGAGGAAGAAATCAATGCGTCTTTGCATGCTATGTTATACTTTAGCTTTTCCTACAGCATCTTTGAAGTGCTGTAATTGAACATAAGCTTCAAAAAAGTGTGTTTATTTATATTTCTTGTAGTTCTTTAAAAGTAAACTCATGACACTCTGCATATGAATGTCATGGACCAAGCTGAGCTTGAGCTTTTCTGGTCAGGTAGCAGAGACCTTCATCATTAAGGAAACTCACTGACAGCAAGGCCTAGCCATAAAGAAATTTGCGGGTATCACGGCATCAATGCAATGAGAGGAGTAAGTAGGTAGGTGAGGTAGCGCAGTGGAATCCCTACAGACAAGCAGGGAAGGTGGCTCAAAGGAGATGCAGCAATAAACTTCACTTTCTCTACTGAGTTCCATGTGTTGTCTTTATTTTTTTTTAAAGCAAGTGACCTTAATACATAACTCAGAGCTAAAATGACACCAGGTACCCAAAGGAACTAGAAACATTGTGAGTAGAAGATTATATTGGTCTGTGCAGAATACTTCCTTAGTCACAATGAAAGCACATTCTTTTGTTCTGGACCCTTAGAATAGAAAATAACACCTTCTGCTTGTCATTTTTATGCATCCAGAAACACATATTTTCAACATCTTATAGTGGAGGCATTGCTGAATGAAGTATAGCACACATGTTTTACAGTAGTTGATTACAGTCCATTAGTAAAGCAGCATGACTGGAAATAAACTGAGACCATTTTAGTGCAGAAGAACCACAGCTCTTTGGTTTGGCCTTAAGTTTTAAGCAGAAAGCTTTGGGAATAGTCCTACCATCTTCATGGAATAGTCGATGTTGTACTTGTCGTTGATGTTTTTGCTATAGTTCTGATATGTAAATAAGGTACTTAATTGTTGTTGGAGAGAGTTTAGGAGATGGTTTTCAGTACATCAGACCAGTGCTGACCAGGCTCAGGCCAAATTTGTTTTTTTGGGGGGTTTTTTTTTGTTTGTTTTTGTTTTTGTTTTTTTTGAGGCAGGGTCTCATTCTGTCACCCAGGTTGGAGTACAGTGGTGCGATCTCGGTTCGTTGCAACCTCTGCTTCCCAGGCTCAAGCAGTCCTCCTACTCAATCTCCTGAGTAGCTGGGATTATAGGCATGCACCACCATGCCTGGCTAATTTTTTGTATTTTTGGTAAAAACGGAGTTTCTCCATGTTGCCCAGGCTGGTCTCAAACTCCTGAGCTCAAGAGATCTGCCCACCTCGGCCTCCCAAAGTGCTGGGATTATAGGCATGAGGCACTGAGCCTGGTCCTCATGCCATATTTTAACTTTGATTCTGGAATGCTAGAGAAATATTATTTATGAATATGGATGATTGAGTGTGACAAATATAAAACAGATAGTCATTTGATTTATATATATATGGACACACACACACCATCTATTCATACACAGGAAATGGGTACTCTGAGACACAAATGATCTTGCATGAGGTCATTATATATGTGTGTATTTTCAGGTATATATGTACATATATATGCATATGTATGATGAAGAAAGACATTGGACAAAATATGAAGTATTATAATAGGAACCAGGGACCCTAAAAGTTATCTGAAACTCAAAATGAGAACTGTCTAACAAGGCAGGACCAGGTGCAGCTGGGGAGACTGGAGTTTGCAGAAATGTCCCAACCCATGGGGATTGGTAGTCCAGCCATCCCCCCTGAGGTGCAGAAAGACCGAGCAAGTGATAGCTTGGGGAACGTGAACACAGCCGACTCCGACTGGCACTGGTGTGAGGGACTCTGGTGAGATATACACCTTGGAGACCCTGGGCTTCCCTTTAGCCAGCGCCTGTTAAGAGCTTTTTTTCATACCCCCAGGAAGAGGACTAGGGAAGGAAGAGAACTGGGGAAGGAAGAGAACTGGGGAAGGAAGACTGGTCATTAAAGAAGTAGTATTCTTAGGTAAGGATGCTTCCCCTCTGATGGGAAGGCAGGGGGTCAAGGCAGAGTTTAGAAATTGGGCCCTGCCTGGTAGCTAGCAGGAGCGCTCTCTGTCCTCAGTTGGGAAGTGGAAAGCGCACAGGCAGGACCTTACAGGTGCAGTCTGCATGGCTCTTCTCCACACGGCCTCTGCCGGAGCTGCAGGCAGCTGGAGGGGCAGATCTGATGGAAACATGTTTAGCAATTAGCCAGAAAGTGGCTCGGGAAAGGGACGACTCGAGTGCAGTTGTCTGAGGCTGGAGACGGTGTACATTCTATAAATGTATGTGTAGACTAAATTTACTTTGGCTAATTTAATCACTCCCTGAAGTTTTAAAATATATTCAGTCAGTATATATTGAATAACTACTCTGTGCAAAAAATAAAGGCATATAAACTTCAAGGAGTGTGCAGTCTAATGAAGAAAATGAAACTTGTAATCAAGTGATTACATTTCAAAGCACCGTGCCAAGTTGTAAAAGAACTCTCGTAAAGAGGCACACCATGCTTTCCACGTTCAAAGAACGGAAAAAGAAAAGTAACTTCTCTATGGAATCATGAAAGGGTCATGGCAGATGGAGTCCTGAGAGATGGGGACAGGGGTATCAGCAGGAAGAAGCTTCTGGAAGTGGAGAGACATGAAGTAGCTTAGAGAGCGCGCCTACCTCAGTTCAGCTGGAGTAGAGCTGTGGGGGAAGACAAGGACATCAACCTGCTAGCGTAAGATCGCGAAGAATCACATAAGATCTGAACATCATGTCAAGACATTTGCCTTTTCTTCAATAGGCAACTCCTTTTTTGTTTTGTTTTGCATGTCCCAAATATTCAAAGACTTAGGCAGAGGATGTATGACTGACATCTGGGATTTCATGATGTGGGCCCATATGAAATATTTTATGTACATTTGTCTTATTAATCCTCCTTCATATCTCTTTTTTTTTTTTTTTTTTTGAGATGGAGTCTGGTTCTATCACCTAGTCGAGAGTGCATTGGCGCAATCTCGGCTCACTGCAAACTCTGCCTCCTGGATTCAAGCGATTCTCCAGTCTCAGCCTTTCGAGTGGCTGGGATTACAGGCATGCGCCACCATGTTTGGCTAATCTTTGTATTTTTAGTTGAGATGGGGTTTCAACATGTTGGCCAGGCTGATCTCAAACTCCTGACCTCAGGTGATCCACCCGCCTCGGCCTCCCAAAGTGCTGAGATTACAGGTGTGTGCTCGGCATATATCTCCTTTTGTAGGATAGAAAATACATGCTCAGACAAAGTATTTTGGGCAAGATCATTGAGTTGGTAAAGTGTAAAACCAGCATTTGAACCCAGCCTGTTTTGACTCATCCCCTTTTTAATGCACCACGTTGCCTCTATTGAAGATGGACTTTTTTTATTTTTTTGAGATGGAGTCGCACTCTGTCACCCAGGCCTGAGTGCAGTGGTGCGATCTTGGCTCACTGCAACCTCCACCTCCTGGGTTCAAACAATCCTCCTGTCTCAGCTCCCCAGGTAGCTAGGATTACAGGCCCATGCCACCATGCCCAGCTAACTTTTTTTTGTATTTATAGTAGAGACAGGGTTTCACTCTGTTAGCCATGCTGGTCTCGAACTCCTGACCTCAACTGACCCACCCACCTTGGCCTCCCAAAGTGCTGGGATCACAGGCGTGAGCCACCGCCCCCAGCCATAAACGTATTTACTTTAAAACTGATTCCCGCAGAGAACAATAGCATTGTAACTGGGTAAAACATGAGTGCTCAGTCTTGAGAGACTGTCCTTCCTCTGTTGTTGCTGCTTACAATAATGGGTTGGAATTAGCTAAGCAGGTATGAGAATTTGAGAGCCACAGGCCTTCCCTCATTTTATCAACATTATAAAATGTGAAGCACGTCACTACAGCCGATAAGCACCTAGGGCCAGAAGATGTAGTTGAGGTTGTCAGTGTTCGGGAACTGACATTGCCAAGGCATTATTGCATCTTTTCTGCTTTATTAAAGGCGACTTAGAATGATGACTTCCAGTTCCTGCTTCTGGCAACGGTATTGAGTGCTGGCTACTGAGTTTACAGTATCCCCCCAGGGTGAGAAACAGACTTTTTCAGTGACGTCTACAGTAGGAGACGTGTAGCTGTTTCCTTTGTTCCTTGTACAAAACACCACACTCAGTTTTACTTCTGATACAGATAAGAAATCTTTGTTCAATCTAGTCTGTGTTCAGAATCCAGATTTACACTGACCTTTTGTGTGGAAGAGATAGATTATCTTTTTTCACAAGTGGTTTACATTTCTTGTTAATTCAGACGAAGTTAATTCACTCAACATTCGTAGGGAGCAGAGTGGGCAGGGTGCTAGGACACAGAGATAAAAACATTAGCACCCTTGAGGACATCTCGAGCCATTGAGCTTTCGGTCAGACATCGTAAAGACTGAGTAAGAAATATCAAACCTGAGCACAAAGAAGATACTACCCAAGGGACTCTTAACAGTGCAGGAGATGGAGCAAAGATAAAACCAAGCCCCTGCCTGTCAGCCCCTGGGGGGATGTGTCACGATGTGCACTGTGAGATGTATGCTCACGTCTCCATGATGTAGACTTAGCTCTGTAAGGTGACAGGAACATGCTTGTGTGTGTGCATATATCGTAAGTGCATATTCTCACTAATAGCAGTAAAGATGTTTGTGGAAAACTAGGTTGCTAGTTTTATAGTCCATAAAAGCAGCTCTTGGGAGTCTAGGGACGTACTTGGATTTGTGCTATAAAGGTTCTGTTAGGGATTGTAGCCTTTGTATTATCTGGAGAGAGGAGTTGGGGGGAGATACTTTAAAAATACAATTCAGGGGAAACTTTTTCCATTTGGGTAAATAAGGGAAATATATTTTGTTGTAGGCCAAAGTGAAGATGTGGTTGATGCTAAGAACCTGTTGTTGCCTTAGGTACTGTTTTAAAGAATATTATAAGGTTTACAACACTGTGGCCAAAATGTAGATAAAGTAAGTGTTATATATATATATATATATATATATGTATTTTTTTTTTTTTTTGGAGACAGTCTCTGGTTATCTCGGCTCACTGCAGCCTCTGCCTCCTGGGTTCAAGTGAAACCACCTTTGCAAAATTATGACTTAAACAGTTTATCAAGATTGTAACAGCCCTTTCCCAAAGCAGACCTCCTTCTTGCCTGGAGTCTAGATTGCCTTTGTAGGACTAACGTTATTGACAAGATTAGAAATTACGGTTTAGGAGTCATGCAGCTGGAGCCTACAAGATTCTGACCCTCCCTAAACTGCCTCTAAGATCAGTGCTTGAGATATTTGCAGACCCTGCACTTGATGGATCAGCTGGCCCCACCTAGATCAATAAACGGGCTCATCTGATCTTGTGCTCTCACCTAGGAACTGACTGAATTCCAGAGGACAGCTCCAGTTCCTATGATTTCATCTCTGGCCAATCAGCACTCCTGGCTCACTGGCTTCCCCCCACCCACCAAGTTATCCTTAAACACTCTGCTCCCCGAATGCTTGGGGAGACTGATTTGACTAATTATAAAACTCAGGTCTCCCGCACAGCCAGCTCTGCATGAATTACTGTTTCTCTATTGCAATTCTGCAATTCCCCTCTTGTGATGAATCGGCTCTGTCTAGGCAGTGAGCAAGGTGAACCCCTTGAACGGTTACACAAGAGATTCTCCTGCCTCAGCCTCCCAAGTAGCTGGGATTACAGGCATGTGCCACCACCCCCAGCTAATTTTTGTATGTTTAGTAGAGATGGGGTTTGGCCAGGCTGCTCTTAATCTACTGACCTCAGGTGATCCACCCACCTCGGTTTCCCAAAGTGCTGGGATTACAGGCGTGAACTACCATGCCTGGCCTGTACATTTTTTTTTTTGTTTTTTTTGGAGATGGAGTGGCGTGATCTTGGCTCACTGCAATCTCCACCTCCTGGGTTCAAGCAATTCTCCTTCCTTAGGCTCCCAAGTGGCTGGGACTACAGGCACACGCCGCCATGCCCTGCTAATTTTTTGTATTTTAGTAGAGATGGGGTTTCACCGTGTTGCACAGGCTGGTCTCAAACTCCTGAGCTCAGGCATTCCACCCACCTCGGCCTCCCAAAGTACTAGGATTATGGGCGTGAGCCACTGCGCCACGCTTATACTTTTTAACTTACTTTTCTTTAAATTTTAGGATGCGAGTCTTTGTCATTTGAATTTAGAACATACATTCCATTAAAAATGCTGCTAATAGCGATCCCTCATGCATGACTTGGATTTCCTAAGATGCTTTCCAGTGCTTTTCTCACTGCATACTCACAGCAACCCTAAGTGGTAGATGTATTTCTGCTCCCAGGGAGGCAGAGTGTGTTCTTCATTGCGCAGAGAAGGAAACAGACTGGAGATTTAAATATTCACCCAAGGATATGGCTGGTACATGGTGGGTCTTGGACTTTAACCCGGAACTTCTCACTCCAGATTCTTTATCTTTCAACTAGGCCACACTGTTTTATGGCAGTCTGTTTAATTTCAATGTGGCTTTGATTTCTGACTATGAGCCATTAAGCTGCAGTTCTCTGAATCGAGCCCCTAAGTGTGTCTTCAAAGTCTAACCTGAGTACCCAGCTGCCTACAGCAAGTTTTCACTCAGCTATTCCTCAAGTGATACACATGAAGATAATTCCCCACCCCATCCCACTTCCATTTCCAGGCAAATCCATCTTGGATGCTAATCATGTTAACAAATAATTAACTCCTGGGAATGCTTCTAATTTTTTTTTTGAGACTGAGTTAGTTTCACTCTTGTTGCCCAGGCTGGAGTGCAATGGCGTGATCTTGGCTCACTGCAACCTCCACCTCCCAGGTTCAAGCAATTCTTCCACCTCAGCGTCCCGAGTAGCTGGGATTACAGGCGCGTGCCACCACACCCGGCTAATTTTGTATTTTTAGTAGAGACGGGGGTTTCTCCATGTTGGTCAGGATGGTCTCGAACCCCTGACCTCAGTTGATCTGCCTGCCTCGGCCTCTCAAAGTGCTGGGATTACAGGCATGAGCCACCACGCCCAGTTTAAGATTTTTACTTTATCTACTGTTACTATAAATCCTTGCCTTAGGTCAAGACAACCTTGACCATAAACCCTGCCCTTACATGGGTTGATGTAGCATTCTTGTCTTTCTCTAGGGATGGTCTTCAATTGTCCTACACATTCCTTTCCTAGGGTATATAAGCCCTGGGTGTGGTGGGTAGTGGCACAGGAATCCACTATCTGGCCTCACTGCCGCCTGAGACATGGCTTCTGTTCGTAAGTCCCTATTAAATGTTTCTTTTCAAGAGACTGGATGGGTCAGCTCAGCCTCCTCAAACTTGGCGGGTGGGTCGCATAGACCTGCCTGCTGCAGAACACAGAGGTGTTGGGGCCATCTTTCTATATATTTTAAGAAACTCAGAATGGATGGATATTAGGAACTATCATAGTGTATCGTCTTTATAATTTTCCATTGTAATATCAACGTTCTGCTTTGGCAGGGGAATTTGGAGAGTGTGGAGGAGAAAAAGAAATTTAGAATATAGAGGCATGCTTTACTAGTTCCCTTCAGGTGTAAGATATTTTAAATGTAATGAATAATTGTAACTATTGAATGAAGTGATATTTTTATACATTCATTCCCAACTACTAATTTTTTTCCCATCAAGTTAGAATTAAACTAATCAGTATAAATGTATCACTAAAAAAAGCTAAGTATGGGCCAGGCACAGTGGCTCATGCCAGTAATCCCAACACTTGAGGAGACTGAGGTGGGCAGATTGCTTGAGGACAGAAATTGGAGACCAGCGGCCAACATGGTGAAACCCCGTCTCTACTGAAAATACAAAAATTAGCTCGGTGTGATGGCGCGTGATAGTCCAGCTTCTTGGGAGGCTAAGGCACTAGAATTGCTTGAACCCAGGAGGAGGAGGTTGCAGTGAGCCGAGATCACACCACTGCACTCCAGCCTGGATGACAGATCAAGACTCTGTCTCCAAAAAAAATAAGTAAGTAAAAAGCTGAGAAAGCTGAGTATGGTGCTGTTACTCTCTTGTAGGTTTTTTTTTGTTTTGTTTGTTTGTTTGTTTGTTTGTTTTTTAATTAGAGACAGGATCTCATTCTGTCATCCAGGCTGGAGTTCAGTGGCGCTGTGGGATCATAGTTCACTGTAACCTCAAACTTCTGGGTTCATAGAATCAATCTGACTGCCTCAGCCTTGCCACCATACCCCATCTTCTAGGTTATTTTACTCCCTTTTCATATCAACTCTTTGCATTTAATTAGTAATGTCTTAGCTTCCAGACAGTATCTTTTCTGTGCTATTTGCTATTGTGTACATGATACTTTAAATTTACACTAAATAAGACAATACTAATCTTCAAGGAGAAGTTAAAATATTTTGTGAATAGAATCTTCTAAGTAATTTATATCTTGGCTTGAATGCAGTTTAATGACTATTTTCTGTAAATCATGTAACTATTATTTATATTTATTTCTTACTGATCTTTGCTTTTCTGTTATAACTTGTCTTGAGTCCTGCCTTGTACTTCCTGTGTCATCTGAGTACTTTTTTTTTTTTTTTTGAGACGGAGTTTCACTTTGCCCAGGCTGGAGTGCAGTGGTGCAATCTCAGCTCACTGCAACCTCTGCCTCCCGGGTTCAAGCGATTCTCCTGCCTCAGCCTCCCGAGTAGCTGGGATTACAGGCACCCGCCACCACGCCTGGCTAATTTTTTGTATTTTTAGTAGAAACAGGGTTTCACCATGTTAGCCAGGCTGGTCTTGAACTCTTGACCTCAGGAGATCCGCCCCACCTGGGCGTCCCAAAGTGCTGGGATTACAATCATGAGCCACCACACCTGGCCCTGAGTAAATATTAAATTCAGTTGATTGTTCCTGAAGACTGAGCTGTCTCGTTGGGCAATGCCTCTGAGATTGGTAGTGGAAGGAGGCCCAGGCTGGATCCAGCAGAACCAGCCATTGTCACTTGTTAGTGTGGCCTTGGGCAGGTGGCTTAACTGTAATGTCCTAATTCTCCTTCCCAGGGTGGATATGAGATTAAAAGGAGTGACTGTGTGTGAAGCGCCTGATGGGAAGAAAGTGCTGATGAGAGCTATATTGCTTTCTCCTATTCCCTCCTCACTGCTTTTAAAAATTGAAGCACACATGGACCATGTCGACATATACTGAGGCTTTGTTAAAGTTAGTATTTATGAGCTGATAGCAGATTTTTTATTCGATCAGTTTTAACCAGTTGTAATGAGGAAACTGGTTTGACCTTTTATACATGACCCAGTTAGTAAACTGTTCATCTAGAAACCTAGAAACCTATATGCTGATAGTTCTAGTTTAATAATTCTTGTTAATTTTATTTACCAAAGAACCAGAGATTTATATTCCCAGTATGAAGTGATTTTCACTTAGATAATTTTTTATTCAACCTTTGTAACTATTTTATTCTGTGGAAAAAAAAAAATCATGGAATGTACTTATTTTGAATTTTCCTGTTGGTGAAAAGGGTTTTTGCATACCGTCGAAGACTGTTACGTGCGCATTTAAAATGCAGATTAGCTCTATCATACACTCACTGTAACTATGCGTCTTGCTCTGAGCTGTGGGATACTCGGTTATGTTTTATCCCAGTTTCAGATCAGAAATAGTGCTCATCCTTGCTAGAAACTGCCCTTTGAAGCAAAGTTCAAGTCCTCAGGGAGACAGCCAATCACCCTGGCTCCTCCTACCTTCAGTTAAGCAGAGAACAAGCCTTAGTATATGCAGATGTGAGCTTTGTTTTGCAGAGTAAATCCTGTTTATTTGTGTTGTGGGCTTTGTTTTTATTTTTTTATCTTGTTTTCTCTCTTGGAAAAGCTCAAGCCTCACACAGGTTATTTTCCCCTGGTACTTGATGGTCTACACAGTTTCATTTCATCATGTCATACTTAGGGAATGACCAATGTTTCAATGTGCCTTAAAGGGCTAACCTAGGAATTATTAGCTGCGTGCCATTCATCAACAAGGTACACTTTGATAGACTTTTTACTGCTTAAGTCAACAGCTTCTGAAAATCTAATCCTCTGTGTTTTCCTCTGTCTCCAGGCCTCTCCAGGCCTGTTGTTATTCTCTTATGCAGCTTTTCTTTTTCTTCCATCTAGCTATCTTCTACCAGGCTATGGGCTGGACTTTTAATGCTTTGGACCAGAGGTCACAGCTCTGGTTTAATCCACAAACCTTCGGTCCTTTTTTTTTTTTTAAAGTGCGATCTCGGCTCACTGCAACCTCCACCTCCTGGATTCAGACGATTCTCCTGCCTCAGCCTCCTGAGTAGCTGGGACTACAGGCATGCGCCACCAGGCCTGGCTAGTTTTTGTATTTTTAGTAGAGACGGGTTTTTACTATGTTGGCCAGGCTGGAGTTGAACTTCTGACCTCGTGATCTGCCTGCCTCGGCCTCCCAAAGTGCTGGGATTACAGGCATGACCCACTGCATCTGGCCACCTTTGGTTCATTTTTAAGCTTTTGACTGTTTTCTGATTTTTTTTTTTTTTTTTTTTTCTTTTCTAATGATACCAAGTATTTTGTAGTAGTTTTTTTTTTTTTTTTCCTTAGCCTTGTGGAGGTTCTGCATTATAGTTCTTATAACTAATTTCTATTTAATTATTTTTACCTTGACTCCGATAGTTTGTCATCTACATTTTATTTCTTGAACAGAATGTTAAAATAAATTAAAAGGCTGGGTGCAGTGGCTCATGCCTGTAATCCCTGCACTTTGGGAGGCCAAGGCAGGCGGATCACTTGAGCCTCAGAAATTTTGACCAACCTAGGCAACATAGTGAAACCCCAGCTTTACAAGAAATGTAAAAATTAGCTGGGTGTGGTTTTGCACCTGTAGTCCGAGGCTGAGCGGTGGGAGGATCACCTGAGCCTGGGAGCTCAGCGCTGCAGTGGGCCGTGATTGCACCATTGCACTCCAGCCTGGGCAGTGGAGTGAGACCCTGTCTCCAAGAAATGATAATACATTAACAATTTAAAAATAAATAGTGACTCATATGTTTTACAGCTTAGCAATTTAACCGATGACATCTCATTCATTTGACAACCTTGTGGAGAAGAGTCATTCATTTATTTATTCCACAGATTTTGTTTTAAGCATTACTACATGCCAGACATTATACTGGATCCTAAAAATATGAAGTGAACAAAATTGGCCAAAATCTCTGACTCGTGGGGCTGCATTTAATTAAGGAAGGAAGAGAAGACACAGTCGTTAAATAGTGTATTGGCCGTTAAGTGCTAAGGAGAAATGCAAGGCAGAATGGGAAATTGGAATCCTGGGAGGGATTCGAGGAGATGGAGCCAATTTCTGATTTTAGATGAGGCCACGCCTCACTGGGCAGGTGGGGTTTGGATCAAGCCCGGCCTCTCTGAGGGAGTGAGCAATGTGGCCAGCCTGGGCCCAGCATTTCAGGGGGAGGAAAGAAGTACAGAGGCCCTTCAGGCTCAGGGGAAGTTGGGTGGGAGGACCGGGCAGCAGGGAGACACCTGAGTCTGGAGGGAGCTGAGCCCAGGGGACAGGAGCCAGAGATGAGGTCAGAGAGCACCTGGGAAGAGGTTATTGTTCCTCTTTTACAGAGAGAACAAATACACACACACAGACAGTCAGAGTGGTCTTGGTGGAGGGAGTTCCTGAGGGTCACAGAGCTAGAAAGGGGCAGAGCTAGGACTAAGCAGGACTAACTGGCACTTGGAGCCCAGGCGTGGGCTGGGGCCTCCCACTCAGGTGTCATCCTTGCTCGAAGTAGTTGACATTTTATTTCTCACTTTGCTCATCTTCCTGTCTTTGGAGAGTAGGAAAGCATATTTGTTTCTGGAATTCTCTGAGGAAAGGCTAGTCACTTACATTTTAACCTCCATTTTGAAGAATCAGTGATATTTCACATGGAAAAGGCAGGGGCCAGTATACATCACATAGTTTTGACTTCAGTCTTTTGCCTTCTCCTGCCTCTCCGCGTAGTGGGATACAGGGCCCGCCACCAGCCGGTAATTTTTTGTTTTTAGTAGGGGTTTCACCACGTGATCCGCCCGCCTCGGCCTCCCAAAGTGCTGGGATTACAAGCGTGAGCCACCGCGCCCGGCCGACTTCAGTCTTATAACCTTGGGAGAGTTTGGAACACAGTAATTCTTTTTAGAGGACACAAAAACCTTCATAAAATGATTATACTGTCTGCTTAAAAGAGAAGTTGTTCTATTAAAAATTTGGAAAGCAGTTTTTGATGTAGTATCAAAAAGTGGATTGTTTTAGGTTGCAAACTTAGCTCAAACTAGTTAGTCTTCCTAAGCTAGCCCTTTAAGTCACCCCAGTTCCATAGTTTAGGTGCTGGTAAATGAATTGTATGTAGCTAAGACAATGCATCAGTTGTTTTTGACTTTGTAAAGAATTCATATAAAAATGAAAATTGCTCAAGAGAAGAGAATTATTGATGAATATGCCCTAAAGTAAATTGCTCTTCTCCAAACCAAGGCCGATGCATTATATTTTATAGAATTCACAGACCGTTGTTACCATGACAGGTCACTCTCAGTCCTTGAACAATTTTCGCACCCAAGACTATTACCAAAATCAGAATTATCAACAGTCTGAAGTAATTCCAAGGACAATAAATAAATAAAATGACTCCTCCAAATGATAAGAATTCTCTTTCAATACAGAGACGTTTATTAAAAGTGCAATCCCAGATGCTTGTTGAATATTTATTGGATGTGGTCATCCTGAAGCAGGATGCCTTAGGTATATTGTAGCATAAAATATGTTGATTAAAAATATCCAGGGTTACAATAACTCCTACGCAGAGAATCAAATTTTAGAGCTAAAAGATTTTTAAATTCACTAATAATGTGATTTTAGTACTTTATAAGCATTTTTGTTTTTCATTTAATCCTCAGAAGAACCATAGGATATAGTGTTGTTAACCCCATTTTTTTTTTAACATCTGTGGTATAACAGGGGCACAGAAAGGTTAAGTAACTTCTCCAAGGTCACCAGCAAAGCCCGTATTCTGGATTTGCTTTGAAATATAGCCATTGTGCTTATTCACCCTCACACTATCCTTACTCTTCCTTTTCATTATCCTTATAGTTTTGATCCTCATAGTTTTTTAAACATAATTTCTAGAGATGGGGTGGTGCTATGTTGCCCAGGCTGGTCTTGAACTCCTAGCCTGAAGCAATCCTCCCACCTCAGCCTCCTGAAGTGCTGGGATTATAGGCATGAGCCACTATGCCCAGCCAAACTTCATAGATTTTTTGACCCCATAAACAAATCTGTTATAATAACCAATGGATTTTTTCTTTTTTCATTTTGAGACAGAGAGTACTCTGTCACCCAGGCTGGAATACAGTGGTGTGATCTCAGCTCACTGTAATCTCTGCCTCTGGGTTTAAGTGATTCTCATGCCTCAGCCTCCCAAGTAGCTGGGATTACAGGTGTGCGCCACCACACCCAGCTAATTTTTGTATTTTTAGTAGAGACGGAGTTTCACCATGTTTGCCAGGCTGGTCTCAAACTCCTGACATCAAGTGATCCACCCACTTCGGCCTCCCAAAGAGCTGGGATTATAGGCGTGAGCCACTGTACCTAGCCCAATGGAGTTTTTCTTTCTTGGTTTCTTTTATGCTATTTCTACTTTCCATCGCTTCCATTGAGACTTTCAGTTCATCACACCTAATACCTAAACAACAAGCCATGAACTCATCTCCTTGTCTTTGGTCTCCCTTGACTCCCACTCTCCTGTGAATTCTCACTGTCTCATCTGTAATTTCGTCATCAAGAGTCATTCCTAATTTGATGAATTCTAAATTGCTCCTCTGATCACTTTATAAGCACTCAACTTAGGTAACAGCAGAAATGGAGAGGAGGGAACACAGTTGAGCCATTGGGCTTGACAGCTTCTTGGATGTGACTGTATCAGGAAGGCATGAGCCATAACTCCAAGGTTTTGACGCTGGTAATAGAATCAACAGAAAATAGAAGAGGAAGGAAGATTTGAGGAGCAAGAGTTAATTGGGGTTATTTGCTGGAATAGTCAGGGTTGAAGGTAAATCATTTACATTTTTCAAGGCTCTATGGTCCACCTGAAATGCCTTTTTTTTTTTTTTTTTTTTTTTGAGACAGAGTCTTGCTCTGTCGCCCAGGCTGGAGTGCAGTGGCGCGATCTTGGCTCACTGCAAGCTCTGTCTCCTGGGTTCACACCATTCTCCTGCCTCAACCTCCCAAGTAGCTGGGACTACAGGCGTCTGTCACCACGCCTGGCTAATTTTTCGTGTTTTTAGTGGAGACGGGGTTTCACCATGTTAGCCACGATGGTCTCGATCTCCTGACCTCGTGATCCGCCCGCCTCGGCCTCCCAAAGTGCTGGGATTACAGGCGTGAGCCACCAGCCACCTTCTTTTTATTGTTGTTGTTTAGTCTGAAGTTATAACTGTGTAAACATTGATTTTTGTTTTTTTATGTTTTGCTGATCAGATGATCTGACTCACAGTGTTATAGGACAGAGGACTATTGTGTAATAGGTGAAGTCTTTCTGGTTAGTGTTAGAAAGACTTTAGAGCATGGGAGAAAAACCCAGTGATGTTGTTAGGTGACTCACCTAATAGCTCTTGGAATAAGGTGTTCACCTGCCCCATCATGGTTTCTGCTGCCCAGCAGCCAACATAGCAAACTCATTGGAATGGGTGACTTAAAACAAAACTTGCTCACTTTATTAGAAAGAGTTTAACAAAGCAAACAAAAGCCAAATACTCTTTAATCTGCTTTATCATGATGATATAGACCAATATCCATTGTTGTGTTTACTGTTGACTAGTATCATCAAAATCAAATTGTAAGGCTGGGTGCAGTGGCTCACGCCTCTAATCCCAGCACTTTGGGAGGCCAAGGCGGGCAAATCACTTAAGCACATAAGTTCGAGACCAGCCTGGGCACCATGGCAAAACCCCATCTCTACAAAAAATACAAAAATTAGCCGGGCATGGTTGTCTGAGCCTGTAGTCCCAGCTACTTGGGAGGCTGAGTTTGGAGGATAGCTTGAGCCTAGGAGGCAGAGGTTGCAGTGAGCAGAAATTGCCCCACTGCACTCTAGCCTGGGTGATAGAGCCAGACCTTGTCTCAAAAAAAATAAAAAATAAAATAAAATTGTAATTGATCATACGA
Organism: Hylobates moloch; assembly: GCF_009828535.3. Classification (NCBI taxonomy): domain Eukaryota; kingdom Metazoa; phylum Chordata; class Mammalia; order Primates; family Hylobatidae; genus Hylobates; species Hylobates moloch. Next base: position 170,377,560 of record NW_026652277.1, on the reverse strand, counting down.
GTATTAATATTCTAGCACTAAATAATTCTTACTCAAAGAAAACTGTCAGGTTGAGGATAATAAGCATTAACTTGGGACTTCGAATAAAAAGTGAGTTACGTCTTTATAAGTAATCTCACTAAATGTTTCTTAGTTTGATATTCCATTTCGTCAAACCTCCTGTGATTTGAAAACAATAATAATGAGTCAAAATAAGATGTTAAAATTCTATTCATGCTTACTTGCCCCTAACATGTATAATCAATTTGCTTAGGTTTTCTTAATCTTTTATTAAGTAAGCTGTGATTTTTAAAAATTTGAACCATATTATATTTTGTGCTTAAACCATATTCCTTAAACAGAAAGTATTTTGTTGACAAAACTATAAATATACACTATAAATACATATACATACATTATATATATGTATGTTATACACATACACACAGATATAATATGCTTATAATGTAAATATGTGGAATTACTATATAGAGTTTGTGTGTGTATAGAATAGTAATATGTTTTTTCCAACAAACTGAGTTTTAACATCATGTGCCAAGAAGGGGTTATAATACATTTAAGCTCTGCTAGTTTTTCTTCTAAAGACCAAAGTGGATGTAATCATGAGGAATATATGTTTAAGTTTTCACAGTAGTTTGAATAAGCCATGGTGAAATATTTAAGATTATCCAGAGGGAGAAAAGCACCCTTTAGTTTACAGACAATTAAATTTAAATGCAGCCATAACTTACAAGGATAAATTTGAACCATCCATCCTTTGCTTTACTAGCTAGAGTCTGCCCTCTCATGTTGGCAGTTCTTTACAAAGAAGAGAGGGTTTCATGTGCTTGCTTATAGTTTTGGAAAATGTGATGAGTTTAATGATGTATTTTTTATTTGTGAAATGAGTGTAGATAGGAATCAAAATAATAGAAGATGTGAGTGATAGTGACAATTCTGATCGAAATGACAGTGAGAATGCAAAAATGAAATCAATTTTCTATTTAAATTATTACAACAGCATTCATTGAGGCCGTTTCTTAAATAGAGCTGGATATTGCAAACTGGAAAAAAATATTAATCATGGATTTGCCCTAGATTTTTCTGCATTAGTCTAGCATGAATGTTTATATTTAAGCTGCAAATAGTAGTTTTCTAGGTATTCAGAAGTTAAGAACAATTTAGATTAAGGATGTTTAAAGCTCATTTGTAAAATGCTCATACTATTTGAGCTGTTTTAAAAAGATTTGCTTAGCGAAAGTCATTGGATCAGAATAATTCTGACACTCTTAATCTTTTTTTTTTTTTTTAAACTAAGAGCCTTAGACATTTTCTTTCCATTTAAAAATTTGAATGACAAAAACCGAGTAAGTAATTACTTGAAATAGTGAAGTAAATACCAAATTTGTGCCCAGGGAAGAAAATACACTAAATCTTAAGGAACATAGTGGCAATTGTAAGACAATACAGTCTCTCTCGCCCATCTTTGTTTGAACAGATTTTGTACATTCATTGGTTTGTAGTAATATTTGGCAAGGGGTTCAGAAGTAGTGATGTAGCGGCCAGTTGTAAATAGAGAATAAATTTCACAGGCTAAATGATTATGAGTGGCCAAGAGAATAGCAGCACTTGGGCAAGAGGGAACTGGTGGACAGAGAGGAGTTGGGAGGGGAGATCTGAGATGCTACAAATAAACAGCAAAAGAAAAATGTTTCCCTAAATTAATCTCAATGCTAAATTATGTCAAGTCACCATTTACAATGCTTAGAGTTCATTATAAGTGCTACTGATTTTTAATGCAATTGGTTCTTATACTAAAAACATCAGCTAATAAAATGAAATTTATGTTAATTTTTTAAACTAAAATAGTAGCCAGTGAAGTGTACCATAGTGTAGATGTCTTAGAAATGTCTGATTCTTCTTTGGGAGGTAAATGATCAGTGGCTTTCATTAACTGATTTGCAAATCCAAAAATGTGTTCTTCCACACTCAGCCATATTTAAAAATATATATATATATTTGTAGAGATGAGGGTCTCGCTTTGTTGTCCAGGCTGGTCTCGAACTCCTGGTCTCAAGCAATCCTCCTGCCTTGGCCTTCCAAAGCATTGGGATTACAGGCATGAGCCATTGTGCTCAACCATCAGCCATATTTTTTAACACGAGTGAATATATTTTGATATCTTCAATTATTTTATTCACAGAATGTAATTTGTGAATTATAAATAAATCTAAATCATGAATAGTTTTTAGATTTCCTTCATATACGAAATTACAGCAAAAATAATGTAAAATCCTTTAAAACATAGGAACTCTTCTTCTTACCCAAGGAAGATAGTTTATTTCCTGAGTCCATTTGGTCATGGGTTAAGCATCAGATATATTAAAAATAAATGCATTTGGACTAAGGGCCATTTATTCAGTGGGAAATAGAATAAATGAGATGGGTTTGTTTCATGTGGGCCTCTTTATAATTCCATGGCCTCAGAAAGAATCAGTATTATATCAGTCGGAACTATATTTATGCATACACACACATACAAAATCTCAGATATGTTAATATCAAAACTATTAATAATATATTATCACTTTATCTAAGCATCACCTAAGAATAGGGCCTGTTTCTCAAAGTGTTTGTGGCTGGGGCACCTCCTGGCCACACAAAGCCCAAAATAAACCTATCCAAGAGCCCTCATAGGCTAATCCTAGTAACTGGCCCAGAGCCCTGAATGCTCAATTGATTTGACACATTAGAGCTCAAGTTACCTTTGGAACATGGAAGGCAGCACAGAGCCTTAATTCACTGGCATCTGTACTCCGACACCATGCCTACTCTCGTGCTAGTTTAAGTTATTCCGTATTTTAAATGAGTCACTTCGTAAATACTGACCCTCTCTTATTGCCAGTAGGTTTTTGTTTGTTTTGTTTTTTGAGATGGAGTTTCGCTCTTGTTGCCCAGGCTGGAGTGCAATGGCGCGATCTCGGTACACTGCAACTTCCACCTCCCAGGTTCAAGCGATTCTCCTGCCTCAGCCTCCCAAGTAGCTGGGACTATAGGCATGCCACACTGGCTAATTTTTATATTTTCCTAAAGTGCTAGGATTAAAGGCGTGAGACCCCAGCCAGTAAGTTTTAAATGAGGCATAGCTGAAAGTCCATGCTATGAAGGCAGAATTTAAACATGAAGTAACGTAAGTAATAATGGTGCTTCATGAAACTACTGCGTGTGTAGTATACATACATGGCCAATTTAGTAATTTCTTTGTTGTGATGAAGTGTTGTGAATAATTCAAATTATGTAGCTATGTTTTCTAAGGTACTAAACTTATATGTCTATGTCTTGTGAGTTTAGAGTTAGAATGAAACATGCTAAATGCAATAGTTACTATTAGAGGACTGTTGGCTTTTCATTATTTAAATTTGCTGGCCGGGTATTGTGGCTTACTCTTGGAATCTCAGCAGTTTGGGATCCCAAGGTGGGCACATCACTTGAGGTCAGGAGTTCGAGACCAGCCTGGCGAACATGGTAAAACCCTGTCTCTACTACAAATACAAAAATTAGCCGTACGTGGTGGCATCCGCCTGTAATCCCAGCTAACTCAGGAGGCTGAGGCACGAGAATCACTTGAACCTGGGAGGCAGAGGTTGCAGTGAGATTGCACTACAGCACTCAAACCTGGGCAGCAGTTGAGATTCTGTCTCAAAAAATATTTAAATAAATATGCTAACCTACTGTTAAATAATTATAAATAATCAGCAATGAGGTAAATGTATGCATTTGTGTGTACATAAGTGTGGATGTCTGTGTGTGTATATACAACTACTTAATGTAAAGATAAGTGCTTATATTAATGTTACCTTTTAATTTTCTATTATTTTGTTAATGAAAATTCTTGTAATTTTTATGTAGTAAGACTCTTAACTGATTAGCTCACCATGTGAGTGTTCCATAAGTGTGTTGTTTTTATCTTCTCAAACTAATGAATAGTCTGTTTCATGGAAAATGCATTGTAAGCTCTTGACATACGAAAACAAGTTTTTAAAACAACTACCACACATTTTTCACAGTTGTGCATAAACTTAGTTCTATCACTTTCACTAATTGTATTCACTTATAGCATCCAGCTAAGTGAATTAATAAATAAATGGCTCTGTTTAAAATGACAATTGAGGAAAGAATAACTACTATACATTTTTTTCATGGTATACATATATCTATTCATAAATGCAGCTTCTACTAATAAAGTCTAAAACATTGTTGGTTAATATATGAACTAAGGTGTAGACAATTTTTGAGATAACATAAAACCCAGTTTTTTGTCCATTTTAGTTTACCAGAATGATTACTTCATTCAGTTTTTTAAATTCAATGCCAAAATCACATTAAAAACATGTAGTAGGCATGGTGCTTGCCAGGCTCTTGAACTAAGATTAGTATAAGATTATTTTATCAAGGACGCAATGATCTAGTTCACTGGTTCTCAGGCTTTGCTGCTGGATGGAATAATTTTTAATTTAGGGAATTAAAAAAAAAATATTGGCTGGGCGCTGTGGCTCATGCCTGTAATCCCAGCACTTTGGGAGGCCGAGGTGGGCAGATGACAAGGTCAGGAGATCGAGACCATCCTGGCTAACGTGGTGAAACCCCATCTCTACTAAAAATACAAAAAAATAATAATAATAATTAGCCGGGCGTGGTGGCGGGCGCCTGTAGTCCCAGCTACTCCGGAGCCTGGGGCAAGAGAATGGCTTGAACCCGGGAGATGGACCTTGCAGTGAGTCGAGATTGCATCACTGCACTCCAGCCTGGGCGGCAGAGCGGGACTCCATAAAAAAAAAAAAATAAAAATAATAATAATAATAATAATGCCTGGGTTCTACCCCTGCCCTCCCCCACCCCACCCCGAGAGATTCTGATTTAACTGCTTTGGGATGCAGCTTGGACATCAAAGAGTTTTAAAGCTCCCCACAAGAGTCTAACATGCAGCAATTTGTATAAACTGCTGATGTAAGCCAGGAAGGTATCTGTATTCTTGAGAGCCTCCTTGGCATCCCCTCCATTCTTAACCTTGCCATTAAGGAGGAATTGCCTCCTGTTTTCACTGCATTTCCGCTATAGGACACTCTCTTTTATCCATTTATTTACACTTCTGTCTCACTTTTTAGATAGTCACTGCCTTCCTTACTCCTCAAGGGCAAGTGTATATCTGAGCAATTTCTTTAACTACTATGCTCAGCAGAATTCCAGCTATATAGTAGGCATCAAATAAATGTCATTCACTGAATGCAAGTGAGGAATGTTTCAATAAGAAATGTTTTCTTTTCTTTCTTTCTTTTTTTTTTTTTTTCATGGTAGAGTCTCACTCTGTTGCCCAGGCTGGAGTGCAGTGGCACCATCTCGGCTCACTGCAATCTCCACCTCCCGAGCTCAAGTGATTCTCATGCCACAGCCTCCTGAGTAGCTGGGATTATAGGCTGCACCACCATGCTCAGCTAATTTTTGTATTTTTAGTAGAGACAGTGTTTCACCATGTTGGCCAGGCTGGTCTTGAACTCCTGACCTCAAGTGATCTGCCCGCCTCGGCCTCCCAAAGTGCTGGGATTAACGGCGTGAGCCACCGCACCTGGCCAGAAATGTTTTCAAATAATATAACCGAGTAGGGATACAGGAATCTAGCTAAGTCTGATTTAAGAGACTACTGTTCTGTCCAGTGGAAGTGGGTGGGACTTAATCTGCTTCATTGGATAGGTGTGCAGATGTGTATGGTGCCACATCTGGGGCCACAGCAAGGCACTCAGCAGAGGAGTTAGGGAGAAGGAGCTGGGAGTTCAAGGGTAGTGGGATAAGTGGACACCTGGCCAGATGGCAGATATTGAACTTTCATGCAAGATTACATTGAGTTGAGGGACCACATGTCAAAGATGAATTCAGTCATCAGCTGCGAAGGAAGGAAGGATCAGAGAAGGATCACAGAGAACATGCAGCGCAAAGAGGGAACTGGCGACTGGGAGGGAGGGCTGACCTCAGGCACAGCAATCGCCCCATTAGTGCAAAGAAGCAGCTTACTGAGGTAAGAAACACCCTCCACTGCTAAGTTTCCGCGGGAACAAGTGGTACCAAACAGCTGCATTTTAATTGATACTTCAGGGCGTTCCTGGGACTCCGCTCATAGAGACCCTTTTTGACAGTCACATGCGGCCCTAGCCTATTAATAGTACCAGGTCAGTGGGTGCAGACATAGCTCCTTTAGGAACTTTCTAGTACTTTCCAGGAAGAAAGAAGAACTCAGTCTTCTTTATCCCCTAGGGTCAAGGGCTCCCAGAGAGTTGTTTATTTGTTTAATAACTCCATGAACAGAAAAGAGCAAAAGGCTGAAGACATAATTAGAGATGGGGGATAGGAAGAGAAAGCTGATACAAGTAAAAAAAAAAATTAAATAAAACCAGAATCTACAATGTACCCCATAACCAATTCATTTCAAAGACTGTTGCTTTTCTTAACATTGAAGTTAGAAATTAGCTTTACCAATACTTACCAATACTTTACCAATACTTATATTACCAATACTTATATCTACCAATACTTACATACCCTTTCTTGATTATCAACTTTATATTCTGATTTTATGAGTATATTAATATGACTATATGGCTTTTTATTTCTATAACACTTACTAATATAATTTGAATTCTCCCAAACCATTAGAAGTAACAATAAGTTGTCACCAGTTGCGGTGGCTCATGCCTATAATCTCACCACTCTGGAAGGCTGAGGCAGGCGGATCACCTGAGGTCAGGAGTTTAATACCAGCCTGGCCAACATGGTAAAATCCCATTTCTACTAAAAATACAAAAATTAGCCGGGTGTGGTAGTGCATGCCTGTAATCCCAGGTACTCAGGAGGCTGAAACAGGAGAATCACTTTAACCCGGGAGGTGGAGGTTGCAGTGAGCCGAGATTGCACCATTGCATTCCAGCCTGGGTGACAAGAGTGAAACTCCGTCTCAAAAAAAAAAAAAAAAAAAAGTAAAAATAGTTGTCAAAGGCCTCCTAAATAGGATATTCAATACTATGCTTTTTAATTTTAAATATAGGAGAGTCTCTAGTTGTCTAGAATAATTCCTCTTTTTTTGTATATCACTCTTACAATTTTGCAATTTTAAACATCAATCTAATAAATGTCTGCAATATAATATTACAAATCAGAAATTCTATTAACCACTTATACTACATGAATAGATTTAATTAAAGAAAAATTATAGTTTCTGTCTAATTTTTGATGGTTTTAGTCATCAGGACTGAAAAGTTTTGTTTTTTTCTTTTATAGAGATGGGTCTCACTCTGCTGCCCAGGCTGGTCTCATACTGCTGGGCTCAAGTGATCCTCCCATCTTGGCCTCCCAAGGTGCTGGGATTATAGGCATGAACCACCATGCCCGGCCAGAACTGAGAACTCTTGTTCTTGTTCTGTATATTCTCCTCCTGTGCAATAGTGGCATTTATCTTTTTGTGCTGTTTTCAAGGAAACTTGAGCCATCACAGCCAGACTTTTGCTTCTTAAAATCATCAAGTGAGGAGAAGAGGACAGAGAGAAAGACCATGTGGATATCTTCTGATTACATTAAAAGCTAGCCAGTTGTGTTGAGGGTTTCTGGAAGGAACGGATGCACTGAGCCTGTCATTTATCATACAGGGTGACTCAGTTTTTCTAACCTTTCCCCACAACTGCCCTACTTGACCTTATTATCTGTCTTTGAAAATAAATTGGTAGCATTAAGCTTAGCCTGAATTTGTTCTCACTCATAGGTGGGAATTGAACAATGAGAACTCATGGACACAGGAAGGGGAACATCACACTCCGGGGACTGTTGTGGGGGGGGGGGAGGGGGGAGGGACAGCATTAGGAGATACACCTAATGCTAAAGGACAAGTTAATGGGTGCAGGAAATCAACATGGCACATGGATACATATGTAACAAACCTGCACATTGTCACATTGTGCACATGTACCCTAAAACCCTAAAGTATAATAAAAAATAAAAAAAAATAAAAAATAAAAAATAAAAAAAAATAAAAAAAAAAAAGCTTAGCCTGAATTTGATTCAGTTTAATTTTCAGAAAAAAAAAAAGTCAATTTCAACAAGATGGAAAGTAAAAACTAACCAACCAAGAGGGTTTGAAAGAGAAGAAATTAGTCTTAAGAAATGTTTCCCTATTTTACTTACTATTTTCATATTTTATATTTTTTTATCTACTGCAAAATTTATAATTAGTTTGGAGAATTATTATAAACACAATTGTTCTGCTTCCTGGTATTTTAGTTTTTAGGTTAATTTTCTTTTTCTTTTTCTTTTTTTTTTTTTTGAGATGGAGTCTCACTGTGTCACCCAAGCTAGAGTGCAGTGGTGCAATCTTGGCTTACTGAAACCTCCACCTCCCAGATTCAAGAGATTCTCCTGCCTCAGCCTCCCGAGTAGCTGGGACTACAGGCGTGCACCACCACGCCTGGCTAATTTTTCGTATCTTTAATAGAGATGGGGTTTCACCATGTTAGCCAGGCTGGTCTCGAGCTCCTGACCTCAAGTGATCCACCTGCCTCAGCCTCCCAAAGTGCTAGGATTACAGGCGTGAGCCACTGTGCCCAGCGAGGTTAATTTTCAAAAGAATGAGGACAGTTTTACTACCTGATGCCTAAAATTGTCAACATTTGCCTTGTCTCCCAATTCATAATTGCTATTCCATCATCTAAGTCTGGGTTATGTCCAATTACCTTCTCCAGTGACTCCAGCCTTGAACTTTAACAGTCTAGTCATGAAAAGCTCTCACTGGGCTTCCCGCCCATGGTATGCCTTTTTCCCTCCTTCTTTCTCTGTCTCTTTCCTTCTCTCTCTCTCTCTCTGTCTCTCTCTCTTTCCTTCTCTCTTTCTTTCCCTCTCTTTCTTTCTTTTCTTTTCTTTCCTTTTCCCCTTCCCTCCCATCCCCTCCCCTCCCTTTTCTTTTCCCTTTTCTCTTCTCTTCTCTTCTCTTCTCTTCTCTTCTCTTCTCTTCTTCAGAATCTCACTCTGTTGCCCAGGCTGGAGTGCAGTAGTGTTATCTCAGCTCACTGCATCCTCTGCCTCCTGGGTTCAAGTGACTCTCCTGCCTCACCCTCCAGAGTACCTGGGATTACACGCATCCACCACCATGCCTGGCTAGTTTTTGTATTTTTAGTAGAGGTGAGGTTTTACCATGTTGGCCAGGCTGGTCTAGAACTCTTCACCTCAAGTGATCTGCCTGCCTTAACCTCTTAAAGTGCTGGGATTATAGGCATGAGCTACCACACCCAGCTGGAATGCCTTTTTCTGTCTCCTTGCCTTGGTCATGCTGCTTCCTCTGCCAAGGATATAATTTCCACCTTTCCTTTCAGGCTCTTGTTTCAATAACTGGTTCAGGTATAATTTTCCCTGAGAAGCATTCTTCATCTTCAATGGTTAGTAAGCCAAGTAGCCCATGTCAATGCTACTGTGGCTCTATATGAGAAACATATTTAAAAGTTTAGGATTTGTGCCAGCCCTAACAGACTGGAAATACCTCGAAGGCAAAGATTACATCTGACCAACAGTTAGAACCATTGTGCATAGCACTGTATGCTAGACTGATCTTTTATCACTATAATTGAATAATTGCAATGTTTTCCCATTTTTCAGGCAAAATAAGTAAATGGATAGTATATTCCAAATTTAAAGTTTGTATCCTATAATTGTTTTTAAACCTACCTTTGTTTGTTAATAAAGTGTAGCTAGGAATTAGCAAGCAAGCAGATAGCACACACGAATATCACAGTACAGCATAGAAGCAGCCAGTCATACTTAGATCAGTTGCTTACTGCTTTTGTGGATGTGCATGCTCATAATTTTGATTTTTGTAATAACCTTGTTTCCACTTATGCATGACAAAATTAGTAACACCTATGATGGACACTAGGTATAACAATAACTGCAAAGAGCATTGTGACTCCCAGGTATTCTGATGCTTAAATAAGGCTGAGAACCTATTAATAATATAAGGGGAATTCTCCCTTGTTGTTACTTCAGTTATTGATTTAGCTGAAAATGTGAGTTGCATGCTGGTAATTGAGACTAGCATTAATTATTTCTAGAATATGCAGTTAGCAGTGCAACAGAAGCACCAAGCAATCTTCATGCTAAAATATTTTCCCCCCTTTTGTGAGTAAAGGTATACTGTGTGCTAAATTCCATGCTTATGCTTGATTTCCACCCCTCCCATGACCATATTAGCAGATTCCCATCAAGAAAATCTTTTGTTGTAATAAGAAATGACACAAACCATTTTTAGTAAGGAGAAGCTGTAAGGAAAGTGATGATAGTAACATTTTCGTTCTTCCACTTTAATTTGTTACATATTGCTGTGCTAGATAGATTCGTCTAAGAATCCTAATCCATTTACACACTTCCTGTGATGTTTGGCTTATTGGCATGCAGTGAACACTTTTCATCAGCCTTTCTGTGCGATTTCGCTACCATAGCATAAATATAAGGTGTTGTGCTTCAAATAACTCTACATTGAAATGTGAGTTGTATTAGCTGAGGCTTATTTTCATGGAGACATCATCATTTTCAGTGTAATCTCCATTACTTTTAAATTATTAAAAATTAAAATCTCTTTATGTGAAGTGCAGTTTTCAAGAAACAGCACTCACTAGAATTGTGTCCTTTTTTCTATACAAAGCTGTAGATCAGGTGCCATGGGAGGCTGGTTAGACTCAGGTGCAGGGATGCCAATTTGGGGTCTTAATACAAGAATGAGATGGTGGTCTTTAGAGTGGTCTGGGGTGAGTACTAGTCCCTTTACTCTCCCCATACCGTGGGCTTTATTAGTATGATCTCTTTAGTCGTATACATGTATTATTAATAGTCCATGAACAATACAGAGAACCTAAATGATGGCTTAGATTCTGATTTCCTATTCCCGTTTAATTATCTACATTTTCTACAGTTGCAGAATTTACATGTAAGACATTTAATGTCTAAATCACATGAAAACTGTGAGAAAGGAAAACACTGTAGACATTTTTGTATTCTGTACAGTTCTGTATACATGTCTGTGTTCCTGTTTCACAGTTTTTCTAGCAGGTAAAATAAACTGCACTTTAAGGCAATATGGCACATGTATATCTAGAATGTCTATAAGTAGGCATAATTGCATTGCATGTTGCCATTTCAGTTTGTGCTAATGTATCTCAATAAGTGCTACAAACACAATTAGTAAGTAATACCAAAGAGTGGTAGCTTTCAGGCCTGATAAGAAAAAAAATGTAATATTAAATTAGGCAGACACAAAGAAAACATATAAAAGGGAACATAATTAAAATGTAAAATTACTGGGTTCTTTTCTATAGAAAAACTTTAAAGTCTCAATCATGAAAAAAATATTAGTGGAAAACAGTATGCTGTTGGTCTTTATAAATGGTTGTTTCATTAAAATTTCCTTTATGAAACCTACTTTTCTTCCCAAATGTAGGAAAATTTTATTGTTCAGTGTGTGTGTGTGTGTGTGTGTATGTGTGTGTATATATATATGTTTTGTTTTTTTATTTGTTTGTTTTTGAGAGTGAGTCTCACTCTATTGCCCAGGCTGGAGTGCAGTGGCACAATCTCGGCTCACTGCAACCTCTGCTTTCTGGGATCAAGCGAGTCTCCTGCCTCAGCCTCCCAAGTAGCTGGAATTACAGGCACACACCACCACACCCGGCTAATTTTTTGCATTTTTAGTAGAGACAGGGTTTCACTACTTTGGCCAGGCTGGTCTCGAACTCCTGACCTCAAGTGATCTGCTCGCCCGGCCTCCCAAAGTGCTGGGATTACAGGTGTGAGCCATCGTGCATGACCTTCAGTATAAATATGTTTTAAGGTGATATGAAAAAGTACTTTGCATTGAAAAGGGAACAGAGGCTGTTTCTCTATTATAAATAGGCACTGGAGGGCTCAGAGTTGGATGTCTTCACCCCCCTCCCCAGAGACCAGTCCCTGCTTCCTTGGTGCAGCTGGCCAGGGAGGCAACTAAAGAAGGGCCTGATGCTAAGAAAATACAGAGATTTGATCATGACCAGACTTACCTAGGAGTGTCTCCCTCTCACATGTGAGAAAGCACCTGCCATCATCATATGGAAAATGCATTCCAAATTCTGAACAAGTTCTGTGGCATGAATTCATTCCTCAGAAGGGCAAGTTCCAGTTTTTATTCAACCAACAGCATTTCAATTACAATTGCAAAAAGAAAAATACTCAACTTTATCTAACTGCCTTGGACCACTCTGGTTTTGAATTAAGTAAATAAAAACATCTATTTAGTGAAGATAGAGGTGTCGGGGTTGGGTGCCGACTGTTGTTTTGGCAGATTCCAAGCTGTAATGTTACATCGGAGAAAATGCTTTCTGTCAAGACACTCTTCGTTGAAGAAATCAAAGCCTTTCTGGGCTGACCTAAATCATTGTGTTCCTTCATTAGGCCCTTGCAGTACTGCCGTGGAGATTTGTTGCATGTGAAGTGAGCTCTCAGGCATAAAAGAATGACCTGCCAAATGGGAGTTGCCTATTTTCTTTTGTATATTAACTAGTTGTATAATTCACCAGGGGGGATAGTTCACGCAAGCAGGAACAGCAGGGCCGTCCAGTCCTCTGCTAGCTTCCAGCAGGAGTGGGAATTGCCTTTCGAATTCAGAATAATTTAATGATTTACACCATTTTTATTAAAAATAAATAAACAGAACGATGTAATAAAACAACTAATGACTTTTTTATACAGCAGTGTCTGTGTAAAATACTGCTCTGGGGATAGCAAAGGTACATCCTTTGTAATGTAAGACATTTGCTATCTCAGTAACTTTTCTATCCCAGGATGGTATTTGACTATTGTCACTTTCAAACTAATTTATTTTTTAATGATTTGAGATGCATGGATGTGTACATAATGTTTCAGGAAAAATCTATGAATTATGCATGATTTACCTGAGAGACTGTTCTAAGATAGGCTTGTTTTTAAGATCAGCTAAATTTGGCATATCGACATTTTTTCAAATCCCCTTTTTGTCGAGCCTTTTCATTTAAATATTCAGGGAATATGGCAACATAAAATACACAAATTTGGTCATATATACTGGATTGCCTATAAGAAATGTTCTTATAGTAAAATCTTAACCAGAATGTATAGAATGGGCTGTCTGTGCCAAACCAAACGAAAGAGTCCCTAATGGATAGCAGGTTGGAAAGGAACAAGTCAGTGATGGTAGTAAATGTTTTAAAATTGTGTTTTAAAATTTTGAGGCAAACTCGGGGTTTAATGGATATGTTTGTACAAATACCCACTTAAAAAATAGAAGGGCCATGACATTAAAGCTGCTGGGTTAAATTTCATTTGTTATCGGCCACAACAATGGTATCTGCAAAGCATCACGAGTATTTGAAGTTTAACGACTTGTCATTGAGGTCAGTGGTGTTTCCTCATTCTTAGATTCTTAGTTTTTTTAATAATGGATTTGTGGTCATGAGAAGATCTGAGCATTCGCACTTGAATAGCCAAATATCTCTACGAAGTCTTCTCTGCCTCTTTTTGTAAAGAAACTTTAGCTTCCTTTTCTGTTTTTGTTTTTTGTTTGTTTGAGACAGGGTCTTGCTCTGTCACCCAGGCTGGAGTGGAGTGGTGCAATCACGGCTCACTGCAGCCTCAACCTCCCAGGCTTATATAGCTTCTGTCTTATTTCTAGTATTAGATAGAGGCTTCTGAGATTCTGCTGGGTAAAAATGCTTAGGCTTGAAAGTCCTTAAAGAGTCTGAGAGGCCTTAAAAAGAGCCCCTAACCCTGGGGCCTCATGGCTTACAAACACTCTGGGTCTTTAGAGAGATGGCAGGTGACTGACATTGTTTGCTTTATGTGGGATGCTTCTCAGAAAATGAAATGGCAGATGCTGTTGCTTTCTTAAATTCTGAGGACTTTTAGTGTGTCAGAAATTGACTCTAAGTTCCATGTAATGTTAGTCATCACAGTTTAGGATAATGGGACACTACAGCGTTTTCATTTGCTTAGAATGCAGACCATGTTATGTCATTTGACAAATGAGATAAATAAGGCTTAGAAAGATAACGCGACATAAGCAAATGATATGGTTTGGCTCTGTGTCCCCACCCAAATCTCATCTTGATTAGTACTCCCGTAATTCCCATGTGTTGTGGGAGGGACCTGGTGGGAGATAATTTGAATCATGGGGGCAGTTTCCCCCATACTGTTCTCACAGTAGTGAATAAGTCTCAGGAGATCTAATGGGTTTATCAGGGATTTCCGCTTTTGCATCTTCCTCATTTTCTCTTGCCGCTGCCATGTAAGAAGTGCCTTTTGCCTCCTGCCATGATTCTGAGGCCTCCCCAGCCACGTGGAACTGTTAAGTCCAATTAAACCTCTTTCTTTTGTAAATTGCCCAGTCTCCGGTGTATCTTTATCAGCAGCATGAAAATTGACTAATATATCAAGTCTCATACTTTCTTAATCATAGAGTTTAGGCTGCAGTCCTTCATCCTACCTGGGACTCTGCCCAAGCCTTTTCTGTTCTACTTCGTTGAGTATTCAGTAATTTAACTAATATTTATTCAGTAATCCATCCAGTATTGACCGAGCCCCTACAGCATGTCGGATCTGTGCTGAATGCTGAGGATAATCCTCTGAATAAAGTAGATAGAGGTGATCCTTGTCTTGTTGAAGCTCACACTCTAACAGGGGAGATGGATATAGATCAAATGATCACTCAAATAATATAATTAAAAATAAGTCTTTTAGAGGAAAAGTAGAGTATAGGCTTTCATAAATCCTATACATACATTGTAAATGTATTCCTACCAGTTCAGTTAATTTACCTAGTTCACACTTAACAGTGATTTAATTTGTGTAGTAGATCTTTTTGTTACTTAAGTTTTATAAAAACATTTATTCTTCAGAATCATTGAATAGAATTTGAAGCTGTCAATATGGTGCTGGCAAAAGGAGTGAACTGGGTATTTTTAACCTTAAGGAATATGCATATATATATATATTTTTTTTTTCTTTTTTTGAGAGACAGGAAGAACTCTTGATGGTCGTCTTTTCTGCTTCCCAGGGTCCATCTTTGGATTTCATTCTAGCACAGTGGGAAGCCATTGGATGGTTTTAAGCATGGGAGTGAAATCATATGATTTGCATTTCAAAGAAGTTACTCTGGCTTCTAGGGAGAATGAGTCTTAGGGAGCCAGCATAGTGGAAGTGAGAATAGTTACTGCTATTGTCTTGTTCTAGGTGAGAAATCATAGTGTGAAGAACTAGAGGGGAAAGAGGAATGGATGGAAATTCAGTATATTTTGGAGGTGACTCTAGCATATCTTCCAGATCATTGGATGTTGAGATAATGCAAACATTGGAGTGCTTGCCTTCTCATTCTTCACCTTCAGAGGAACCCAGGTCTTTTTTACCATCTCCTATTCTGCCATCAGGCTACTTGAAATAACTATGCTCACTCATTATATAAAATTTTTTTGTCCCTAATTTCCTCAAAATATGGAATGGCGATTCTTCGACCTTTTCTTAGCAAACCCCATTTTCCATTCTCCAGTGCCAACCTCGTCTCTTCTCCTCAGCCCCTTAAGTCCACCTCTGGCACCTGTGATGTGCTCTTGCCTCCAAGCTGATGCTGGATGGAACTATTTGCTCCTTGAACTTTCCTAAACTCATGTCTTCATGTCTTCCCACTGTATTGGTATCTCCCCCTTATCTCTTCTCCTGAAGCAAGAATTCCTCATCTTTTCCAAAGCTGACCCTTTCACCTGGGCTCATGATTCCATTTTTACCCCACCTCTTCCTAAACTTTAATCATCAGTTGTTGCCCCTGTCCTTAATGTTTTGTCTCAGAACATCTTAGAAGGTAAGTCCATATTTGCTGTTACCAATTCCATATCGCACATTTAATCTTTCAAATAATGAAATAGACTTTTTCTCCAAGATCTCTTATAAAATAAGCATTTCAGGGGGCTGGAGGGAGGACTCTAATAATCAAATTCTCTTCCTAGTATCACATGTCTCTTCTCAGTCTTCAGCTTGCTAGACATTTCTCTACCACATGATCCCTTCCATTGTAAAACTCTCTTGACTTCAGTAGAAATTCTTTTGCTTCCTTTTTTCTTCCTACCTCTAAAGGCCTTCTCTCTCTCTTTTTTTTTTTTTTTTTTTTTTGCTTCCTCTTTATTTTCCCAAGGGTTCTGTTGTCAGTGTTTTTTTTTCATCTTGCCTTACACACCATTTGCTGTCTCTGTTATCAAATACCAACTATTGAATGAGGAAATACATTTTCTTCTCAGATTCAGATTTCATTCCATATAGCTGCACATTTTGGAATCTTCTTTGGCTGCCCTTTCACTCCCAGCACCAAATGGAGGATCAAGTCCTAGAAAACTGACACCTCAGTTAAAGCCGCCTTCCTTTGCTGGGTAACTGAAGCAATATAGGAACTTGTTGCCCCTGCCTCCCATCTCTCCTGCCTTACACATTCCCGTACAATGTGGTTATCCTACAGAAACACTGACTTGGCTGTGTCAGTATGCTTCTGAAATATTCAAAACTAACTGAAAAATGCAGAGAATAATCTAGTGGACACCCATATACTTATCACGCTGATGTGACAAATACTCACAGTTTTCCAGATCTGCTTCATGCCATTTTGTCAAGTAAATCACATATTATGGGTACATTTGAAATCCTCTCCCTTCTATTTCTATTACCCCTTCATCCCTCCTAAAGTTGGTATATATCCTTTCTGTCCATATATTACTTATGGTCTTAAGATTTATGTTAATTGTGTTACATAGTTGCTTTTGTGGCTCAGATTTTGGTTTTGAAGCTTATCTATGTGGACACAGGTAAATCCAGTATAACTGCTCTCAACCTGACATGGGGGGAAGGGAGCTTGTTAAAACATGGATTGCTGTGTCCCACTGCCAGCATTTTGGATTCAGTAGCTCTTGAGTGGGGTCTGTGAATTTACATTTTAATAAGTTTCCAGGTGATGCTGATTCTGCTATTCCTGAACAACATTTTGAGAAAAATTGCTCTAGTATGCTTATTTTAATAGGGGCATGCCATGCCTTTTTATGACACTACCACAATGCATGTAATCACTGTCCTGTTGATAAACATTTTGTATGTTGCCAAATTTTTGCAATTACAAATAAGGCTGAATTAAAAATCCTTGTACGTGTTTACTTGAACATATGAAAATAGTGCCCCTAGAACATACTCTTAGATATGAAATTGCTAGGTCCAGTGAAATGTGAATACTAAACCTTAGTAGCTCTTTACACACTTCTCTCTATCTGGTTGTACAAATAGACTCCTACGTGGCCATTAGCAGTTTATGGAAGCGCTCATTGCTCTGCATTTTCCCCTCCCTTAGTATCTTCGGAATCTTAGATTTTTCCACAGTGAAATGGCTATAAGATGGGGCAGCCTTGCTATGTTCCTCAGTGTTCCCTGATTCACGCTGAGGTGGCGCATCTTCCTTACGGCCAGTGGTTATTCAGGTTACCTCCTCTGTGCGCTGCCTAGTTCTGTCTTTCCTCAATTTTTCCCTTGGGCCTTTTTTTGAATTTTCATATTGATTTCTACAGTTTTCTTACTCATTTTGGATACTAATCTTTTATCAGTGGTGTCTTCTTCCAGTTTGTGGCTTGTCTTCACTTGGCTTATAGTTTGTCTAAAGGTGCAGATGCTTTGAATAGAATAGGGACAAATGTATCAGTTCTTTTTTCTATGAACTTTTAAAATAAAGCCTTCCTATGCTAATGTTATAAAGCATTCTCCTATATTTCTCTCTTAAATGTTAACACTTTGCTTTTCACATTTAGGTCTCATTTATATAGGACTCTATCCTTCCCTACTAATATAGAATACTGTATCTGTCGTACACCAAGATGTCATATCTATGTAGGCCTTCTATTCCAGTCCATTGATCTATTATCTGTTCCCTATGCCAGTATGTCACTGTTTTAGTTACTACTTTTATTGTAACATTTTTTGTGTGTTTTTATCCTCCCAGAGCCCTGGGCGTCATTGCCACTTATTTGGGTGAAGTATTGTAAACCCCTTTTCCAAGTGTCTCTTCCAGGGTCATGGTTTATGCACAGATTCTCAGATCTAACTTTCTGCCTCTTGCATGCCCTAAAACACGTGTCTCTTATTAGCAAGTATTCTTAGCTCCATCCTTCAGCCCTGACAGCAGGGTCCAGGACCAGGACCCTAGGCTGGCGTGGAGTCAGCTGGGGTTCCACCACCCCCGGTTGGCATTCCCTCTGCCTTTCCAACCCCTGGAGTTTCCCGTCAGCCTGCCTTCCTCTCTGCCTTTGTGATCTCTCTCTCTGTCCTCTCTGTCTCTCTTCCCAGTAGTTCTACCTGGAGCAGGAAGAGGAACCCTTCTCAGTTCAGTCAGCTGTGTTGCCAAAAAGTCCTTCTCTGCTTCTTAAAAAATTCTGATGTGCTCTTTTTGTCATCTGAAAGTAATTCCAATTTCTTTTGCATGGCATTGAAGTGCTTTGTAATCTGACTTAGAATTAGTGTGGTGTTCCAGCCTAGTCCTTCTTCACTTGCCCCTATCACCCTCCTGTTTACCCACATTGGGTAAGTTTAGGTTATGTCTTCTTTCCTTTCAGTTCGGATCCTCCGAGTTCAGCTGTATCAACATTCATATTGTAGTTATTTTCCCACTTAATTTACGTTTAGATAATGGTAAATATAATTTGATTTTCTCTGTTGACCAAAGGTTAAAAGGCTTTTATATTCAAATGTTTAAAATACTAAACTATCTTCCTATTGCTTGGTTATACTTTTATTGGATTATGTTTTTAATTATGTTATCATGGCCTGTAATTTTCCTACATTTTGGAATTTTATTCAAGGTTTATATGTAGTCAAGTCATTCAAATATGAATGTTTCATTGAAATGAAGGAATATAGGCCAGGCACGGTGGCTCACGCCTGTAATCCCGGCACTCTGAGAGGCTGAGGCAGGAAGATCTCCTGAGGTCAGGGGTTGATGACCAGCCAGCCCAACATGGCGAAACCCCGTCTCTACTAAAAATACAAAAAATTAGCCAGGTATGGTGGCGGGCACCTGTAATTCCACCTACTCAGGAGGCTGAGGCAGGAGAATTTCTTGAACACGGGAGGCGAAGGTTGCAATGAGCCGAGATCACGCCACTGCACTCCAGCCTGGGTGACAGAGCGAGACTCTGTCTAAAAAAACACCCCCCCCGCCAACAAAAAAAAAAAAAAAAGAAAGAAATGAAGACTATTTTCTGTAGGGTGCCAAATTCGCCACTGAGGAATAATAATACATGATCCATAGTTATTAATACATAAATTTGATACTTCAAAAACAGTCCACCAAATATAATACAAGATATTATATTTTATTTTAATATTAAGAAAGATAATATACAAAACTATTTCTACATTTTGATCCTTTAACTTTAAAATGTAGTTTGCCAAATAAATATAAAATTATGTAACACAGAATATTGTTCTGGAAACACTGGGTTAGGGATCCAGAGACACTGGTTCTGCTGGACTTATTTCAAACTAGTTGGATAAAATTGAAATATAATTTAAAGTCTTGAGTATCTTGTGTATTTGTGAAATGAGTATATTGGATTTGATCCTCACCCAAGTATTTTCCAATTCTATAAAATGCTGGGATCACGCTTTTCCTGAGGTAAAGCATGTGTTATTTTAACTTTAAAGTCAGTTTTTCATTTTATGTGATCATCTCATTTATGATTTTAAATGAAAATATTAATGATAAGAAATGAGCCATAATGAAATTGTAATTATTCAACTAAAAGAAATATTATTAGGCATTATAATTTGCTTTAGACGTATCGCATGAATATTTTCCCTTTGTAATGCTGCCCTTTAGTGAAGCCCACCCACGCCTTGCTTCATCTCAAGAGGTACTGTTCAGCCAGGCAAGGTAGCTCACAACTGTAATCCCAGCATTTTGGAAGGCTTTGGGGAAATGGCCTGAGCCCTGGAGTTTCAGACCAGCCTGGGCAAGATAGTGAGACCTCATCTTTACAAAAAATTTAAAAAGTAGCTGTGTGTGGTGGTGCACACCTCTGGTCTCAGCTACTTCAGAGGTTGAGGCAGGAGGGTCCCTTGAGCCCAAAAGGTCAAGGTTGCAGTGAGTCATGATCGCACCACTGGACTCCAGCTTGTGCAACAGAGAGAGGCCCTGTCTCAAATAAAAAAGGGGGTGTGGGATGCCTTTCATTAGTTTCAGTATCTGAAATATCCTAATGATGATGTTTGCTTAATTTGAGGAACTGCACATATATTTTAAGAGACCTTTTAAGATGTTGCTTAACAAACAAAATGGTGTGTTTTGCCCACTCACCCTGGTCTTCCTCTTTGCCATTCTTTCTAGATAGATGACCTATTAAAAGTATTTTTAAAATTACTTCATTCCTCTTTTTCCTACATTGCATCAATATATCATATGTCTCCTTCTCCAGACAAGTGGAGCCTGGAGAGGTTTGCTGCACATTTATCTGTGTGGCCTAAGGGTGAATACTTGGTGCAAGCTGTCATCTAGTTTCTTATCTTCAAGGGTGCCACTCTGGCAAGGCAACTAGTGCCCCACCGATTCTATTAATGTAAGTCTTGGTTCTGCCCTCTGACATCATTTTGAGATGGCCTGCAGTGTCCTCAATCTTGTAATCCCTGCACTTTGGGAGGCCAAGGAGGGCAGATCACTTGAGGTCAGGAGTTCAAACCAGCCTGGCCAATGTGATGAAACCTCGTCTCTACTAATAATATATATATAAAAAAAAAAATTAGCCAGGCATGGTGGCACGTGCCTGTAATCCCAGATATTCGGGAGGCTGAGGCACTAGGATCGTTTGAACTGGGGAGGTGGAGGTTGCAGTGAGCCAAGATTACACCACTGCACTCCAGCCTGGGTGACAGAGTGAAACTGTGTCTCAAAAAAAAAAAAAAAAAAAAAAAAAAAAGGAAAAGAAAGGGGTTTAGAAGCATAATGAAGTTTAAAGATATAGATTTCACGAGGCCTGGCCTGATGTGAAAATACTACTATATTTGCATTTTTCCCCATCAACCCTCACTGATCCAAACTCCACTAATTTAGAATTTATCTTTTGGAGCTTGGGGGAGGAGGGATATTAAAACACCTTTTATTACTATTATTATTAGAGATAGAGTCTTGCCGTGTTGCCCAGGCTGGACTGCAGAGGTGTGATCATAGTTTGAACTCCTGGATTCAAGCAATCCTCCGCCCCAACCTCCCTGAGTTGTTGGTACCACAGGCATGCACCACCATGCCTGGCTAGTTTTTTAATTTTTTTGTAAGGATGGGGTCTCGCCATACTGCCCAGGCCGGTCTCGAACTCCTGGCCTCAAGCAGTCCTTCTGCCTCAGCCTCCCAAAGTGTTGGGATTGCAGGCATGAGCCATTGCACCCAACCTAAAACGTCTTTATTATGTAAAGTAATAAAATTAATAGTATTTAAGAAATAATATTAAATATACCTAGAGAAACATAGTTTTTGAGGTACATTTAAGGCCCTTCTTTCAATACGTTCAAGTTATATACAGATAGCATATCAATTACATATTGTGTATTAATTAAGAAAAAGATAAGACTTCGCCGGCCAATCTAGGCCAATCTATTTGTTAGCATGCCTTATTTAGTTCTTTGTGTCTGAAAGCCCTTAAGCCATTGTAAGAAAAGGGACTCTACTGACTTAGGTCATTCTTCTATGATTCAAATTACTAAGGTTTCACAGCCTATGAAAATCTGTTATCTGTTGAGAATACTCATTCCATCCATCTTCCTGATAAATGGAGTTAGCTCCACCATATAGATGTGCAGTAAGAATGGCTGTTTGGGCCCGGCGCAGTGGCTCACGCCTGTAATCCCAGCACTTTGGGAGTCCGAGGCGGGTGGATCACCTGAGGTCGGGAGTTCAAGACCAGCCTGGCCAACATGTGAAACACCGTCTCTACTAAAAATACAAAAAATTAGCCAGGCGTGATGGCGGGTGCCTGTGATCCCAGCTACTCAGGAGGCTGAGGCAGGAGAATCGCTTGAACCCGGGAGGTGGAGGTTGCAGTGTACCGCTATCACACCACTGCACTCCAGCCTGGGTAACAGAGTGAAACTCTGTCACCAAAAAAAGAAGAAAAGAGAAAGGCTGTTTGTGGCTGTTTGGTGTGATGGGAGGAGATGTGCACCTGAGCTGAGAAGGGCAGGGTAGGAATGACAGGAACCCACCTTTGCTAATATGAGTGCCATGAGGCATGAGCCATTGGATGGCTTTCCAATTGTGATGACCAAGTCCTTGTTCTAGATAGCATCCTTAACTAGAAAAGAAAATAAATGGCCAGTTTATTAATTCAGATATTGTCTATAGGTATATTGTCAAGGCAATTTTTTTTAGTAAGGTTTTCTTTTTATTAAAACCTTGAAAAGATGATATATTTGACACTCCATACATTGTATCAGAGACCTGTCATAAGTAGTCTGAAATTGAGATCGAGAATGTCTCCCTAAGCAAACAAATAATGTTTTTAAGTGGCAACTGTAACTGTTCCTCTCAGCTAGAGACACATTAGAATTTTGTCACTTTTAGAAAATGTCACATAGCCACAGAGCTAAGGAATGCTTTGGACAACCACCTTAGCTAATGCCAGGAGTTGCACAAAAAGATTAATTTTCCAAAAGTCTTTCAACCTTTGAAGACAGTGTCCAGGTCTCCTGAATTCCAGTTAATTGTCTGCTCTCTTTCTCGTAGTTGCCCCAGTCTCCAGGTTTATTCAGTCATCAGTAAATATGTATTGGGTGCCTGCAATTTGCTGGATACCACGCTGGACACTGGGCATACAGATAAGAGTATCATACGGCCTGCCAGAGTCTAGTGGACAAGAGAGATAAAGAAACAGATTTGAAGAGGTATGACAAATGCTATGACAAAGGAAAGCCCAGGATGCTGTGGGTACCTAGAGGGTGAACAGCTGCTCTAGATTTGAATAATATGAAAGATTTACCAGGGCACAGAGTTGCCTCAGGTAAGTCTTTAAGGTCATACAGGAGTTAGGAGAGAGAAGAAAACTATTTCTTGCAGAGACAAGATTTACAGAGGCATGGAGGGTGTGAAACAAGACGGTAGGAATAAAGGGTGGAAGTAGGGAAGTGATGAGAGATAAGACAGGGAAACAGGGAGAGGCCAGATCAGGAGAGAACTTATGTATCCCGCAGAAGACCTGGACTTATTCCCAGAGACAACAGGGAGCCATTGAGGTCTTTTTCAGTTGAACATGTTAGAATCTAATTTCTCTTTGGCAGTAACACAAACATGTTGCTGAAACGATTAAAATATTTGTTTAATAAATGGATGAGCAAATGAATGAATGAACATGCTTGTTTTTTCAGTCATACCTAGACAATGATCATTTTCAGTAGCCTCTTGCCCATATATGAAGGATAAATAATAAAACAGCAGTTAACGGCTACTGTTCTCAACAATAATCCAGTTCTCATAAACCTCATTTTACCTTACAGAATAATGCAATTTCTTTCTCATATTCACATTATTACATGTCATTTACTGTAATACTTTCATGGATACACATTAGGTTTTTTGACACTTATTTCCAGGATTCAGTCACTTAAAGGCGGTAGTTTATGGACCATTCTAAAAACAAGTCTGACCAACATGGAGAAACCCCATCTCTTCTAAAAATACAAAATTAGCCAGGCGTGATGGTGCATGCCTGTAATTCCAGCTACTCAGGAGGCTGCGGCAGGAGAATCGCTTGAACCCAGGAGGCAGAGGTTGCAGTGAACCAGGATCGCACCATTGCACTCCAGCCTGGGCAACAACAGCGAAACTCCATCTCAAAAAAAAAAAAAAAAAAGAAAGAAAGAAAGAAAGAAAGAAAGAAAGGTTCTGCTGGAAGAGATAGTTAAATAGACTAGATGGACATCAAATGTTGAGTGTTGCCTGTGTCAGGAAGGACAGGACAAAGCTCCGTTCTTCAGGGAGCTTACAATTTATAGAGTTGGGTATAAGGATAAGATGTACAGAAGACTTGTACACAGTAGACTGAAGACCAGATAGAGTCAAGTAAGTGACAATAAGCACAAATCCCTTGTTCTGAGGGTTCAAAGGTGGAACTGAACACAACTGGTTTAAGAGATCTCATCAATATAAAGGACGCATACATTCTTTTTATGTTGTTTTCTATTTAAATGGTGTTTTTTTCCTTTTTTAAATAGATATATAACAATTCTACTTATTTATGGGTACATGTGATATTTTGTTACATGCATACAACGTGTAATGACCAAATCAGGGCATTTAGAATATCCACCACTTCAAACATTTATAATCTATTTGTGTTGGGAACATTTCAAATCTTCTAGCTATTTTGAAATATACAATAAATGATTGTTAACTATAGGAATTCTACTGTGCTATTGAAAACTAGAACATATTCCTTCTATCTATACTCACTTCCATTAACCAACCGCTTTCCTCCTCCCCACTTACACTTTTCATAGAAGATGGAATACTGTGTACATTTGGATGTGTTTTTCAAATTGTGTCATTCTCATGGCATGTAAGAAGTGGAGGCGCCTAGACTCAGCAAAGACACGGCTCAACATTGCAGAGCTTTATTCAGGCACAACAGATAATTCATGGCCTCCCTCTGCTGCACAAAATGAGCTGCTCTGCAAAATGATTCTAAGTGTTTTGGATTAATGAAAATGCAGCACAAAGGGCGTTTGAGTCCAACAGTGCAGAACCATAGTTCTTTTGTAAAAATTGTAGAGCCAATTTGCTCATATGCAAAGGCATGGGAATTTATCTCTGGGCTCACATTTTGACAATCACAAGTTGGAGAATTATGTTTTTCTAGACTTCTAACACCTGATAGTTTATGTAATCTTTAGTTCTTTTACCTATTTCTGGAAGTGTAGTTAGGTGTTTTGTTAAGTGTAGTTTCTTAAAATAAGTTCTTTCTCTTTGACTACTTGCCAAGTTTAAATTCACTGAATATTCACTGAGCATCTACTATGCACAAAGCAGTGACGGTATTGTGAAATTTATTATAGTCAAATTACATGGGGCACAAAGGGAGGTTAATGGTTATGCCACACTCTATAAAGGAGATTTCCATTAGCTGAAGAGCTGATATATGAACTGAGTTAAAAGGAAAAGTGAGGCTGATTCAGAATTTATACAATTAGCCATCACAACATCACTAAAATAAATCTAAAAATATACTGTTACATATACAATAAAAATATGTATTTATAAGTTATTTCCCATTGGATTCCACCTAAAGGAGGTTTCCAAACATGGCAGGCTCTTTCTTCATCATAAGGTGCTTTTGCTGTAAACCAAGACAGTGGCAGATAGACATTCAAATACAAGTGTAGCCTTGAAGGAATAAACAAAGTGGAAAATGGGCTTATAGTTACAAGTATTGCATATACATAATTATGGCTACGATTTATCAGTTCCTTCTCAAGTGTCTCTTTTCTACTAGGCACTTATGTCTAATTTAATCTTCACTGCAGCTTTATCACACAGATATCATTGTTTCCATTTTTAGAAGGAGAAAAACCAAGGCTTAAATGGAAAATAGCACACTCAGGATCATTGAGAGGAGCCAGAATTTGCAACCATGTGTATGAGCCTTTCCTATTCTGTATGCGTTTAAGGAGAGAGAGAGAGAGAGATTTGTTTCATCTGAGACATTTATTATCTACTGAGGAGTCAACTTTTCTAAATGAATCTAAGTTTATATATTTGGTAGTTGGGAAAAGAAGGACTTTTTTTCCATGTAAGAAGTAAACCAAGTTTCATTTCAGCCCTGACAGTGATAAAGAGTTAGCTGTATATCCAGCTGCATGAGTGGGCCTATTATTGTCACAAAATACATGCTCCTATTATGTAAAATCCATTACAAAGAATGTAGAAGTTACTCATGCAAGCAAGTATAAATTTACTTTTCTACCAGCAGAATTCTCTACAATCTATCATTTTAATCTATACTATTTTTTTCTTTCTTCCCCCCGTCCCCTCCCCGAGACTGAGTCTCACTTTATCACCCAGGTTGGAATGCAGTTATGCAATCTTGGCTCACTGCAACCTCCGCCTCTGGGGTTCAAGCTGTTTTCCTGCCTCAGCCTCCTGAGTAGCTGGGATTACAGGTGCTCGCCACCAGGCCAGACTATTTTTGTATTTTTAGTAGAGACAGGGTTTCACCATGTTGGCCAGGCTGGTCTCAAACTCCTGACCTCAAGTGATCCACCCACCTTGGCCTTCCAAAGTGCTATGAGCCACCGCACCTGGCCGCATTAAAGGTTTATATAGTAAAAGATAGTATAGTGAAGTGTATGTGGGAGGGGACTAGATCATATGTGAATGAATGTATGGAAAGAGGGGGCAGGAGTTGGTGACCCCGGAGCGGCTGTGTCACAGGCGGTCCAGGTGTGGGATGGTGAGAGCCTGGCGAGGACGCTGGAGGCACAGTGGAGATGTGTCTGGAAGCACCTGTGGATGTCGGTGATTGTGCTGAGTGCCATCAGGGAAAGACGAGCAACACTTGGCAGTAGTGTTTTAAAACTGAGTGACAGTGAGAAAGAAAGATGACACTGGCAGAGAATCTGCAAGGGCTCATAGCTCTGAGGACCAAGATGACGTTTGCTCTTTAGGTATCACACTGAGGTCTGGCTTTGAAGTGTGTGTGTGCCAGGTGGCTCACACGGCACACTGAAGCTGAGACGGTCAGTGGGCTGTGGGTGTTGGCTTGGAAATCAGAATAGAGTGGGAAACAATGGTTCCCCAAGCTCTTGGCACTCAGGTCTCACCTCCCTCCCCCAGCCACTGGCCCACCGTGTCATTTGGACACAACTTAATATCATTTCAAAATATTTGAGACTGAAATAAAAAGATCAAAAAGTGTTGTACAGATCAGAAAGCTTGAGGTTTCTTGATGGACTTAAATTTAATTCTCTGATGAGAAAAACTCTAATTTTATATACTTAAATCTTTTTGGAACACGATATGTATTAAGTAGTTTAAAGAAGTAAGAAGTATGGTTTTGATATTTAAGTCCATCTCAAATAATTCTTTGAATAACTTTTTTCATTAGTAAGAGCTGAAAGAGGAAAGTTTATGTATTAGGCTTTCAGTTCACCAAGTACTCTACCCAAATAGCTCTATTGTATGATGTCTCTCGATTAACTGTCTTTTAATGTGGATATCAAACTCCACCATTAAAATGATGTTTTCCTTCAATGACATTGAAATATCTTAATGAAATCAGTGGTTTCCGGTTTGGTATCATTCTTTTTGGCTTCGCCATCATTTCCTTGTAGGGAGAGGTTAAGTACTTGTTAGCTGCTATGTTCTGGTCTCTAATAAAAATAGGATTAGATTCTCTTAGGTTTAGAGCGGAGCCAGGGTTCTGTTAGCTTAGTCCCTGGTACGGCATAGGCAAGATGCCTACATCTCTTGATTCTACAGCTGTGAAAAAATGAGAGAGATTTTCTCAGCAGGGCAACCGGGATTTTTAGTTAATAATAACAGTATTTACTGTGCATTCCATGCCAACTTTACATTCACTATCTCCCTTAAACCACACAGTGATCCTATGAGATCCTCACAATTATAATCCCCATTTAAGAGGTTTATTCAAGGCTCCAACCCACATATGCCTGATCATATATACAAGCAGCTTTGTTATAGGGATTTGACCTTCTGCAATTGTGGGGGCTGATCAAGGCTGTTGTCTCACATTGGATGCTGGAGCTTGAAATCCACATGGCAGGCTCTGGAGAACAGAAGGTTGATATGAAGTGGGGGAGAGCAAGAAAATCTCAACCCTGATGCTGGCACTTGTGTCACTGTTGTTGCCTCTGGCCTTGCTGGGGTCTTGCAGAAGCCAAGGTTCCCCATCAGGGTGCTGAACAAGCACACCTGGCCCTGGGTCAGAGATGCTGAGGAAAGGCCAGGGGACACAGCACAGCTGCAGGCCCAGCTGTTGTCTGATGCCAATGCCCAGGCTGTAGATGACAACAGCCTGTGTAAGCTGCAGAATGAAGGGTGCTGCTTCAGCCCATCTTCCAGATCCCACCTAAAAACCTCTCTTATTTATGGTGCACCCCAATAGGAGACACGGAGAGAATGGGATTCTGGGAAATGTAGTCCAGACAGCCACAGTGGCACATTGCAGCATCTCCACAACGAGGCAGGAAAGACGAAATGGATGGACAGTAACAGTAAGGAGGTAAAGGTCATGTGATCATCCATCATGCGATTCAGTCACCACATTGCAGAGCGGGAAGAGGATATAGAGGTCATTGAGTTTTCTCCCTCATCTCACAAATGGGGAAGTCCAGTCAAAGCCTAGGAGGTTGGTTTTCCTGAACACACTGGGTGAGGCCAGCTGGTGAGAGGTGGAAAGCCCCTTCTTCTCCATCTTTGTTTAGCTTCGTTGAGATGGTGTGCAGTTATCAGTGGATAATCTAGGCTCTGTACCAGGGCTTCCTTATGGAAGGAGTGCTCATGCATAGACGCTTTCGTCAAAGGATGAAATAACACAATTCTTATTTTCTTATCACCAGCTTAAATATGCAAATTCAAAAAAACTTCCAGTATTCCCCATTTATCTTCACTGCTCATATTTCTTGAGTCTGTCTTCTTAGTTATAAGCTGATTATTCTTCTCTTTGAAATATGTAGTTTCTTAGACCCAAGAGATAAATCTTTTTATATCTAAAATATGAACGTCTTCTCTGAGTACCTTATAGTTACCTGATAACTCTATTTGTGGAATTAAGTACTGCTGATGGCATTGCTGAGTGTCCCTGGCTCATTGCTGCCTGATTTTCATTCTTGTAACCAACCGCACCTGAAAAGTTCTTTCAAGTCCATAATATCCCTCTTTGCCTCTACAAACCCAGCAAAGTTTCCTTTTACTGTCTCCAACCTTTGGCCTTCAGGAAAGATAAAGGGAGAAGTCACCTTTGGTCCTTCCTCTTTGCAGTTCTCCCTTTTCCATTTTAAATTGCCTCTCTCTTCCTCTACATAAAGGGATGGTGGTTCTGACAAGCAGCTGCAGCAGGTTGGAGATAGAAATGTCCATTGATTTTTATACTGCTGGCTGAACAGGGGAAGTAAGAGATAGGCTGGTATAAAACAAAAAACTCTGGAAGAGGAGATTACATGTCTCCTGCATGAGCACCTTCCTCCTCCCTTGGGTGTGGGAGGGGGCAGGAAACCCAAGACCATGCTATGTGCATGAGACATGTTCTTCTGCTTCTTTTTTTTTTTTTTTTTTTTTTTTGAGGCGAAGTCTCGCTCTGTTGCCCAGGCTGCAGTGCAGTGGTATGATCTCGGCTCACTACAACCTCCGCCTCCCGTGTTCAAGCAATTCTCCTGCCTTAGCCTCCCAGGTAGCTGGGACTATAGGCATGTGCCACCACACTTGGCTAATTTTTTGTATTTTTTAGTACAGACAGGGTTTCACTGTGTTAGTCAGGATGGTCTAGATCTCCTGACCTCCTGATCCACCCACCTTGGCCTCCCAAAGTGTTGGGATTACAGGCATGAGCCACTGCGCCCGGCCCCACACCTGGCTAATTTTTGTATATTTTAGTAGAGAGGGGGTTTCACCATGTTGGCCATGCCAGGCTGGTCTGGAGCTCCCGACCTCAGGCAATCCACCTGCCTCGGCCTCCCAGAGTGCTGGAATTACAAGCGTGAGCCACTGTGCCCGGCCATTCTTCTGCTTCTTGACTTTCATGTGTGTGAGGCCAGACAGGACATTTCTTTCCTTCCTCAATAAAGAGCCTCAGCCCAGGGATGGGACCTGTGAGACAAGAGAGGTGGCTCTCAGCACAATCCAAGCTCTGCTCCCCAAGGCACTGCTGTGGAGCTCAGCCTGCACTGAACGGCTGGAAGCTTCATGCACCCAAGCTCTTCTGCTTCTTGGATGAGCCAAGGGGTGAGGATAAGAACCAGGGACTTCCGGGCATGGCTCCATGTCTTGATAACATGCCAGTGGCTAGAACACTCCTGAGCAAAAGTATCCGGTCAGCAGATCATGTGTTCCCTGGGAAATAAACTGCTGTGAGAAGCTACTATTAATAACGGCTGGTGGACAGTTTGCCGAGATACCTGGACTAAGTACCTCGGTGCCCCTGCTGTCTCTGGGCCATCTGGATTTCTAGGTGTGACTGTGGCAGACATGCCTCAGGTGCAGAAGAAATGGAGACAAGATGGTCCTGCTTCTGAACTTGGCCTCATGCCCTCATGTCCCAAGTCTGAAGTTCTTTTGGTTTCCTCTTCTGTACTTCTGGAAGCTTCCACTAGTCTCTTACCGTGCTGGCGTGAACTAAAAGCCAGACGCCTAAATGACTAACGTGATAAAAGATTAGCCTGTAAGGCCACAGTGACAAATGTCACCTGAAAGACGAAGGGGAAATAATTTGCATTGAAGGGTGCGCTTGCAGGAGTGAGGTCTTGGAAAATTCATTTCCTACAACCCCCTTTAGTTTTTAAGCTTTGCCTTAACCTGGATCCTCCCAAAAAGTGGCACCCATGGCAAAGGTTTCCTTGCAGATATTTTGCCTTGTCAAAAGATCCCAAGGACGGCAGTGGAGGCGGTGGAGAGTGGCCAGGAAAGTCAGTCCAAACTGTGACCCTAACGTCACTGATTGTGCGGCTGGTCACCTAAACAAGCTACCCGGCCTGGACCCTGCTGCGGACCTTTCAAGGAACTGTGACGGATGGGCCTCAAAGGCATCTGCCCAAAAGACTGGTTCTCCCTAGTCAAGCCTGACCCCATGGGCCAGCTGCCTTGCTCCCCCAGGCTTGTGTATGAGCCAGATGGCTAAGTGAGTCTCCACGGCCATCCCATGAGCTGGCAGCGTACGAGCCATATGAAGGCGGAAAGTGAGTGAGCCACGGCAACTACTGTCAGGTGCTGTCCAGGCGCAGCTGCAGGCAGTGGCTGGAGCACGAAAGTGGACTAAAGGTTGTAGGGTGACGTCATCGCGCACACCTGGTGCCTCACCTCTGTCTGGGCCCTGGAGACCCAATGAAGCATGGTAATCTCAGGTGTTCCTTCATTGTGTTTTCAAAATGCTTCTTATGCTGAGCAATTTGTTGTTTACACCCTACACCAAAGTGGTCCCTGGTGCCATCCTTGGTTGATTGTTTTTTTTTTGTTTTTTTGTTTTTTTTTTTTGAGCCAGAGTCTCATTCTGTTGCCCAGGCTGGAGTGCAGTGGTGCAATCTCGGCTCACTGCAGCCTCCATCTCCTGGGTTCAAATGATTCTTGTGCCTCAGCCTCCCTAGCAGCTGGGACTACAGGCATGTGTCACCAGACCTGGCTAATTTTTTTTTTTTTTTTTTTTTGAGACAGAGTTTTACTCTTGTCACCCAGGCTGGAGTGCAGTGCTGCGATCTGAGCTTACTGCAACCCCCACCTCCCGGGTTCAAGCGATTCTCCTGCTTCAGCCTCCACGCCCAGCTAATTTTTGTATTTTTAGTAGAGACCAGGTTTCGCCATGTTGGCCAGGGTGGCCTCCAACTTCTGGCCTCAAGTGATCCACCCTCCTTGGCCTCCCAAAGTGCTGGGATTACAGGCATAAGCCACTGCACCCAGCCCCTTGTGACGGGCTCAGTGTGAAGGCAGTGCTGAGGTCTGGATGCTGCTCTCAACGCTTTTCCTGAACCATCCATCTTTCCATTTAAACTTTGTAGGCATTGAGAGTGTGGATACATGAAAGTTGTCCATTCACGAAATGTGATTATGGTTGCGTTTTTCTTAGTAAGTATAGACCAGCTTCCTTTTTGGCTTAGTCTATTATTAAAATCTTTTATTAAAAATATCAAATAAGTATGAAATTCATTTTGTTTTCTTAAAGAAAAAAGGTAGAATATCTTTGTTTAGAGTCTTAAAGGGATTACAGGAAACTACGGAAAAAAATTCCTGGATTCTGGAATTAATTGTTGTCATCTCCATTTTCTGATCTATTAGTAAGTGTTATTTTTTGTGGCACTGACTAGGAAAATATAGATGACTGTATTCATGATCTTATGTATATCAAAACAAATTTAAAGCTATAACAGTGAAATGTTTATTTCTGCTGTGAAGTTAAATGTTGGTTGTTTTTCTTTCTTTTCCTGGTGGTTTAGAAGTAAATAAATGTTTGCTTAAGTATTTCACAAAAGGGTAGACTTTGAAAAGAACAAGCACACTTTTTCTCCCCTCACAAATGATTGAATTTCTTTTTCATCATGAGGCAATAACCCAGAAAGTAGTAAGGGTGTAGAGGCTCCTGCAGCTAGTGTTTTAAATCCTTTTCTCTTCCCTCTTTATGAAAACCTGTCACATCGCTCCCAAGGACTCTGCAGGGAGCCATGAGAGAGTACGCTGTCACCGTTGCTATGGCAAGGACATCCCATCTCTAGAATGGGACAATATTTAGTTGTTTTGAGGATGCAAAGTGATTTGCATCTGACCTCATGCCAGCATTTTCTTGCTTCAAAAAGAAACAAGGATTTAAGGTATAAAGACACTTCTTAGAAATTTACCCCAAGGAAATTGGGGATAATGAGGAGGGTTAGTGACCCTGGAACATAGAGAAAAGTTACTGGAAGCAAAGAGACTGTGATCTGTAGCAAAGTGGAGATGGCCAGAGTGGGGTGTTTGTGAGTGCACGGACAGCACGTTGTTCAGGGACTGTGAAATCTGAGATGCCACAAGGGTACAAAGTAGAAGGCAAATTGGAAATCATTTTTCTCCAAGTTGATAGTGACCAGGGGGTGGGAAAGTTATTCCAGCATTGCTACCCCCAACATACTTATGACTCCTTTGAAATTTGAGGCTTGAAGTGTTTATTTCACAAATAGCTCATGCTGTCGGGCAAACTGCAGTTTTGCATAAAAATAGGGACTCAAAACAAAGATTGATTCATCAGCCATGATGAACTTTGTTTTGTTAAATTTAAAGAAACTGGTCCAAATTCATACTTTTTTGTGGGATAGATTTTCTATCTTTCCTCAGTGCAGGCAGTTGAAAAATACAGAGTTTTAATATTCTGTACTGAATCCCTTTCTAATGTTTTACTTGGTGCACTTAGAAGAGAAGTATTCTTCTGTGAAACAAGCTAAATGTATGCTGCTTCAGCTTTTCATATGTTGCTTTGGAGGAGGGCCAGCAGAAGAATTCCAGAATATAATGGCATCCTTGATTGTTTCATAGAGATTAACTGAGTTTTTGTGCATTGGAGTAAATTTGAACTTTGTTTAAGGTTTATACCAATACACAGATTATTAGGTTGTTCTTTAAGACACTGCCTTATTGAGAATAGGTGACATTTACAATGTAGGAAAAAGGAAGAGGAAGGAAGGAAGGGTGAGCTCCTTCTCCCTAGACCCCTGCTCCTTTCTCCCTGTGCCAAATTGTTAACTCCTACTCATCTTTCAGGTTTCAGGAGTGGTGGCTTCATCCTGGACCTCCACAGACAGACCCAGACCCCAGGCTTCAGGAACACCTTTACCCCCTTCTTAGTATCACTTATCAGAGTTGTAATTTCAGTTTGCATGATTATTAAATATTTGTCTTTCCTGCTAGAGTGTAAACTCCATGAGGGCAGGACCCTTTCATTGCTTGATTACGGATTCCTAATGCCCAAGAGCCTGGCAGGGGCTAGTGTCAATCACCAGCACTATTTGTCCCTTGCTATGCGTCGGGGCCTTTTCCAACACCATGTGGGTCTGCTCGCGCTGTTCTCACACAAACAGCCCTATGCAGTGAGTGGTATTGTTCTCATTTATAGAGGAGGAAGTGATACTCGGAAAGGACGGTCACCCGTCCAGAGTGACAGAGGTAGTCAGTGGCTGTCTGGCCCCATCACCTGTGTTCTTCATTATCGTGCCTCTGAGGAAGTGTGAGTAGAGAGGAGGAAAGGAGGAATGCTGTTCAGCCTGAGCTCTGTTGATCTTGTGATGTATGGCGCTGCAGCTGGAGGCAACCCACACCTTAGTGCATGTGGGGAAAGCTCCTCAGTGAAGAATGGATTTGTGGAGACCATGCAACCACACTGTTGGCACTTGCTTTTCAATAATTTTACTGTCATGGGACATATATAAGTAAAAATGGAAATTCCAAATAGGATCAGGCGTAGGGGCGTTTCCTGAATTTGACCTAAAACATGCATGCCTGGAGATTCTCATTGGTTTAATATGACAAAGAAAGAAAGTCAAAGAATTATTGGGAATATTCAGCTAAAAGTAACAGAAATTCTTCATTCTATAAACAGCCCTGTGAATTTTGTGGTGTTTAAACTTTGTAAAATCTGGATTTTATCAGGACAAGTGAACAATTGCAGAGGACTAATTCCTAAATATTAGTGAGTGTTTAACCCTCTGCCAAAAAAAAAAGGAAGTGGTGGATGTAGTGTCTGTGCTTATGTCTGGGAGGTTTGTCTAGGCAAAACTCTTCTTTTTGGGGTTAAAATACCCATTAATTTAATTTAATTTTATTATTTTTTAAAAGTAGAGATGGGGGTCACGCTTTGTTGCTTAGGCTGGTCTGGAACTCTTGGCCTCAAGTGATCCTCCCACCTTGGCCTCCCAAAGTGTTGGGATTAGAGGCATGAGTCCTCATACCCAGCCTGGCATTATTTTATAAAACAGTTTTGCTAGGTTATTTGTTTGAGTGAGGTTTTCAAAAATATTTTTAAAGAACAAATAATGGTTGTTTCTATGTTGAATTCTTCACTTAAAAAAAAATTCTGGTCCATGAAATTCAAAGGCCTGGGAACCACTGATGGTAAGAACTTAAATCTATTATGTTAGTGAAGCTTTTTTCCAGGAAGTCCTTGTGTAGATTTTATGTAATTCTTTGTTCGTTTTTCCAGTTTTATGTGTGTTCATTTCCTCAGTAAAGAAAAGGAATTAATGAGAAAATCATAAAAAGTGATGACGGAACGTAAAAAGCCCCACCACAGATGTGTCCTGCCACGGGTGCAGGCTCTCCTGGGGACAGAGGCTTGTGCCTGGGAGATACACACAGCCTTGGAAAACCAGTCACTTGGCCTTCCTTCTCAAGGAACAAACTAGAATTGGTGTTTCTATCTCTACACAAAGTCTTGCCAGCCTGCGTTAGAGAATGAAAACGCAGAGGCTGTCTGGCAAAGTCAACTAACAACCACTCCATAAGGAAGCACTTTCTGCAAAGCTGACCCCAGGAATAACCCTTTAGACACTGGGTGGTCAAGGAGATAGAGTTCATATCTTATTAGGTTTTAAAGAATTAATCACACTTTCTAGACCTTCTTAGTAGGTGATTGTGCATTTTTTTCCTTAAAATCTACTTTTTTTACTTTTTTCTTTTTCTTTTTTCTTTCTTTTTTTTTTTTTTTTTGAGACAAGAGTCTCACTCTGTTGCCCAGGCTGGAGTGCAATGGTGCAATCTTGGCTCACTGCAACCTCTGCCTCCTAGGTTCAAACGATTCTCCTGCCTCAGCCTCCCGAGTAGCTGTGATTACAGGTATGCACTACCACGCCCGGCTAATTTTTGTATTTTTAGTAGAGACGGGATTTCACCATGTTGGTCAGGCTGGTCTTGAACTCCTGACCTCAGGTGATCCGCCCATTTTGGCCTCCCAATATGCTGGGATTACAGGTGTGAGCCACCACGCCCAGCCAAAATCTACTTTTATGTGAGTACTGATGTGTTTACCTTGTGACATGCTCCATACAGTGTCTTATATGTAATGAGGCTTTTAAAATAACTTTTGAATATGCAGCCTTATAAAATAGTCTTTCTTGTGGGTAGAAATGTCAAGTAAAACAGCCACCATTTGAAAAGGCATTTGATAATACCTATCAGAAATGCAAATGGGCATGTTCTGTGACCCAGAAACTTCACTTCTCATATTCGGTCTCTCACAAATACATGAGCAAGTGTACAGTGGTACATATTCACAGAAGCATTATTGTTAATTATGAAAAACAGAGACAACTGGAATGTCCCCTCAAGGGAGAATGTTTACAGAAATTATGATATGCATGTGCTGTGGTACACCATGACACCAAAAGAAAAAAATGTGGTAGAACTGTAGTTCCTTTAATGGAAGGAGTTTTATGCATTATTGAGTACAAATGGAATTGTAGAACTTTTTGTATGATACCATTTTTGCTTAAACAGCAGGCTACATTGATATGTGCATCATATATATCAATCATACATATTCATACATACGTACATATACATATGTATGAGTAGTAATGCAGCTTTAAGAGCCTGCAAAGTTGTACACCAAAATATTAACAGCACTTTCCCCTGGAGAGTGGAATTAGGAAGGGGTTGGGTGGGGAGGGGAGTCACTTTCATTTTTAAAATGTATGCACTTTTCAGAAATAAAAAAAACAATTCATTTTATAATTTAAGAAAAACAAAAGACTGAAATAAACCCCTCTTAATGTCAGATGTTAATTTGTTAGCAATTTGTGTGAATGCGACTTAATAGCCACTGACAATCATTTGAAGTAAAACGGGCTTTGCATATGCGATAGAAGATTATGGTTCTTTAGGTTTTCTGGCAAGCCTTTAGCTCCTTCAGGTTCTCCAGCCAGACTGAAGATGCAGTGGGTGAGATTCCATTTCTGTCAGTGTGACTGTGGTTCCCTCAAATCTCAATCACCTGTGTCTGTGCATGCCAGTAGGCGACTGAGATTGAACAGGTTGCTCCAAAGGGTAGTTAACTCAGATTAATGTGAACAGTTGTTGGGGTAAAGACAAGTGCAGTGGGTGTCAGTACAAAGCAGCTGTCTCCTTGGTGAGTTAAACCACGTGTGGCATCCCAGTACCCTGCTACTGCATCAAATTGAGCTACTAGTTCTGGAGACGAAGATAAATACCAGTGTGCAGGTGGGAGTCAAGTGCTAATTTACTATTTTGAGAAAAACCAATCACATTTATTTTGGCTTTCTGCTGTAACATTTAAGTCTACTTCTGACCTCAAAGGAAATAATTACCTATTTTATAAGTCATTAGTTGTGCTGAGTAGCATTTAAAACATAGCAGTGTCTCTCATACTGCTTTGGAGCTTTCAAAAATAATTGAACAAAGTCACTGTGCCCACATGTTTTAAAAATAAGCTATGCAAACACAATTGTTATCTCTAGCTGAGTTTTAATGCTGTAAGTAAAAAATAATACGTACCATTCCTCTAAAGAATCCTTAGTTGATCATGAGCTTTGAATTGAAGAATATCCCTAAATATCCAATTTTTCTAAGGAATAAAGAAAAATCCTATTACTTTATTAAAGATATTCCAGTGGGTTAACTATGAAAGTGACAAATGAATGCCCTCAAAACTTGCGTAAGTACTACAAAACTTCTGAAATTATATAAAATGTATTTTTTATGTTATAGAATTTACATTCACCTTAATAATTAGTAATGAGATTTGTCTTTGTTTTTCCTGATTGTGAAAAGAATATATGCCACAGGCCGTAGAAAAACTAGTAAATATGACCACATAAAAATTAAGAGTTCCTCTAGGGAAAATGATATAAACAATGTAAAACTAAAATTGATGAACTGAAGAAAACCATTTAATGTAAGTGATAAAAGGGCCAATTTTCTTGAATATGCTAACAGCACTTACAAATAATAAGGAACAAAATGCCCAATAGGCAACTGAGCAAACATGATGAACAGATAGTGTTATACATCACAATGACCAGGACTCCTAAAAAGCATGCCCGGTCTCACTGCAGCTGAAGAACCGCAAATTAAAAGCACTGTTGATCTCAGTAGGCACATTTATAGACTTTGATGTACTGTTACTCTCTTGACTCGGAAGGCTCACAAACGTCTCTATGTTAATGTGTCCCAAACAGAATTCTTGTTTTCGTCTTCTTACACCTGCTAAGCTGTTTGTAACTCAGTCATACCCAACTCAACAGATGCCAACATTGTTTATCTAGATACTCAAGCCAAAAGTCAGTCCGGCCTGAGTCCCCTTCCCCCGATCCATTATATTCAGTTACAGTATCAACTCCTGTTGGCTGCATCTTCAGCACGTATGCAGGGTCTGTCAGCCCCACGGAGACTGCCCTGTTTTGCTACCACCATTCCTGAAGAGGTCTTCCTGCCTTGACACTTATTCCCTAATAAACCGTATTCTTCACCTAACATTTAGAATGATCTTTTTCATCTTCATTAAAAGAGTCTGCTTACCTTTCAAAACAGGTAATATATTTACATTATTCAAATTTCAAAATTTTCCATTAGGATGTACAGTGAGACATTTCCCACCAACTTCTCTTGCCCAAACAGCCAGTTCCTTTATATTAAGAGGCATCTGATGTTATCATTGCTTTCTTCTTTTTTAGACCTACTTTATGCATAGACAACATATATATCTTTTTAATACAAATGATCAAACGATAGCATATTTTTGCAGTGTTTCATTCAGTGGAAATATCTCTACATCATTACATATGAGCATCAATATTTTTCAAGAGTGTATGGTATTCCCTTAAATGAATGGAACACAACGCATTTAACTTAATTTGTCCCCTATTATTGACATTGAGCTGAATGTTTTTCAGCTTTTGCTGTTATTTGCAATCTTGCAGTTAGTAGTTTTATAGACAATCATCTTACATATGTCTAAATATTTCTGTCATATAAATACCTAAAAGTAGAATTGCTGGATCAGAGGGCTTGTGCCTTTCTAATTTTGATAGAGCTGTCCAACTTGTCCTTCTTGGTAGCCTTACCATTGTAGACTGCCTCCAGCAATCTGTGAGATGGCTTGTTGTTCTTCACCTTTTGGAACATTATGTGTTCTCAAATATTTAAAATCTTCTTTCCTTTCCCCCTCTCCCTCTCTCACTCCCTCCTTCCCTACGTCCTTTCTTTCCTTCCTTCTCCACCCCCACAGCCACCACTGCCTCCTTCACAGAGTTGAATCTGTATCTCAGTCTGATGCCTCTCTCAGCTTCCTACACCTCCCTCCAAATTTTTAAATATATATTTTCTAATTTTAAAAATTTACATATAGTTAAATTAACTTTTTTGGTGCACAGTTCTATGTGTTTTTACATAGGCATACCTTCTTTTACCTCCACCACACATAAGACACAAAGCAATCGCAACTCCCCAAAGAATCCATCCCTGCTTCCTTCACAGGTGTCTCACCCAATAAATCTCTTGCACATGTCATCAGATCTTGATGTCTCTTTCTCAGAGAGGACCCAGACTCGAATATCATGAGACTGGGTTTTATGCATATGGCAGATAAATTATCCTTGGGATAGGAGATCACATTGTGTTTGTCTTCTGGTGATGTGACTTTTTACACTTTGAGTAGCATATATTTATAGAGGCTGTAGTAATTATAATGAGGTATAATCCTATAGTCATTATAATCATAGTATAATCATAGAGTCATTTCTGGGTCTTAATGTCTTCAAGTCTTACACATCAGTCAAAAGTTGGGCACTAATAAATAGAACTGTCCAACAATGAAATCAGGGCATACCGTCAGACCCGAGTGTTTCTGCTGGACTGCGTCAGTTTGGTATTAGGTATAATGGATAATAAATTTCCACGTTGGAAAGTAGATTGGACAAGATGATCTCTAAGGATCCTTCCATTAGTAAGCCACAGAGATTTTGTAATTTGAAGAGCTATGCATCTCATTTTAGAGTTGGGTTTTGGAGTAGATATTTATTCTTGCTTGCTTTTCTCTGCTTTCATTTATCTATTTCACATAGCATACTTGGTTCATATATTTTTATTTCATTGCTTTTAATATGAAGGCTTTTAAAAATTATAGATAACCAACAACATTAGATGTCACAAATAGTTACTTTTGATTCCAATATTGTTAATATTTCTGTTGCCATTATTGCTGGTTTTGTTTGTTTATGTAGCTTAACCCCTGATGCACTCTCAGTGACACAGTTTTATGAAGATGTAGTCTCATGTGTTTTGACATATACATAACTCCTCAAAATAGGTTTCCTGGGTAACCTTGGAGGTTCTTGTATGCCTTCAACTGGAATTTCTTCAAGTGCACTTCCTTGTGTAAAAGATGTATTTATGTGATGATGCATTGGTTGGAATACTGCACAAAGTTTTTTGAGTAGCAGCTGAACATAAAATAAAAAGTTGTGAAAGTATGAAAAGCCACAGTGTTTTAAATATTTTTGTAGTAAAGTCAGTGCCCTGTATCGAGCATGGAGATCATTGAAAAGGATCTTTAAGGAGCCTGGCTTTTTGGACATAACCTTATTGTCCCAAGAGATAAGGTTATCACACCACTTTTCATTATCCGAGTAAACATAGTTATTCCGGGCAGTGAGTGTTGCCATGGGTTTCTATAACTAGAAGTTTAAGCGTGCTGGAAGGTAAGACCCAAAGAAGAAAAGGGGCAAATGCAAATAGGAGCCCACCATGGCACACCACGCCCCCCAGGTTACTCCTTTGGCGTTTTTTCAGTTTGAAATAAATGTTATAATAATTTCAATCTGAGGATTTTATGTGTGCTAGTAAATCTGAATATTTCCAGAAATAATAGGAAAAGCATATGTTGGCCCATATAAAGGACACAAACACAAGAATGTATTTCTTGTTTTGACAGAACATGGTAACTGGATTGATGTTTAATTTATAGTTCTTTGACTTTTAAGGTAGTGCTCTGTCATCAGCCGTCATTTGAAAAAAAATAGTTACTCAATGGTATGATCTAAAATGGCTTAGGACTAATAGATTGGTGGAGCTGCACTCTTCATTTTATGAAAAATGTTTCTGGCACTAATGGCGTGCAGCAGCAAATAATGTTCCCTTCTGCATCCCAGTGAGATGCCAAATACCATGCTAGTTAATTTTAATACAAAATGCACAACTCTTAAGAGATAGCATCTGCCTGCCCTTGAATTTCCACTTAATGGAAACATCATACGTTAACAAAAAAATCTGCTTTTTTTTTCCCACCAGTAGTGGTAGAATCTTAGAAAGTGAGTTAAATTCAAGAGAAACCTTAAAATGTATCAGGAACTAGTTTCAGAATAATTAGCTAATAGTATTTACAGATTTTGAAGAGACTTAAGTTTACCTCTCCATGGGCTTGAGGATTCTGTAGATAAGAATTTGTGGTCTCGTTATAATTTGATATCCTGTTTGCTATTATAAATCTGAAGCTGGCTAGATCAATAGGGAATGGGTTATTTTTGAAAGCTTCACTTTGCCATGTAGCTGAGTACTTAATTCTTTATGTGAGAACATTAATTCTAGTAGAATGAAAATCAGTTTAGGCCAGGCGCAGTGGCTCATGCCTGTAATCCCAGCACTTTGAGAGGCTGAGGCGGGCAGATCACTTGAGCTCAGGAGTTTGGGACAAGCTGGCCAACATGGCAAAACCCTGTCTTTACTAAAAATACAAAAAAAAAAAAAAAAAATAGCTGGGCTTGGTGGTGCACGCCTTTAATGCCAGTTACTCAGGAGGCTGAGGCAGGAGAACCACTTGAACCCAGGAGGCGGAGGGTGCAGTGAGGCAAGATCGTGCCACTGCACTCCAGGCTGGGTGACAGAGCAAGACTCTGTCTTAAAAAAAAAGAACATCAGTTAAAATACACTGTCTCCTTCCATGCCATCTAACAAAAGGGTAATGATTGGGTTTAACTTCTTCTTTATGACTTGGTGGCCTCATCATTTATGGATTTTGGTTTTTATGATTTGCTAGAGTCAGGGAAGCCCTTGAAGATGGGGTGGGCAGTGTCCTAGGCTGTTTTTCCCCTCGCTAACACAGCAGCAGTCCCCGTCCGCTGGTCTCTGGTGGGCTTCACCAGCAGCACTCAGTCCTCCTGGTCATTGTTTGAATTGTTTGAGTGACTGCTTTTCAGTCATGTCAACTGGCAAATCCATGGCACAAAGAAGGAGCCTTTTTCCTATGTATTTTTTTTTCTCCTTCAGAAATAGTTTCTACTTACTTCCATGTCATCTTCTTCCTCTCCTCCCTAATTTTGATGGTCAGTAATTGTCTGTGTCATTCAAATACAGTAACAAAAATATACAGCCATGTGCCCCATAACATTT
Source organism: Hylobates moloch (assembly GCF_009828535.3). Classification (NCBI taxonomy): domain Eukaryota; kingdom Metazoa; phylum Chordata; class Mammalia; order Primates; family Hylobatidae; genus Hylobates; species Hylobates moloch. The sequence goes on along the minus strand of NW_026652277.1, from coordinate 170,335,358 downwards.
CAGTTAGTGACAGACCACATCTGCAAGGGTGGTCCTGTAAGATTGTCACGGAGCTGAAAAGCTCCTATTGCCTAGTGATGTCTTCGCCATGGTAACATCCTAGTGCAATGCGTTCCTCGTGTGCGTGGTGACCGTGGTGTCAACGAGCCTACTATGATGCCAGTTGTGTAAAAGTCCAGCACATACAATTACGTATAGTACATGATTAGAAAAATGACCATATTACTGGTTTATGTATTTAAAGTTATTTTATAGAACTTATATATATATTTTTTGAGACAAAGTCTTGCTCTCTCACCCAGGCTGGAGTGCAGTGGCACAATCTTGGCCCACTGCAACCTCCACCTCCTGGGTTCAAGCGATTCTCCTGCCTCAGCCTCCCAAGTAGCTGGGATTACAGGCATGCACCACCACACCCAGTGGATTTTTGTATTTTTAGTAGAGAAGGGATTTCACCATTTGGCCAGGATGGTCTCGACCTCTTGACCTCATGATATGCCCGCCTTGGCCTCCCAAAGTGCTGGGATTGCAGGCGTGAGCCACTGTGCCTGGCTCCTATTAATTATTTTTGAAAACAAAACAAAACAAAACAAAACAGATAACTATAAAACAGCCTCAGGAAGTCCTTCAGCAGGTGTCCAAAAGAAGGCATTGTGATCACAGGAGATGACAGCTCCATGTGTGTTACTGTCCCTGAAGACCCTTCAGTGGGACCAGATGTGAGTGGAGGTGGGAGACAGTGATATTGATGATCCTGACCCTCTGTAAACCCAGGCTACTGTGTGTTCGTGTCTTACTTTTTAACAAAAATGTTTTAAAAATAGGCCAGGCATGGTGGCTCAAGCCTGTTATCCCAGCAGTTTGGGAGGCTTAGGTGGGCAGATGACCTGAGATACGGAGTTCAAGACCAGCCTGGCCAACATGGTGAAACCCCATCTCTACTAAAAATACAAAAAAATTAGCTGGGCATCTTGGCATGTGCCTGTAATCCCAGCTACTCAGGAGACTGAGGCAGGAGAATCGCCTGAACCTGGGATATGAGATTTCAGTGAGCCAAGATCACACCACTGCACTCCAGCCCGGGCAACAGGGCACGACTCCATTTCAACAAAAAAGAAAAAAGTTTTAACAGTTTTTTTAAAAAAAAAAAAAAAAAAAAAGGCGGAGAACAGCTTATAGAATAAGGATATAAAGAAGAAATACTTTTGTATAGCTGTGCAATACATTTCATGTGTTAAACCGGTATTATTAGGAGTCAAAAAGTTAAAAAGTTTATAAAGTAAAAAAAGTTACAGTAAGCTAAAGTTAATTTATCACAGAGGAAAGAAAATTTTTTTTTCTAACTTTAGCGTAGCCTGATGTGCAGTGTTGATGAAGTCTGTGGTAGTCGACAGTCATGTCCTAGGCCTTCCCATTCACTTGCCACTCGCTCCCTGAATCACCCAGAGTAACTTCCAGTCCCGCAAACTCCATTCATGTTTCCTAGACAAGTGTCCCATTTTTTAGCTTTTATACTGTGTTGTTACTTTTTTGTGTTTATATATACAAATGCTTCCTGTTGTGTTACAGTTGCCTCAGGCATTCAGTAAACATGTTGTGCCAGTTTGTAGCCAAGAGAAGCAGGCTGCCCCATAGAGCCTAGGTGTGGAGTCGGCTGTACCATCTGGGTTTATGTAAGTCCCCTCCGTGATGTTCCCAAAACAAAATCCCCTAACAACACAATTCTTAAAATGTGTCCTCCTTGTTCAGTGACCCATGACTGTAGTTACCTCTTGGTTTCACGGTTGGTTACTCAGGAGGTCACAGACACCTGCTTATTAGAATGCTCTTACTCTTCTCTCTGTCTCTCTCCAAGCCTAGATTGTTCACCGGCTGTGCAGGAGAGAGAGGCTCCTCACCATTGCAAGCTCTGTGTTAGATGTTTCGTGAAGGGTTTAGTTCAAAGTCTTCCTGTGCGTTTAATGAACAGACATGTGACTTCTGTGGACTTGTTGTTCTCCCTGGTGTTTAAGCAGAGTTTCAGCCACAACAACATTAGAAATCGCGTCTTTGATGTTTACAGCCAGAGTCACTTTCAACAGTGATAACTGTACTTACTCTTTGAAGAGCTCTGAGCCAAAGCCTGAATCAGGGAGGTTATATACTAGGCCAGAAAGAGAATATCCAATTACAGGTCAGTATTAAACCTCTTTTCTCAGAGTAAGCTCTACAGTTGTTTGTAAAATTAAACAAATACATGTGAATGTCTCCTATATGGGAGACTGTGGTAGGTACTGGGAGAAGAAGACCTCACCGTGGATAACCATGTTCGCCCTGTGCTCTAGGACTCTGCGCCCTAGGACCTCTAGGACCCTGTGCTCTAGGACCCTGTGCTCTGGGCCTCTGCACTCTAGTGAGAAAAACGGTTGCAGAAGCCAGGACACAGGATGAGGCTGACAAAGAGTAAAGGATCCTAGTGTTACCAAACAACAGTGGGAGATAGAGCAGGATTTGTAAGAGGGGTATAATTTGAATGGAGCTTCCACAAGGTTAGCTTCCTGAATAGTTAGAGAAGCTGTAGGGGAAAGGTTATCCCAGAGAACATACAGTTATGCAGGAGAATATGAAGCATGACTTAGAAACAAGCTCCTGGTGGCTGGTGTTTGTGAAGTAGGAGAGGCCACAGCAGAGAGGAGGAGGGTGAGAAAAGAGTGGATACTGAAAGGGGAAAGTATAGCAAGAAATCGGTGGAAAAAGGGAATCGTAAAGGACTGTGAACACCTGAAGACTTTGCATTTTGTTCTCAATGAAGGGAGTCACCAAAGATGGTTTTGAATGAAACGACTGGCAAAATGACCCTGTGTAGCAACTGCATAACTTGACCCTTATAAAGCCAGTAGTTCTGGACATATTCTGTTGATGTAAGAGAAGGAGTACAGATGCTGTCAAAAATGCCAATGGAAACTCGTGCATCCGTGTGTAAGTCACACGCGTGGAAGTTCTAGGAGGTAACATTCATCAGCGAATTTATTTTTTGATTGCCTGTAGTATCACTGTAAGCAAGAACAGCCGGCCTATACCTGCTTTATTTGAAACCTGAGAGACAATAATTTCCTCGTACCTACCAGGATAGAAGTTGGTGGGCAATGATGAAACACACCTTAGATCAGCATTGTAAAAATTTTGAGAAGATAGATTGTGTGATTTCAGGAAAACAGACACCAAAATTTTCTCTGGTGTATATTCTGGCTTTATTTCATTTTCATTTTTCGTAACTCCCTCAAAGAGTCAAGTGTATTTGCTCAAAAACTGACCTCTTCATTGAACACAATACTGGAAGTAGAGTAACCATCCAGCTTCACTCAGAGCTGCTGCACTTCAGGTCCCAGGCTAGATTTCAGCTTAGGCAAGAGTCAGAGTTTTACAGCCAGACACCACAGGCAGGATTTTAGAACCAGTTGGCCTTACTCCTCAACTCCTCCATTTATTGCTGTATTTTCTGGGGCTAATTAAAGACTCTCTCTACCTTCCCTTTGCTTATGTACACGATGAAGAGAACTCTAGGTGTTCAGGCTTCTTGGGGGTAGTTAACGATTTGAAAGCACCTGGCGTGCACCTCCACATGAATGATAAGGATAGAATCGTAATTATCATTATCAGCTTTATTCTTGTGGCTGGGGCATCACGTTTGCTGATCTTCCCTTGTTCAGGAGGTTGAACCGGGCAAGACTGAGCTTGCACATCACTCTGAGCCATTGGGCTTCCCTGTGCTCGTCCTTTCCTCATTCTGTGCTGCCTGTTTTCTTTTGCACAGTTATCGTTACCTATTGTTTATTTCTGTCCCTTTGTTTTGCATAAGAAATATAGCCTATCCAAATGGAATTGAGAAGATTTACTAAACTTTTGTATGAATTTACACAGTTTATGAGTCTGCAGCGTGACTGTTTGCCACTTTATAGAAATCTTGAGACTAAAAATTTTACATGTACACAGTTGTAAACCCTACCCTCAAAAAGAGTGGGCTGGGCGCGGTGGCTCACGCCTGTAATCCCAGCACTTTGGGAGGCCGAGGCAGGTGGATCACCTGAGGTTGGGAGTTTGAGATCAGCCTGACCAACATGGAGAAACCCCGTCTCTACTAAAAATACACAAATAAATAAATAAAAATAAGTAGGGCGTGGTGGCGCATGCCTGTAATCCCAGCTACTTGGGAGGCTGAGGCAGGAGAATCGTTTGAACCTGAGAGGCTGAGGTTGCAGTGAGCTGAGATCGTGCCATTGCACTCCAGCCTGGGAAACAAGAGTGAAACTCCGTCTCAAAAAAAAAAGAGTGGTGTTAGGCTGGGTGCAGTGGCTCACGCCTGTAATCCCAGCACTTTGGGAGGCCAAGGCGGGCGGATCACGAGGTGAGGAGATCAAGACCATCCTGTCCAACATGGTGAAACCCTGTCTCTACTAAAAATACAAAAATTAGGTGGGCATGGTGGTGTGCGCCTGTAATCCCAGCTACTTGGGAGGCTGAGGCAGGAGAATTGTTTGAGCCCTGGAGGCGGAGGTTGCAGTGAGCTGAGATTGCGCCACTGCACTCCAGCCTGGCTACAAAGCGAGACTTTGTCTCAAAATAAATAAATAAATAAATAGTGGTGTTTTGTACTTCCAGAGGCATGACACAGCTAGCCGCATTGCACAAGCAGCCGTGTGCTTGTGTCTCTTGATGCATGCACACGTACACTCACATGCACACTCATGCAAACACACTCACACACATGCACACACACACACTCATGCACACACACACTCACATGCACACACATGCAAACACATGCATACGTGCATGTACCTGCGCAGTTCTTACCTATCTTCTCACTACATTTTTTGTCCTCTCCAGTAACAACATGTCTGCTGCTTATTTGTTCCTCTTCCAAGTTTCTCTTTCTTTTCTCTTCCTCTGTTATTTCTCTCGTTCTTTCCAAGATTGTAACTATTAGGCTGGACTTGGAAGTGAAAATCCTTTTCTCTTGTGGCTTTTGGCCCGCTACACTTGACATTGAATAATTCTTAGATGTCCTTATACCCAATAAGCCCTCAATAAATAATGAATGGGTGCCTTAGCCTTGTTGACCAAGATCATTTGACTGTGCCTTTTCAGAGGCTGTTTTTTGGTTAATAGTGAGAAGCGTTTTGTTTTTTTGAATATTTTTTCTTGCCTGCTCTTAGGGCGTCTAGACTGAAAGCTATTCATATAATTGTTTTTAATATTGCTGATAAAAAGTGGCAAATACTATGTGAAGCATATGAGAAGGTAAATATAATTCCTTGCCTTAAGTTTGCTTATGTCTGGAGGGAAAAATAAACAATTCTCAGAAGAATTTTTGTAATTAAAAACTCGATTTCATTTTAAATTTTATTTTGGCATTTGTAGAAATAATGACAGTCTCAGCCTGTTTTTGTCTCTTCATCTTTTTCCTTCATTCCTTTTGCTACATTGGACCTCTGGTCTCAGGCCTGCCTATACCCCAAAGCCTAGGTCCAGACCAGCACAGGAAATAGGCTATTTTCAGTAGCCTTATCTCTGCTTTGGTTTCTGATCACTTGATATTCAGAGTCTCTTATCTACAGATCACAAGATCATCTCCTATCGAAACCTGTTCAAAGAATCTAGCAAATCTTTGAATCTTGTAATATGGCTTTCCAAGTAAATTGTTTTATGTTTGCCCTTAAACTTTTCTTTGAACATAGCTGTTATTAATACTACTTTCAACGTTTACATTTAATAGAATATTTTTAAACATGGGATTTATTGGCAATAATTTTAATACCTTTTACAACAACTTTCCTGTGATTTCCTGGAAAACCATAAATGTATACCGTAGGCTTGAATAGATCCATTTTTAACAATTGACATGGGATTTGGTGGGTTTATGCTAAAAATTAAGTAACCTAACGAAGTATAGTTATTTCTAAAAAAAAAGCATTCAAATATATTTTCACAATTTAGTCATTCAACATGTGCAGGAGAGAATTAAATGCATGTAGGTTACTCTTCCTGACAGATTCTGGAAGTTAGGTGTTTGCAAGGTCCCAAGTGTATTATTGGAAAAGAAGTAAGATGTATTGTGCTGGCGTATCTTCCCTTTGTCATTCTGAACATTAGTTTAACGTGGACATTCCACCTATGGTACTATGTTATGTAAATATTTCTATACTTTGTTGTCTCAGATAATAAGTCATTTGATTACTATTCTTCCAGCTTCATATAAGTGGCAAAGGGCCTTTCTGTTACTAGAAAAACAAATCAGCTGTCCTAGAATCACCCACATTACCTTTAATAAGGCACGTTCTAGTTAAATTTAAATTTGCTTTATTGTGGTAATGATTGTTGCACCTGAAAGGCTGGTGGGAAATCAGTTATTTTTTCCCCATCATTATAAAAGAAAAGCTAACCTAAATCTGTATTTACAGTGACATTTTTAATAGATGAATTCATATTTGATGTGTCAAGAGTGGCGAGTCTTGGTAATCTAGTAGTCTGAGAATGCAAACTGTGCTCTTTCCACACTTGCCTTCAGTTTATGGCTATCAGCTTGGTTCTAGAATTGTCTGCCAATATAGTAGCCATTAGCCACATATGGATAGTCCCAACTGAGTTGTGCTGTAATTACAAAATATACACCTAATTTCAAAAACTTGGTACAGAAAAAGAATGAACAATATCTTATTAATACTTCCTATATTGATGAATTGTTGAAATCATAATATTTTGCATCTACATAAAATATTAAAATTATATCTGCATATTTTTACTTTTTTATCATGGCCACCAGAAAATTTAAAATTATATATGTGGCCCACATCGGTGGCTTCACTTGTCCTTCTATTGGGCAGCGCTGTTCTAGAAACTATGATATAATAGGGAGCTTAATGTTGGCAAACATAGGGAAATGCATTTGGAGAAAACTGATTCAAAATGTGTTCACCAGATCACACAACTTAGTGTCATTAACTCTTCTTCTCTGAAGCCAGTAGTTCATCCTAATGCCTTTATCTAAAATACCAGTGAAGAAGGAGACATCATTTGCTTGCAAACAGAAATGAAATTACTTTCCCATCTTTGCTTCACATCATGGTGCTTCCATACTTGAAATATCCAGCTGTGGTAAGCGTCCTAGCAAAGGGAAAGGCTTGAAATAACTTCAGAGCAGATAACATGACCAAGGCGTTAGTATTTTATGAGGATACACTTGTACAAGTTAGGACTTCCTGGGTTGAAAAAAATAAAATTAAGGAACTATGAAGGGGAGAGAATAGGTTTAACCATGTTTTCTTTGAAGGACCTGCGTAGGAAAGACTGATATAAAAATAAGTATGAGAATGTTTTCCTTAATTGAATAACCATGGCCAAGTCACCAAATTCCAAAACACCACAACTATAGGTTTCTGGAGTAGCTGGCTACAATTGTCCGGCCACACACATTTCCAGTACGTTGAATTCTACCTTGTTCTGAACAGCTTTGGAAATATTTGCTCAACTTCTGCTAAGATACATATATATATATATATATATAAAAGTTTGAGTTTGGACTGCATGTTCTCACTCATAGGTGGGAACTGAACAATGAGAACACTTGGACGCAGGGTGGTGAACATCACACACCAGGGCCTGTCGCGGGGTGGGGGGAGGTGGGAGGGATAGCCTTAGGAGATATACCTAATGTAAATGACGAGTTAATGGGTGCAGCACACCCACATGGCCCATGTATACATATGTAACAAACCTGCACGTTGTGCCCATGTACCCTAGAACTTAAAGTATAAAAAAAAAAAAAAGTTTGAGTTTAGAATGTCTTCCTCTATAATGTGACAGAGGTTAAAGTTACAAACAAGTTTTAGGTGTGTTTAGATCAATAAGGATTCATTAAGTGTATCTTCTTAGAGTTTTCCTGGTATTATGTAGTCATTCCATCCACAAAGCATTCCCTACTGTCATTGACTTGATGTGCATCAATCAATCTGACTGAATGTCAGGAGAGTATTTATTCTCAATGTTCTTATGGACCAGGTGCCCAACAAGGATGCTTATTAAGTGTCGTATGATGATTGCGCTATTAGATCTTCTTCAATCTAAGGACAGACCAAAAAGATGGCTGCAATTCCAATTAGGGGACTTTAAAAATTAATTCCAAAAAGACTAGTGTTCTAATAATTTTAATACTAGAATAAAATGAAAAACTACGAAAGTACTACCAGATTTGGGATAACATATGTCTAAATCTGTATTAGTACGTATGCATAGATTATTCTGTGAAAGTAACAGAAGTAGATACATCCTTTAGTTTTTATACTTCTCTATAATTTATGAATTCTAATAATGAACAGTGTTATAATTTTTACTGTGGAAAGTTTTAATGTGCAAAAACTCAGATAGAAAACATTCATATCTAATAGTTTAGTAAATGGCAAAATATCTTTTATTAATGATTGCAGTATAAGCAATTAATTGTAAATTGTTTTGCAGTGGTGAGGAGTGGAAGCCACAGATTAGAGAGGAAAGGAGAACATATAGCGGGAATAAAGGCAAAAGGTCTAGTGCAGTTATTGTAACAAATGGCTCTATCTATGATAACTTCCAGCTTAAAAATAAAGTGTGGAGGCCAGGCACAGTGGCTCACGCCTGTAATCCCAGCACTTTGGAAGGCCGAGGCAGGTGGATCACCTGAGGGCAGGAGTGCGAGACCAGCCTGGCCAACATGGTGAAAAACCATCTCTACTAAAAATACAAAAATTAGCCAGGCATGGTGGCAGGTGCCTGTAATCCCAGCTACTCAGGAGGCTGAGGCAGGAGAATCGCTTGAACCCAGGAGGTGGATGTTGCGGTGAGCCAAGATTGTGCCACTGCACTCCGGCCTGGGTGACGAGCAAAACTCTGTCAATAAATAAACAAAAATAAATAAATAAATAAAAATGAAAATAAATACATAAATAAAAAATAGAGTGTGGGCTGGGCGTGGTGGCTCATGCCTGTAATCCCAGCACTTTGGGTAGCTGAGGCTGGTGGATCACCTAAGGTCAGGAGTTTGAGACCAGCCTGGCCAACATGGTGAAACCACCCCACCCCATCTCTACTAAAAATACAGAAATTAGTCAGGCGTGGTGGTGCACATCTGTAATACCAGTTACTCAGGAGACGGAGGCAGGAGAATGACTTGAAACTGGGAGGTGGAGGTTGCAGTGAGCCAAGATTGCACCATTGCACTCCAGCCTGGGCCACAGAATGAGACTCCATCTCAAAAAAGTAAATAAAATTTAAAAATAAATAAAATAAACAAAATTAAAATGTGAATGCCTCAGGTGTAGCTTTGCCTCAAACTAGCACCAAGTATCCTCTCAAACCCAAAGACTGGTGTTTTATTCTTGTATTTCATTTTGTCCGGAACCATCTAGAATGTATGCTTCAGAAGCATACTTTTTTTTTGAGACAGAGTTTCGCTGTGTTGCCTAGGCTGGAGTGCAGTGATGCAATCTTGGCTCACTGCAACCTCTGCCTCCCAGGTTCAAGCGATTCTCCTGCCTCAGCCTCCCAAGTAGTGCCTGCCACCATGCCCGGCTAATTATTTTACTTTTAGTGGAGACAGGATTTCACTATGTTGGCCAGGCTGGTCTTGAACTCCTGACCTCGTAATCTGCCCACCTTGACCTCCCAAAATGCTGGGATTACTTTGCCTAAGTTAGCTGCTGTGTCCATGGTGCCTAAAACAGTGCCTAGCCACAGCAAGCAAGCATTGGTTGAATGAATGAAAATGTATCTTTCCTAATTTTTTAGATCCCTTTTCATTATATCATAAAATGTCAAGGACATAGGTTCTAGAAATCAGCCATCTATGCAGTGTTTAAGTCCTGAGTCTGATGCCTTTGTCCAGAGGATGTCTCAGTGGCCGTGGGAGACCTGTCATTGGTAGAGAGCTGACTTCCTCACGAAATGCTTCACTTTCGCAGGACAGTGCTGATAGTCAGACCTTTTGATGGTGAATCAAAATCTGTCCTCATGTAGTTTCCCAGTCCTATGCCCTAGGATCATGTAAAACAGGTTTACTATTTCTTCTGCATACCTGCTCTTTGAATACTTATGGACAGTTAGCTCCCTTCTTCTCTACCATTCACCCACACTTTCTTTTTTTTTTTTTTTTCATGGATAAAAGGATTTAATCAGAAAAGCATTTGGATATACATATTTGAAATCATAGCTTGCCTGTATGTTACTAGAGTAGTTGGAGAATGGAAAAGTATCTATATTCTAAAGACTGTTTCATCATTTGGGTGAAAAACCGAAAAGAGTAATTTTTTTAAATTTTTTATTTCCATAGGTTTTTGGGGAACAGGTGGTAGTTGACTACATTAGTAAGTTCTTTAGTAGTGATTTGTGAGATTTTGGTGAACCCATCTCCCAAGCAGTATACACTGAACCCAATTTGTAGTCTTTTATCCCTCACCCCCTTCCCATCCTTTCCTGTTGAGTCCCCAGAGTGGGGAGAATGTTCTATTTATTGATTCAGTTGTTATATACGGAGCAATTTTCATGTTCCAGGTATTTTATTAGTCTCTGTGTATACACAGAGGCAAAGTCCCTGTCCTGTCCGGGCTTACATTTAACAAAGAGTAAGTTAACAAAGTGGTGATAAGAACCACGGCAGCAGTAAACGAGGTGATGAGAGAGTGGTTAGGGAGGCCGCTTAATTAGTGTGGTCACAGGAAGACCTGTGCAGCTGGCCTTTGAGATACTCTCCAAAGGCTGTGAATGAGTCATGGAAAGATAGGAGGCAAGAGTGCTCCAGGCAAAGGGAACCACAAGTACCAAGATGTAAAATCCAGCAAGGGGTTGGCTTCTTCCAGACACAGCATAGCGGGAGCACGGTGGACAGTGTAGCTGGAGCACGGTGGGCAGCGTAGCAGGAGCACAGTGGGCAGTGTAGCGGGAGTTCAGTGGGCAGTGTAGCGGGAGCACAGTGGGCAGTGTAGCGGGAGTTCAGTGGGCAGCGTAGCAGGAGCACAGTGGGCAGCGTAGCGGGAGCACAGTGGGCAGTGTAGCGGGAGTTCAGTGGGCAGTG
>NW_026652277.1:170290047-170324268 GCF_009828535.3 Hylobates moloch | reverse complement strand
GTTCAGTGGGCAGTGTAGCTGGAGCACGGTGGGCAGTGTAGCGGGAGTTCAGTGGGCAGCGTAGCAGGAGCATGACAAGGGGTTGAGGCTGGAGGACAAGTAGGAGCCAGGCCGTGCAGCCCTGTAGGCTGCAGTAAGGAGTGTGGATTTTATCTTGTGAACAATAGACGGCCATTGAGGCCTTTAAGGTAGGAAGTGACGTGAGTTTTTTCTTGTGTCAAGGGATTCCTCTGACTGCCTTTGGGAGTCCTGTTCTGAGAGTATTGCTCTAATTCAAAAAGACAGATAATGGTCACGACAATGCAGATGGAGAGAGGTAGAAAAATCTAATAAATATTTTGGAGATAGAACCAACGGCTCAATGATAGGGATAAAGGGATACACTGATGAGGACCCCTAAATGTTTATCATGAGCTATTCATTCATGGTGCTGTTTTCTCATTCAGTGGAGGCTGGATGAGGAGCGGGTAGAGTGGGGGCAGTCACTGATGTTAAATAATTTAGGAGAGCGCATGATAAGTGCTTGAATGAATACCTTCCATACTTCATCCATGTGGTATACTACACATTCATTCTTGTTTATTGAGCAGCTAGTATGTGCCAGACATTGGGGGATGGAGTAGTGAACAAAACGAATAAATCTTGATTTTCATGATGAATTGTGTTTGATATTGATGAAAGCTGCGGAGAAAAAGGAAGAAGGGAAAAAGGTTAGGGTGTGCCAGGTGAAGGGATTGATTATGTGTGATTTTTAAACAGCATTGTTGAGAGGCCTTCCATAAGAAGCCAAAATTTTAGCAAAGACTCATAATACTAATAAATAAACGTAATAATAGAATCAAGGGAATCATAATAGTTGGGCTCAGTGTATTTTTCCTAACCAGATTTGCTATTTTCGACCTATTTTTCTTGTAGAAGTTGGGGATAAAACTGGGAGATGACTTACCAGCTGCTTATTTATTGAAACAAGGTAACCAGTGTATATAATATATCCATAAATGTGCTCTTAGTTACCTTACTTATCAGTGATGAATTACCCAAATCCACCTAGCCTTTAATAAATGGGTAGTGTTAAAAAGAAAAAAAAATAAATGGAAAACAAAGAGGATAGTGGTATCTGTTTTATTCTTCAGTAGAAACAGATGCAACAATGGCATATTAAAAAAAAAAAGCAAAAGTGAAATGGGCGTGGTGCCTCATGCCTGTAATTCCAGCACTTTGGGAGACCGAGGCAGGAGGATTCTTTGTGCCCAGGCATATGAGACCAGACTGGGCAACATAGTGAGACTCCCATCTCTACAAAAAAAAAACAAAAATGCCCTGTGTGGCAATGCCTTTTGTCCTACTTACTCTTGAGGGTGAGGTGGGAGGATTACTTGAGCCTGGGAGGTCAAGGCTGCAGTGAGCCATGATGGCACCACTGCACTTCAGCCTGGGTGACAGAGCAATACCCTGCCCCACCTCCCTCCAAAAACAAGACTTGTCAGCATCTATTCAAAGTTAATAATATAATGCCTGAGAATAGATTAACATTAAATGTTAGCACACATAGCCTATTCTGCAAATGATTGCGTCTGCCTTCTGAAGACAAGGCCAAGTATGTTTCACTCCATAACACAGGTTGTAAGGAAAAAAGAGAAAGCCAATGGAAAGTGTTATTTTCTTGAAGTAATTTATCACAGCTGTTGCCTCCTCAATACATGCATAAACTTCCACATCATCAAAAAGGGTAATAGCTGTTTCTGCAATCAATCCAGAAATAATAAGCTGGGCATGTTTCTTTATTAACTTCTGTTATAAACATAAAAATATATATCTGCAAGCATGTCAAGGAAAGAAAAATATTGGTGGTTCTGATATTTTCTTTCAACACTTTGTTATTTGGAGTTGTCATCTTAAGAAATAACATAATAAAAATATTGATATACAAAAATACATATATCTTAATATATGGTATTAGTCACCATATATTCAAGGGTTGCAGATAGGACCAGAGTGTGAGTGAGATGTTCTTGAGATAACTTTGTTAAATTCTTAAATATCACAATATTCCCTCCTGAATTTAATTTTAGAACATTTACAGGGTGACTTAAACGTCACCTCATGATCTCATCTCAAAAAAAGGTCAGGGCAGTCTTTGATTAAAATAAAATAAAGACTCGTATTTTGATTTCAGTTTAAGCTTTATTTTTATTTTTAAAATGTGCTTTATTAAGTCCTCCAAAATATCAACAAAATAAAAACCCCAGAGAGTAAGAATGTAATGCCTAAGTCAAGGAAATGATAGACAGTGTCAGGAACTGTGAAGTATCTGAGACTTTATCCCTCTTGTAGGCTGGTCACAGTTTCGTGGATGCTGATGTTGAACTCGAGATGCCTTTGTGAGAAATCATATACAATCACTCAGCTGGTGCCCAATCTCATTAACAGCACACACTTGTGAATCAAACATTGGTCCCAAGACATGAGATTCCTGAGTCAGGGAGCTGGATAGTTTATTGCTCGCCCCACAGCAGTAGCCACATTGTCAACATCTCCAGGCCCCAGTTTCCACAGGGCAATGTGAAGTGGCACCTGCACACACAGCAGGATGTGTTAAAAGGAGAGGAACCCGGAGCCCAGGGAACCCGAATCTTTTATTACAGACAGGAAGCACTTCTGCCCTTTGATCCAGAGGGAGACACTACCTTTGTCTTATAAGGATGCTTCCTATACAAACCCCCTTGGAAAGCTAGTCCAGCATAGAGGTAGTGAGGTAAGATTGCAGAAGGCAGGAGACCCATGGAGAATAATCTCCCTACAGAAAGATTTGGGTTTTGTTTTTTATTAGACAGTGTTAATATTACAGTGATTTCATGCAAAACTTTGTGCTTGGAATAATCTTGAGTATAATTGTCATTGTATTTTGGTGGTAAGTAATCATTTGCAATAGATTAGGAGCATTCTCATCATTTAATAACAGAGGAAACTACAAGGAGAGTTAAGTGATTTAATGCAAACTCAAGCAGACCCTTTGTATCAAAGCAAGCACTAACATGCCCAAAGATGAGGTTTTTTTTTTTCATTTTTAATTTTTAATTGTTTTTTTTTTTTGAGACACAGTCTCACTCCATCACCCAGGTGGGAATGCAATGGTGCGATCTCAGCTCACTGCAACCTCCCGCCTCAGCCTCCCAAGTAGCTGGGCTTACAGGCACCCACCACCACACCCGGCTAAGTTTTGTATTTTTAGTAGAGATGGGATTTCGCCATGTTACCCAGGCTGGTCTCGAACTCCTGACCTCAGGTGATCCACCCACCTCGGCCTCCAAAAGTATTAGGATTATAGGCATGAGCCACTGCACCTAGCCAAAGATGAGTTTTAAACATACTGCACTAAATAAGGTTTTCATTCTACTCCTAATTTTGCTGTTCAAGTAGATAGACTTAAAATTATCTCATGGATCCATAATATTTTTGTTCAGTTTAAAATTTGGGAAGTAAGCAACCATCTATTGAAGGATATAATTATCATTATGGATGGACTTGTAGAACAATTTGTGATGAGAAGGCAAGATACACGTTAGCCCTCTTAACCCGAAAATATAGCCTCACATTTATATTGGGGGAGACTATACATGTACATGCACATCCACACACATCCACACATGTATACACACCATACACACACACACATTTGTTATAAAAGCCAGGTTGGAATGAAATGGGTCTGATGTTTCTGATAATTCCATCAATTTACATGGTTAAACTCGAGACGCCTTTGTGAGAAACCATATGCAATCACTCAGCTGATGCCCAATCTAATTAACAGCACACATTTGTGAACCAAACATTGGCCTCCATTGTGCAGTTCATAATCATGAAACAACTTTTAGAACATCTTTCAATTCAAAATATAAACATGTAGATATTTCGACATTTTCCTTTTGAATTTTATGATAGCCAGGATATTTTTGATTAGTTAACATGTTGTCTTAATATTGAAAGATGAGTTATTTACTTTGTCCTTTTGTGTAATAGAAAATTTAGCCTGTTAAAAGTTTCATGGGACAGCTCCAGAGTTCTCACAGTTATACAAGACTGCCTGCTCTGCTCACTACTGCAAATACATCCATCCTATAATACTGACAACCTCATGGCTAATGAAATACACTGTTGTTGTCTAAAAGAGTAATTCGTAAACTGTGTCTTTAACCTGTAGCAATAAAAAACAAATCTCTACCTAGAAATCTCCTACTTATTTTTCTCTGTCATTCCTATATTTTCCCTTATCTCTGAAATATTTTGAACTACTCCAGCTTTTAGCCACTCTTCTTCATTCTCTCTTTTTTTTTTTTTTTTTAGACCAAGTCTCAGCCTGTTGCCCAGGCTGCAGTGCAGTGGCGTGATCTTGGCTCACTGCAGCCTCCGCCTCCTAAGTTCAAGCGATTCTCCTGCCTCAGCCCCCCCACCCCCCCACCCCCGAGTAGCTGGGGTTACAGGAACGCACCACCACACCTGGCTAATTTTTGTATTTTTAATAGAGATGAGGTTTCACCATGTTGGCCAGGCTGGTCTTGAACTCTTGACCTCAAGTGATCCACCCACCTCAGCCTCCCAAAGTGCTGGTCTCTTCTCTTTTCTCCTTCTTCTTCTTCTTCTTCTTCTTCTTCTTCTTCTTCTTCTTCTTCTTCTTCTTCTCTCCTTCTTCTTTTCCCTTCTCTTCTTCTTCTTTTCTCCTCCTTCTTCTTTTTCTTCCTTCCTTCTTCCTTTTTCTCCTTCTTTCTTCTTTCTTCTTCTTCCTTCTTCTTCCTTCTTCTTCTTCCTTCTTCTTCTTCTTCTTTTTTTTTTTTCAGACACTTTCACTCTGTCCTCCAGACTGGAGCGGAGTGGCGTGATCTCAGCTCACTGCAACCTCTGCCTCCCAGGTTCCGGTGATTGTCCTGCCTCAGCCACCCGAGTAGCTGGTATTACAGGTGTGCGCCACCACGTCCAGCTAATTTTTGTGTTTTTAGTAGAGATGGGGTTTTGCCATGTGGGCCAGACTGGTCTCCAACTCCTGACCTCAAGTGATCCGCCCGCCTTGGCCTCCTAAAGTTCTGGGATTACAGGCGTGAGCCACCATGCTTGGCCTCTTTTTTTTTCTTCATTCTTAAAACATTTGGTGTGGTATGCATGGCACAAACCCTAATATAACATGTATCATATTCTTGTACATAATTCTGTTGTAATATCTCTGTCCTCAGACTGTGTTATTCATTTTTGTAATATCACTTTCTAGCACTGTGCCTAGCAAATAGTTACTTATTCAGTAAATATTTGTTGACAGTAAGAATTGAATGAATTTTAATGTCACCAGCAGTTAGGTCTAAATCTTATTCATACTTACTTTAGAGCATATGGAAATTAGAACAGTGTGAGTAATTTAAGCAAATTATATTTTCTATATTAAAAGTTGAAATATAAGTCTACTTTTTTCATACCATTTGTACTGTTTCAGGTTCTTAAAGCACTTCTAGGTACAGCAACTGTGAGATTTAACAGAAAAACTTTGTCACATTGTAAAAACAAACTCTAAATGCGAAAGATGATGTTTACAAATTTTGTAAGTTTCTTCTCATGATTACAGTTTTCTGTAATAGATGAAAATAGGGGAAAAAACGTCTAAAGTGAAGTGAATGTACATTCATTCATTGGCTTATCCCAAAAGTACTAAGTCACAGTGTTTTGACAAGTACTTTAATCAGTGATGGGTATACAGAGATTTGGTTGGTTTTATATTAGGGAGGGACAGCGGGGGAGATACAGTTTTACTAAGATATAATTCACATGCTATAAAATTCACCCATTTAAACTCTAAAATACAATGTTTGTTAGTATATTCACAGAGTTTTGTAACCATCACCACAATCAATTTCGATTTTCATCACTCCCAAAAGAAACCCCCTTCCCTTTAGCAGTAACTCCTGTTTCTCCCCAAACACTTTCCACCACCACCTTAGGCAATCACTAATGCACTTTCTGTGTCTATAGATTTGTCAGCTCTAGACATTCAATATCAATGGAATCTTACAACATCTTATGACTGGCTTCTTTCACTGAGTACAATGTTTTCAAGGTTCATCCAGGTTGTGGTATGAACCAGCACTTCATCCTTTTTCATTGCTGAGTAATATTCCAATGTACGGATACAACAAACACATGCATATATCATTGGTTAATTGATGGGCATTTGGGTGGTTTCCACCTCTTGGCTATTAATAATAACGCTGATAGGGACATTCATGTGCAAGTTTTTATTTGGACATATTTTTCATTCCTATCAAGTATATACCCTAGGAGTAGAATTGCTGGATCATATGATAACTCTAGGTTTGAGCATTTGAGGGCCTGCTGGACTGTTTTCCAAAGTGGCTGCAGCATTTTACATTCCCACCTGCAGTGTGTGAGATTCCAACTTCTCCCTATCTGTTGAGATTTTAAGAGAAGATTTTAACAAATATTTCCAAATAGAGCTTCAGAAAGTAATGTTGGTGATTACTAGAAAGTTCCGAATCATTTTTGAAAATGTGGCTAGTTTTTATTGTTTAGTAGTAGCTGCTAACATTTACTGAGTGCTTCCTATATACTATGCATTAATCTAAGAATTTTACATGTAGTCAGACATTTCATACTTATAACAACTCTAAGATACATGTGAACAGTATTTTTACTTTTGAAGATATTAAAGCAAGAAAGTTGAGAAGCAGACATTTAAACTGAGGTAGTCCGACTTGAGAGCCTCTGTATTTATCACTGGCTTAAATCTCTGCTGCGAAGTTAAAAATATGCTCGTAAATGTAATTTTGTATTTAAAGATTAAGGATAAAATTGTATTGTGAATTTTGATCTATGGGCCAAAGACTTCCTTTTACTGACCATCTAACTGACAATTTCATTAAGTATTAATTAATAATTTTTGCTAAGTTAATGTAAGATATAAGGTGGTAATTTCTTATACTAATATTAGTACCATCATTTTTTTGGATTTTAAATATTATTTATAACTTTTATTTTCAGTTCAGGGGAGTGCCATTATCTGTCTAATAAGTGCTTACTATGCACAGTCTTCCAAGCAGATTGAATGTAGTATCTCTACAGTAATACGATGCTGCCTTTGGACTGTATCTGCTTCAATACTTTTAATGCATGAAACAGTAATTTCTGTTGGCTCACAATAAAAACATTTATTTCTGGCCAGGCGCGGTGGCTCATGCCTGTAATCCCAGCACTTTGGGAGGCCGAGGAGGGTGGATCACCTGAGGTCAGGAGTTCAAGACCCGCCTGGCCAACAACGCGAATCCCATCTCTACTAAAAATACAAAAATTAGCCAGGTGTGGTGGTGCACACCCATAGTCCCAGCTATTCGGGAGGCTGGGGCAGGAGAATCCCTTGAGCCTGGGAGGCAGAGGTTGCATGCAGTGAGCTGATATCATGCAACTATACTCCAGCCTTAGCGACAGAGTGAGACCCTGTCTTAAAAACAAAACAAACACATTTATTTCTTCCTCTTCTTTTATTTTACTCAATATAAGTCATTTAATTTTATTCATTTCCTTTATCCTAAAATTTGTGAAATAAATTTATCTTATTGTTGCATGGAAAATTTATGGATATTTAAAAAGAAGAGATAAAGTTACAAGCTGCCACTGGAAAAAAAAAAAGGCAACAAAAAGCTGGGACTAATTAATTTTACTCACAGAGCCAGCAAGCTATCCCGTCTCTGGGAGGAAAAGACATGTATTGGAAATATTTAACAGTGGAATATATTTATATAGTACTGTCTTTTCCTTAAAGTAATGCTTCTGTCTGAGGAAATATTTTTCTTAGATATCCTTACAAACCTCTATTAATTGAAAAACTTTTTTTTTTTTTTTTTTGAGATGGAGTCTCGCTCTTACCACCCAGACTGGAGTGCAGTGGCGTGAACTTGGCTTACTGCAACCGCTGCTTCCTGGGTTCAAGTGATTCTCCTGTCTCAGACTCCTAAGTAGCTGAGTAGCTGGGATTATAGGCACGTGCCACCACGCCCAGGTAATTTTTTTTTTTTTTTTTTTTTTTTTAGATAGAGTCTCAGTCTATCACCCAGGCTGGAGTGCAGTGGAGCGATCTTGGCTCAGTGCAACCTCCACCTCCCAGGTTCAAGCAATTCTCCCTGTCTCAGCGTCCTAAGTAGCTGGGGATTACAGGCGTGTGCCACCACACCCCTCTAATTTTTGTAATTTTAGTAGAGACTGGGTTTCATCATGTTGGCCAGGCTGGTCTCAAACTCCTGACCTCGTGATCCACCCACCTCGGCCTCTCAAAGAGCTTGGATTACAGGCTTGAGCCACTGCACCCGGCCTAATTTTTGTATTTTTATTAGAGATGGGGTTTTGTCACGTTGGCCAGGCTGGTCTGTAATTCCTCACCTCAAGTGATCTGCCCACCTCGGCCTCCCAAAGTGCTGGGATTACAGAAATGAGCTACCATACCCGGCCGCAAACCTCTTTTTGATTGAAGCAACTGAGAAATATAAAATTGTTAGAAAATTGACTATATAAAAATGAGCAAAGCAGTATTTATAAAAAATACTTCATCCGTGATTAATAAGACAAACAAACACAACACACTCATTACAGTGTGAGCCCTAGAGTTTGTGTCTGCATCACTGAATGGCTATTTGGTTTCAACACCTAACTCTTAAGTTTGGGGTTTTGCGTAGTTTTTATTTCTTTGTTCGTGTTAATCAGCCTCATTGTGATTTTAGCTTCTATTTCTAAAGTTAGTAATCTTGAAATTATTTTGCTCACATGTATTATAAAACACCTTGAGAAACCATATACTTCCTTGCACATTTTTAAGTTGATATAAAAATTTTATTATAGGTTTAAGTAGTTGCAGTATGGTCAGATTATAAATATTAAGCTTAAATTATAAAGCAATTGCATCATTTTTAAAATGTTTTCAGGGGGATATTAAAACTGATGATTTGTCCTTCACTATCATTTTGCTAATAATACATGTAAAAGATGATTTTTAATAGTCTGAAATTTTATATTGTTTCTTTTCTTACAAACTTTTTCATTTCTATTCTACACTCCTGCGTAACTTTATCCCAATGTAATATAGTTAATTTTCATTATTCATGGGTTCCGTATTTGCAAATTCACCAACATGGTAAAATTATTCCTTGCCCTAAAATCAGTACTGGAAGCTTTTAAGGTCATTCACAGAAATGGCAGAGTTGTGAAGATTTGAGTTGCTCAATAAGCATGTTCTCAGTTGAGGTTGAGTGTTCTGCTTTCTTGTTTCAACTTCCATACTGCAAACAAATGCCCTTTTTGAGGTCTGTGTAGTGTCATGTTTTTCATATTTTGGTGCTTTTTATTGGTGATTTCACTGTTCGAAATGGCCCCAAGCATAGTACTGAAGTGTTGGCTAGTGTTCCTGAGTTTAAGTAGGTGGTGATGTCCCTTATGGAGAAATACACATTATAGAAACTTAGTTAAGGCATGAATTATAGTGATATTGGCTATGAGTGCAATGTTAATGAATCAATAATATGTAATAAACAAGCTATCTTTAAACAGAAACACACATAAAACAAGGTTATGTATTGACTGGTGGATGAAAATTTTGTAACCAGAGGCTCAAAGGAACCTAACCCTGTATTTTCTCCCTAGGAACAATGCTTTAGTATTCAGCAGTTTACTGTTCGTGGTGACTTTACAGACTACAACTATAGGCTATAGAAAATAACAAGAATCAACTATTTTTTGTTTTAAATATCTTTATGCATCATCCCAAAATATATCTTTGCAACAAAAACATGTATAAGAATTAGTTTATGATATATTTTTAAATTCCCTTGTACCGTAAGCCTTAGTATTAATTTCTAGTGAATTGTGATACGTCATTGCTATTTTTAGTATACAAATCACTTAAAAATATAAATATATATTTGGGTGAATGGTTTCTTGGTATTTTTGACAAATAATTACTAAGCATAAAAATATTAGAAATAAATCCCTTAATTAGGTGAATGGGCTTATTTTTATGCATGGTAACCTGTCTGTGGATGAATATTACTTATTGCTAGAATGAAATAGATTCAGCATCATTTTGTTCTTCCTTTTCATTGTTATGGGTGTAAGCCCATGTTCTAACTGATAAGTTTATCGGAATAGAAGAGATTTTATTATAGCAACTTCATTCTTTTAATGTCTTCAAAATTGTAACAAAAATTTGTTAGTAATATTTGTTATAATAAATCCAGTGATCTATCAATTTATAACCCAATTGAATCCATCTTTAATTTTGTTGAAAATAAAGATTTGAAGCTAATTACTTGGAAAAAAATTATATAGAGACATTCACCTATTCAATTCCTAGGAAATGTATCAAATATATTTTATAAAGTTTTTTTAACTCACTTAATTTTTCTTGCCATTCTATCATTTAGAGGCATTTTGTTCAATCTGATAAATTTTGAAACATTGGGAAAAATTGAAATATTCTTCAGTTTAATACACTTGTCAATATAATATTTATAATAAAATTATTTTATTTAACATTTTTTAAATCAAAGCCTTGGGGCTTCATATTCCGTTTGTGGAAAGTGACTGCCTTTTGACATGATGTAAAACCAATCTTTATCAAATCACACAGCCAATAAGAGTTAATTTTTCAGAAAAAAATCGGCTCGCATAGCCATCTTATATATGATGGTGGTCCCTTAAGATTATAGTACCATATTTTTACTGTACCTTTGCTATGCTTAGAGAAACAAACACTACTGTATTATAATTGCCTACAGTATTCAGTGCAGTAGCATGCTGTACACGTTGCCCTGGGGCAATAGACTATATTATATAGCCTAGGTGTGTAATAGGCTATATAATCTAGGTTTGCATAAATACACTCCATGATGTTTGCACAATGATGAAATTGCCTAAGGATGCATTTCTCAAAATGTATTTCCATCGTTTACTGAAGCATAACTGTACTACGGAGGGTAGGTGAATGGATGGGTGGATGGCTGGCTATGTGGATGTGTGGATGAATGGACAGATGGGCAGATGGATGGTTAGGTAAGAGATGGAACGTTGCCAGAAGTTTGTCTCCTGGGTGATATAAGGTACCGTCATCTTCAGTATTATGGACAACAATCTTAGCTCTGATCTTCTGAGACCTTCCATGAGGAGGAATTACTTCTTTGGCAATAACAAGGTGTAGAAGAGCTAAGAGAGTTAAATGAACATCACCATCTCTCTTGTCCCTCTTTACTATGTATCTGTATTCATACCAACCTAACCCAACCCACGTGCTGATAACACAGTCCAAAATGGCTAAAAAATACATCGTTCATAATGCCAACCTTTACCTTACTCTGAAAGAAATAAAGCTCTACTGTGAGTTAACAGGGATTTGGTTAAAAGGGGCTCCCTGTTCCCAGTTGTTCAAGGCGTTCTCCTTTAACACCCTGTGGTGGTGCACCAGAGCCACCGTGGGGGAGATTGAGTGTATTCCTTTGTTTTGTGAAGTGGGAGAATGTTGATTTCAAAGGGAAGCTGGGACAAAATGATCCATCATGAAACATCAGCCATAAATGTGTTTCCAGACATATCTGTTTGAAGGAACGGTGTGTGAGGAATAGGAGAACTTTCCGTTGGCACGTCCTGTGTACCCTCAGGGTAACATACAGTCCAGTGTGAAAGCCACTGACCCAGAGGAGGGAGTTCAGGACCCAAGATTCTTTTTCCTGCTCCTTTCCTTGTGAAGTCTGGGCGAGCCACTTTTATTCTTTGTGCATCTGTTTCTTTATTTTAAAAATAGGAATAGTAAATGGTTTCCCAATTACCTTTTAGTGCTATTGTGAAGATTAACTGAGATAATGTCTGTAAAAGCACTTTGAAAATTGAGAGATCTATTTAAACAGAAGATATCATTATCAGTATACTAACATCACTTTAGACCAATTACAGTTTACTATAAAGTGTAGTGGAATAGAACTCCATCGGGAACACTTTTCTTATTTAAAGAAAATAAATGGTACATTTTTAAAACCAAACATTAATATGGCACAATTGACGTGATAATTACAATAATTTTTACACCATATGTTGGACCTGAAGTAAGAGTCAATAATTGTTGAAACTTAACATGTGCCTAGGCACTCTTCTAAATACCTTTCTTATATTGATTTATTAAATTCTCACAACAACTTTAGGAGGTAGATACTATTTTTTGATGAGGTACAAAGTATACTGAGAAGGTATACCTTATAAGACACAAACCCTCTCTAGTTATCATCCAGTCTTTCTTCTCCTTTCTTTGTCATCTCCTTCCCCAAAGAGTTTTGCCCTTATTATTATGTCCACTTTCTCATCTTTTTTTTTTTTTTTGGAGACAGAGTCTCACTCTTGTCGCCCAGGCTAGAGTGCCATGGCGCGATCTCAGTTTACTGCAACCACCACCTCCTGGGTTCATGTGATTCTCCTGTCTCAGCCTCCTGAGTATCTGGGATTACAGGCGTGCCCCACCACACCCAGCTAATTTTGATATTTTTAGTAGAGATGGGGTTTCACCATGTTGGCCAGGCTGGTCTCGAACTCCTGACCTCAGGTGATCTGCCCACGTCAGCCTCCCAAACTTCTGGGATTACAGGTATGAGCCACCACATCTGGCCAGATACTATTATTATTGCCTATTTTGTTGGTAATAAATTGAGGGATAGAAACTGTGTGACATGCTTACACAGTTGGTTAGGATGGGACAGAGCTAGTCTGTGAACCCACACAGAGGGTTCTAAAGTCCATGGTCTTAGCCACAGTATACACACCTTATTATATAGATTTTCAGTTGCCTTTTTCCTACCTCTCATTCTCCATCTCCCTTAATGTGATTTCTGCTAAATAATTTAAAATGTGGAAGAATTAATCAAAGAATAAAAAAAGAGTGTTTTGGGGAGAGAGAGAAGGAAAAAAAGAGAGAGGAGGGAATTCTACTGGAGATACGCCCTCGTCAAAGAACCAAAGCTGTTTCCTTGAGGCTATGCGCCATGTGTTCAGCAGTTGCTATGTTCTAAGACCAGGGTCTCTTACTCCCTGAGGAGGGTAGGAAGTCCTCATTCTGTTTCCAGCGGGGAACCTGGAAGTGGCGGGAGACCTTGACATTCCCAGTCTGGCCCAGTGCAGTACTGGGCACTTCTCCCACCTCAAGGAGGGAAGGAGTGGGAAGGCTTGGGCTGTGATTCTTGAGCCTTGCAATCCACCTTTTCAAGTGGTGGCAGCATAGTCTTAAGTTTTTCTCTTTTTGTTTTTCAAAATAGTTTTGCCTTTGAATCTATTTTGTGTGATATTAATAATATTGTCACCCCTGCCTTCTTATGATTACATTTTGCTTGGCGTATTTCTTTTTATTCATTTATTTTGAAACCATTTGTGTCTTTATATCTAAAATGCAGCCCTGTAGACACAGTATAGCTGGACCCACTTCCTTCTGTCCACGTAGTCCCTGCCTTTTAATTGGAGTGTTTACTTTATTAAAATTTAATGTAATTATTGATGTGGTGAGTTCTGGTCACCACTTTATTGTATTTTTCTATCTACCTCTCTTTTTCTTCCATTCTTCATTATCTCCTGCCCTTTTTCGGGATTATTTCAATATTTTCTGGAATTCCATTATGATTTTTGTTTGCTTTTTGGGTCAATATTTTTATTCATTTTGATTTTTACTTTAAGAAATATAATGTCTGTCCTTAACCTCTTAGTCTCTTCATTGTTAATATTGCTCCACTTCATAAAGTAAATAAAAGACCCATATTTACCCCCTACCTATTATGCTATAATTGGCATACATATGATATCTATATGTTCTAGACTCCACATGGAATATAATTTTTGCTTTACATAGTCATCTGCATTAAATAAATTATTTTGAATAAAGCAAAAATATTCCTACCTAATTATCTTCTGTTTTTAGCATTTATGATGCTTTTACTGTTTCTTGTGGATTTGAATCTCTGTCTTCTACCATTTCGCTTCAGTCTGAAGTGTTTATTTGATATTTCTTGTAATATGAGTCTGCTTGTGATAAATTATCTTAATTTTATTTAATCTTAAAGTATCTATTTTGTCCTCATTTTTAAACGATATTTTCACTGGATATAAATTTCTGCATTGACAAGCATTTTTTGCTTTTTGTTTTCTTCCTGAACTGTAATGTTGTGCCGTCACTTCTGGCCTCCATTGTTTCTGACCAGAAGTTAACCGTTAATTACATCATTTTAACCCTGTATATGACAGACAAACTTTTCTTGTTTTCAAAGCTTGTTCCTTATCTTTGGCTTTCCATAGTTTGACTATGCTATGATTTGCCTTGACACAAGCACGTTCATGTTTATCCTGCTTGACATTTGTTGAACATCTTGAATATGTAAATTTATTTCATCACATATTACAATTTGAGGGCATTATTTTTTGAATAATTTTTCTGCCCCATTCTTTCATTTTTTCTTTGTGACTCCAACAACATATATATTAGATCATTTGATATTATCTAGTATGTCCCTAACATCTATTCATTTAAAAACAATTCTTTATTCTTCACTAGTGCTTTCCTCTTTAATCTCCATTTGGGTATTAAATTTATTTAACAGATTTTTATTCCAGGCAATTGTAGTTTTAGTTCTAGAATTTCTATTCGATTCTCTCTCTCTCTCTCTCTTTTTTAATAGAGCTAGGGTCTCACTGTATTGCTCAGGTTGATCTCAAACTCCTGGGCTCAAGTGATCTGCCCACGTCAGCCTCCCAAAAAATTGCTAGGAGTGAGCCACCATGCCTGGCCTGATTCCTTTTTATAATTTCTATTTCTCTGATTATCTGTCATACCTTTCCACTCATTGCAATTTTTTTTTTTTTTACTCCATTAAGGACAGTAATACTACTAGCTGCTCTAAAATTTTGTCTCCTAGTTTCAAAATTAGAGTCATTTCAGGGTTTTGTCTCACTTGATTTTCTTTCCTCCAAGAATGGTATACTTTGATGGTTCTTTGAAATGTTAGATACTTTTAAAATTATATCGCAGACATTATAAACGTAATTACTGGAGACACTGAATTCTGTAATTTTTTCTCCAGTGACCCTTGGTTCTTTGTTTTGGAAGACATTTATTTTGGTTGATCTTGAAAAGAAAATCTGTTCTTTGTGTGCAAGTCTGATCTCCATCTAGATCTTTTTTTTTAATATATATATAACCATTTATTTTACAACAGCTTTAGTTTTACAGAAAAAGACGCAAAAATAGTACAGGTAGTTCCCATGTACCCCACACCCAGTTTCCCTATTGTAAACTTCTTACATTGTTATACTACATTTGTTATCATTAATGAACGAATGCTGATACATTCTTATTAACTAAAATTCAAACTGTATTTGGATATTCCTAGTTTTGCCGAATGTCTCTTTTCTTTTCCAGGATTCCATCTAGGCTACTGCATTGCATCTACTCATCTCCTTAGGCTCTTAGACTCTAACAGTTTCTAAAGACTGTTCTTGTTTCGGATGACCTTGAAAGTTTTCAGGAGTGCTGGCCAGGTGTTTTTTTACAATGTCCCTCAATTGCATTTTGTCCGATGTTTTTGTGAAGATTAGACTGGGGTTATGTGTTTTTGAGAAAAAGCCCACAGAGATAAATTGCTCGTGGAATCACATTTTGTCAAGGGTAAATATGATCAAGATGACTTACCGCTGTTGATGTTGACCTTGATCACCTGGCTGCGGTGGCGCCTGTCAGGTTTCTCCACTGTGAGGTTGTTTTTGTTCCCCTTTCCATGCTGTATTCTTCAGGAGGAAGACACTGTGTGCAGATTCTGTAGTTTACATTCACAGTGTCATTTACATTCACAGGGGCGTTACAATCACAGGGGCGTTACAATCACAGGGGCCTTACAATCGCAGGGGCATTTACATTCACAGAGGCATTTACATTCACAGGGGCGTTACACTCACAGGGGCGTTTACATTCACAGGGGTGTTTACACTCACAGGGGTGTTTACACTCACAGGGGCGTTTACATTCACAGGGGTGTTTACATTCACAGGGGCGTTACATTCACAGGGGCGTTTACATTCACAGGGGCGTTACAATCTACATTCACAGGGGCGTTACATTCACAGGGGTTACAAAACAGGGTTTAATTCACAGGGCTACACACACGGGTTTACATTCACAGGGCCGTTACATTCACGGGCGTTTACACTCACAGAGGCGTTTACATTCATGGGCATTTACACTCACAGGGGCATTTACAGTCATAGGGGTGTTTACATTCATGAGGCGTTACATTCACTGGGGATTTACAGTCACAGGGGCATTATACTTCACCTCCTTGAGCACGTCCTTCCTTTAGCTGAGCAGCTTTGAGTCTGATAATGCACCTTCATCATACAGGGGTTAGCCAGAGACGTGGGTAGACAGAAATTTGGGTTTCTCTTTCTGACTTATTTTCTTCTGCGTCTCCTCAGAGGCAGGTATCCCAGTCTTGGTATTTTGCCTCTTCAGCCAGAAAAACTGTGGCTCTGCAACCAAAGTGCCTGCTGGCCCACATGCCAGGTGCACAGAGTACACCTGGCTTCAAGCCTAAAGCTGTGAGAATGGGCACTCCCTTTACGTAACTGTACTCCTCCTGATGTGGATCCCCTAACTAGAAATCTTCGGGTGCTTTTGTTCACTTTTCTATGGCTTTTCAAGAATCTGCTTTCTTTAGTAAAGTCCCAATTTTATAGTAGTTTTTTTGCAGGAGGGTTGATCCGATAGCCTTTAATAATTCATTATAAAAGGCAAAAATCCTGGCCTCTGTGTAAGTGGGGAGATGAAATGAGGCTTCCTGTCACAAAGAACTTCAAAGACAGGAATCAAGAATTATGAAACAAGCTATTAGAGGATGGTATCATACAGCGTATACTCAAGTGCTAAATGAGTATGCAGGTAATAGTTATAAAAATAAAAATAAATAATAAAATATAAAACATAAAAATAAAAAATAAAAAACTAGCTATAAAAATGCTTGTAGCTAGTAATAATGCAGATCCTTATAACAACCCAATGAAGATGAAATTGCACATGCAAGGTCACTTAACATTGAGCTATGAGTCCAAAGATGCTGTTCTAGAGATTTGTATTCCACCACAAATTATTGGGTAGGGAAATAGATTACTGTAGATGAGATTAGGTTAGAGATGAAGGACTACCGTTAACAAAATTTATTGATGGATCAAAGAGGGTAGGAATAAGGCAAAGCACTAAGACAGGTGTAGGAGGAGAATGTTCATTTTATTTATCTACTGGACATCCGTGTCGGTATCAAATGCTAGTAGATGCAATTATCTGACGTTCCAGTGAGGGCCAGGCATGGTGGCTCATGCCTATAATCCCAGCACTTTGGGAGGCTGAGGCGAGTTGATCACCTGAGGTCAGGAGTTCGAGACCAGCCTGGCCAACATGAGGAAACTTCTTCTCTACTAAACATACAAAAATTGCTGGGTGTGGTGGTGGACATCTGTAATCCCAGCTACTTGGGAGGCTGAGGCATGAGAATTGCTTGAACCTGCGAGGTAGAGGTTGCAGTGAGCTGAGATTGCGCCAGTGCACTCCAGAGTGGGAGACAGAGTGAGACTACAAAAAGAAAGAGAAAGAAAAGAAAAGAAAGAAAGAAAAAGAGAAAGAAAGAAAGAGAGAAAGAAGGAAAGAAGGAAAAGAAAGAAAGGGAGGGAAGGAAGGAAGGAAGAAAGAGAGAGAAAGAGAAAGAAAGAGAAAGAGAAACAAAACAAAGGTCCAGGGAGATGGGAAGTCTGGAAATAAGGATTTGGGAGTTGATGACATATCCATTGCATTACAGCCACGGGATTAGAGGAGGTCACCTGGGAGAATACACAGATTCAGACTTCTGGGAGTAGGGCCAATAAAGGGAGAGAATCCAGAAGAGGAAACTACAAAAGTATGTCCTCTTTTATAGGGGAAACCAGAAGGGTGCACTGGCAGGTGCCAAGAGAAGAAAGGATGATGAGAACAGAAGCCAACTATATTGAATGTCCCTGGAAGGTCAACCTGATAAGAACTGAAATGTGATGACAGGATTGAAGTGTAGAGCTCATTGCTTTACCAAGAGCAGTCTTCGTGTTGGGTCACAGAAGAGTATAAAAATAAAGAAACGGAGACCAGGACGATAAGAAATTCTCAATAAAAATTTCTATGTAGAAAAACGGGGTGGTAACCGCAGAAGGGTGTGAGGACAGGTTGGTTGGTTTGTTAAAGTTAGGGAATACTAGATTTAGTGATAGTTCTCAAAGGTGAAAAAGAAACTTCCCAGGCAAGGGACATTTGGAAACATGTGGAGTTACTTTTGGGTTGCCGCAATTAGCCGGGGCGTGCCCCTGATACTTACTGGACTGCAGGTGGAGCTGAACATCCCATGGAGGTTAGGAAACCCTCTGATGAGGAAGAATTGCCTGCCTTCAATGCACTGAGTCCATTTTTGTGCTCATGTTAATGGTCTATCTTGGGCTGTGATTTTCTTTGGGTCTCTCAGCAAAAATATCTAAGGCATCACATGATGTTATTTGCCATTTAAAAGGACTTCACACCGAACCTTTGACAGTTCTGGATATGACTTTGATTAGTCCACCTTATGTCACCTGTATTCTGCAGAATCGATCACTGGAACAAGGGGAATGCCAGGCATAGATTGGCTTGCATCATCCCTGAACCAATCATTTGACCAATGACAAGGAGGATGAGGCTGTGCTGATGAATGACATCGCTGTTCTCAGTGCAGGAGGTGGAATGGCTGCTTGAGGAGCAGCCAGAATCATTAATTATTGATATTGACTACTATATTTATAAAGTTTTTACCCTGGTCAGACTTGGTAAATAAAATTGTCTTAAAAGAATATAAGGACCCATCCACCAATAACCACTTTCCCTCTTCCCTCCCATTCACTTCCTTACTCTCTGGGACTTCTGAACCCTGGTTAGGGATATCATAAAAAAGGAATCTGGATATATCTCGTTATGTTTTTTCTTATCAGTGCATTATGATGTTGATTGATAATACACATGTTTTATAATGTTTACTGATATGTTGTTTGTTTCTGATACTGTAATATATGTCATCAAAACAATTATTAAAACAATGCGTTTCCAAGCTTTTAATATATAATTAAACCTTAGAAAGTGGAAGTGAGCCATATTCTCTATCATATCTCTTGGTCTCTGGGAGTTTTCTGTCCACCAAGAGGAGCAGAATCCAGAAAAATTGGCTACTTTATTTAGTATTTACCCACATCCTATCTAATTTCCCTTAGTTACCATGCAAGCAAAGGACACTGCTTTAATTAGCTGTACCCCTTCTAGGTGCCTAGAATAGGGAACTATTTTTGGAGCACACACTTGCCCAGCACTAGGAGGATAGGCCCTGTACTAGTCTCTTTCTGAGATTTTCTAATACATCCATAATCTCAATAAATCTTGTGTAATAGACATTGGTGTTGCATCCCTTATACCCATTTATTAGATCAGGAAACTAAGAGTCAAGGTGGCCAGGTAGCTTGTCATAAAATTAGCAAGCGTTACAACCAGCATTCAAATTTCTCTTTATGTAGCTCTGAAGATGTTCTGCTTTCTGTGACTTTAAAGACGTAGTAGATGGGGAGGACTGGGTACTTCCCTCCACTCCCGTTTTGGAAATCATGGCTAGAGTTCAGGGGCTGGTACAGATGGGACATGACATGTTTCCCACATATGTCAGAAGAAGGTTGAGACGCACTGCAAATCACATTACTGCCATTCAGCACTAGCCATTTTTCACATAATGCCACCTGATTATGAACTCAGGGAGTTTCTTAAGATGTTTTTTTTATTCATGCAAATGTTTTAGTTGGTCAAATATTATGTATTTGGTTTATCTTTCCGTTTTAAATTTATATTGTATGTTAGATTTACTGTTAAAAATATTCATATCTGTAGTATTTATGATTTATCTAAATTGAGCTGATGCTTTAAATTTGTAACATTTCTATTACAGAAAAAACTTGTGTATACTTAGGATTTCAATAGTTGTACAGAGGTATCTTGAATATTTTTTGCAGTTTCTCTTTACAAATAATTCTTGTCCTTGCAGTAGGAGTTCCATGATTTGAACCCCTGGAGCAAAATCATAAACTTAGGATCTCCTGGAATTTTTATGTGGTTTTATAGCACCTTCGGCACAAGTTTCAGCCAATTCTTCCAACATTCCTTCCTATGATGTTTTACTTTAAATCTGTTCTCACTAGTAAAAAATGAAATTTAGAATTGGGATCATATCTTTTGTCCTTATAGCCCCTAACTTGTCGTGTGTCTTATCTGATGAATTGGTTGTCTTACGGTCTCTGATCTGAGGATGCTGTGAAGATACCTCGGGGCTTCCAATATGTTTTTATTTCTTCCCCTCTATTTTCAAAGGTGTCAAATGAAATTGATTTAAAAGTGTATCAAAAGCACCTTTTCCTCTGTAATTAGTATTTTTCATCAATTTTCTTTTTTCTTTTGAGACGGAGTCTCGCTCTGTCGCCCAGGCTGGAGTGCAGTGGCGCAATCTCGGCTCACTGCAAGCTCTGCCTCCCGGGTTCACGCCATTCTCCTGCCTCAGCCTCTCCGAGTAGCTGGGACTACAGGCACCCGCCACCACGCCCGGCTAATTTTTTTGTATTTTTAGTAGAGACGGGGTTTCACTGTGGTCTCGATCTCCTGACCTCGTGATCCGCCCGCCTCGGCCTCCCAAACTGCTGGGATTACAAGCGTGAGCCACCGCGCCCGGCCATGAATTTTCTTTATTTGGAGCACTTTGTCACTGGTCGTCCTTCCTTTTTCTAAACACTTTCCATGCTGGTCAGAGATGTCAGGCTTTTGTTCTTGTGGTGCCATCTGGGCCACCTGCCCTCACTTGAGCGTCATGTCTGTTTTGGGGCCCATGTTGTTCATGGTTATTATTCACGGTCCTTTGCTCTTGGCTCCTCACTGGAGCTTTTATTTATTTGTACTGCGCACTCATATAGGGAATATCTGATTCTGTCATATATGTCATAAAGCCTTTTTATTATTATCTTTTTAATCATGAAGGATAGAAATGTGGACTTTTTTTTTTTTTTTTTTTTAGACAAGGTCTCTGTCACCCAGGGTGACTGAGTGCAATGGCACAACCATAGCTCACTGAAACCTCTAATTCCTGGGCTTACACAGTCATCCCCCCTCAGCCTCTGGAGTAGCTGGGACTGCAAGTGCACGCCACCACGCCCTGCTGATTGTTTAAAAAATTTTTAGAGATGGGGTCTCACTTTGTTGCCTAGGCTGGTCTTGAACTTCTGGGCTCAAGTGATCCTTGCCCCTTGGTCTCCCAAAGCGTTAGGATTACAGACTTGAGCCACTGTGTGCCCGGCCTGGACTTTTCTTCTGAGATGGTTTCAGGAAGCCTATTTTAGTAGAAGTGGAATGAGCTTTAGAGTTAGATTGAAATAAATTTGAAACCTGGTTCTCTTAGAAAGTAATTAATGTCCTTAGAAAAGTGGGTACCATTCCCTGGACCTTCATTTATTATTCTATAAAATAAGGATAATAATAGGGACCTGACCAGATCACTGGGAGGCTCAGAAAAACCATATGAGAGCACAATAGCTGGCACATAGTAAGTGCCTGATTATTATTGGCATTGTAATGATTATTATAATTATGATGAGGTGGGTCATCTCACACTGATAGTGAGAAATAATTAGCTATAGTACTACATTTAAAAGAAACACAGCAGTAAATAAACAATAGCACTTGCCCTTGAGGAGTTTGTTATCTTTTAAAGAAGGCAAAATGTATATCAAAAACAGCTAAATGTCCATTATTTTTCAAGGTTACAAGTCGATAGTTTTAAATAATATAAATATTATTTAATGAGTCAAATAATATCGTCTGTGGTTTATTTATGTTTTCAAGATAAGGGAACTGAGACCTAAAGAGGGAGGTTAATAGATTGACCCCTAGCATCCTAAGCCAATTAAAGGAGTCTGTGGGGATTTTTCATAGGTCTTCCAAATGCTTCAGGATGTACTTTTAACCCCTGTGCTATCCTGCTTCCATGAGGAATGTGGTGAATATTATAAGATGTACATAGTAAATGTCACTGGTGCCCTGAATAAGGAAGACCAGGCTTTTGCAGGAGCTGATAGCCAGAGGCTTCTTGGAGGAGGTCACATTTGGAGTGGGCCATGGAGGCAGGCAGGATTTCAATAGGAAGAGGAGAAGGAGGGAGGTCATGAATAAAAGCAAGAAGTTGTGTGCAGCAGTTTTCTGTGATTTTTTTTTTCTGGGAGCATTTAGTTTAACAGAGTACACATGGAGATTAATGAAGAAAATGCTGTAATATAGGTTTGTGCTAGATGAAAGGGATCTTGGAGTCTTTCCTCACCAGCCGACAGTGTGAGACTTAAAGGATTTGAGTGGTGTGACAGAGCTCTGTATTAATAAGGCTCATTTTGCAGAACTGTGTAGGGCCTTTTAGAGGTGATGGCATGGATCAAGACTCCAGTTGGGGGCTATTGTGAGACTCTAGAAAAGATGTGATGAGAGTGTGACTTCGAGCAGTGAGGAAAAATGGAAAGGAAAGGGCAGATGAGAGACGCTGAAGAGGTGGGACAGCAGGTGCAGTGAGAAGACGGCATGCAGACAGACAGACTAGAGGATGCAGCCTGGGTCTCACGGGGAACAGTGGCTTCAATAAGACAAATGGTGTCATTAGCGTCCCCGCCCCCTCCTTGCCAAAAAAAAAAAAAAGGGCAAATAATTGTCTTCATAGACCCAGTGGAGCATTTTGGCCAGGACCATCCAAGTCTAGGGCTCTGAGCCATAGCCCCGAGTGGGTCTTCACTCTGGTCTATAGAGCAGCTTGGATTTTTCCATTGCGATACCTTGAGTGCTAACACATCGCCTCCTATTTTCATTAAGAGGGTCACTGTGGAGGGAGTGTGAGTGTGTACAAGCTGTCAGAGCTGAGTCTTTTCAATAAACTCATGGGACTCTTTCAATTCCAATCAAGCAAGTGTCCTGCTCAAGCCATTCTGTTTCCCAGGATGGATATCAAGGGAGAATGCAATTTTGGTTTGCAGGTCACTGATGAATATGTGAAAGGGAAATCTCATGGGTAACTCTGTTTTTCCCAAATGTTGCTCTATAGCATTAAGTTTTTTGTTGTAAGTGAAAGAAAATATATACCATTCACTGAAGGGCTGCGAGGGGTAAGTCGGTTGAGAAATGTTGCTATGGCCATTTAAGGGCTTCGAGTGATGCTCACTTTCTTTTCTCCCTTCCAATTTCCTTGGTCAGTGTTTGTCAGGTTCAACTCCAGCCATGGTTTCCCAGTGGAGGTCGATTCTGACACCAGCATCTTCCAGCTCAAGGAGGTGGTTGCTAAGCAACAGGGGGTTCCGGCTGACCAGTTGCGTGTGATTTTCGCAGGGAAGGAGCTGAGGAATGACTGGACTGTGCAGGTGAGTCTCCCTTGGCGGCCGTTCCTGGGATGCCACCAGCTCCATTGCTCATGCCGCCTGCGCTGCCAATCTGACATTCATGCCTGAGATCTAATAGAATAAATAGTGCCTGGGGATTCCTTGAACTTTACTCCACACTGCTTCATTAATTCTGACCTTAATTATGCATTATAACAGCAAGCAGGAAAAATTGGAAGAACAACTGCGAGTGAGAAAGAGAGAGAAAGAACACATGAGCTAGGCTTAGTGAATAAATGTTTACTGACTACAGGAGAAGCAAGACACAATTTCTGTGTCTGTTCAATTTCTACCTTACTTATTCCATTTGAATCTTAATGAAGAAGGATTCGAATAAATTGTTCCCAATCAGGCTGCTCAGTCCCTGCACTGTGAGGAATTCGTAACCCAATTGTGACCCCTGGAGGATAGTGAGGGCTGCTGCTATGCTGCGCTAGAGGAGGTGTGGGCTCCAGGCCCCATTGGCAACTAACTAGCTTTGGGCACTCCTTGGCCAGGACTAGAATCACACAGTTCCGCAGCTGGTGGGGAAGGAAGCCTGGAGCACAACAAAAGTATAGCTTTGCATTGAATTTCTCCAAGGTTCAGTAACATCATCCCTGGAAATAGGCCCCTGCAACGTAATAAGAGTGAAGGATGCTCTCTTCTCTCCTGGCCCCAGCAGAGCTTCTGGCAGCCCACTGCTCCTAGCTCCATGAAAGCCCTACACACGTGTCATTCGGATTGGTGATTTTTGTAGGAATTAGGGGGACTGGTGAGGTGATTGATAATACCACCATCACCTAGAACTAGAGACCAGTCCTTTGTTGGGGAAACTCGCAAATACAACTCACCATTTGTTGACGTTATTCTTTGTGAATGCAAGAAAGACGAGACGCTTTCTGGGAATGGTCCCTGTGACTGTGAAGGACCCTGCAGATGTATGTTCCCCTTTTCTTAACCAGCATCAGTTAATTGCACTCAGGTTTACAGCTGTGTGGGTATCACTGCTCCGCGCAGGGGGGCTCCTGGGTCAGAGTACACAAAGTCCATCCTTGTATCTATATCCTTTCCCTGTCTCTTCTGGGTGATGATATTTATGGCTTTGTAAAATGCTCTCAGAATTTGGGTATACAAAGAAGCTATAGAAATGCAAATTGTTCCTGTCATTCTGCATTGCATCTCCTGCTGATGGTGTTGAGGCACATACTCATTGTGCACAAACTGCTGGGCTCTGCTTTCAGGCAATTTGGTTTTATAAGGGAAGTGCATGTGCTAAAAAGTGTTTTGATTTTTTTTTTTCTATTTCAGTCACATAAAAAGATTTTCACTGTATCTGCCAACCTCTAAATCCAAGGATGTTTCCTTCACAAATAAATAATTTTAAAACAGCTCCTTGAATCAAAACATTTTATATTGCCAAAACCTTCAGGTTCTAAACTGCCATTTGTGCTGATTCGTAAAACAATTAGCGATTTCATCTGTAGTTAGACTAACTGCTTCAGATGATTGACTTTGCAAACATATATGCATCAGACATGTGTTGATTTATGAGTCTTTCTTTTGACAAACACTTCTTAAGCGCTTCCAATGTCCTAGGCTTCTCAGGAGATCCAAAAGAGAGACCTAACTCAGCCCCTGTTTTCATGGAGATTGCTCTTTATTTATGAGCCCTAAAACCAAGAGAAATATTAGATTGAACCATATGGGATTGCCATTATTACAGGTTCAACGATTTCATGTGGTTCAACCTAATAGCTGTAATATAAGAATATGAAACATAACTGCCATATCGCACCTAAAAATATTATGAAGTTTTAAAGGTGGAGAAAACAAATCTGGTTGGAAGTCACCAGGAAGAACTTCATGGATGAATTGAATTGAGGTAGGATTCTGTAGATGGAGGAATGGGGGCATGAGCATAGAGAATGCTTGCCAAAAAGGATGGGTTCTTGTTCTTCTAGAACCTGAAGAGAGATGTTGAAGATTGGACAAAAAATAAAATATGGGCTATATTTCACATAACCTTGACTAAGTTGGCACTGAAGTTTCATTGGTGGGGAACTAGAGAAAAATGGCCTGCCATTGAAGGAAATGGGAAGTCTGAAGACCTGGTTTGGTTGGGAGAAGGATGCTGCATTGTTCCAACATGATGGGAGTTGATGCTAGCTGAGTACATGTGTTTGGAGATGTCTAGCTGGCTGTTGACAACTTATGTCTGAGGACAGTGAAAAAGAAAGGTTCATACTTATGGAACTTCTATTAAATCACAGTTCAATGATTTAGGTGCCGAGAAGATGGCAAACTTTGTTCATAGGAGAGTTTCACTGTAAAGACTAGGAAGTTATGCACGTAATTGCAAATTAATGGCTATATTTTCTTTAAGTGTACAACTGGCAGAGTTTTAGCATCCTTTGATATTCTTGTATAATCTTAGAACATATGTTTACAACTGTTTAGTCAATACCATTTAGTTACCCATTATCATTTCAGGTGCTATATTTCACAGTATAAGCACAAAATATCTAATAATAAGTTGCTGCTGAGAAAAAGAAGATGGACCTTCCATATGAGCTACTTAATGCCTCCACTAATGAGTGCTAAATATTCACCTTGGTGTCCTGAAGAGAAGAAGAGATGGCTGGGGTGGTGTCTATGCTTGCTGGGTGTTTTCCTCCTGTTTTCATTTTTATTATCATAGGTGATATGAATATACATATTAGCTTATCATGCAAAATGAGATATTGTGAGTATAAAAGAAGACCCTGTCAATAATTATTCCAGGACAAAAGTTATATGTGGGGAGTGTCCTAGGAAAACTGAGGCAATGATCACCCCACATACTGAGCAGTATGTCTCACACTTAGTTTCACCTTCTTTGAGGAGGAAATTAGTTTTAGTGCCTCACCCCAGATACTTTGGGGAACTATAGCTTGAGACCAGAGTCTTATGAAATGTCATAATTTTAAAAAGCGAGTTTGTTTATTTAACTGGCAAAGGGTATTTGTAAGATTATAATAGAATTGATGTCACATCTAAAAAATTTTCATAGAATTTTCAGTTCTGGGAGAGCATATCCACAGGCCACTTAGAGAAGCACTGTTAGAGCATAGTTATTTTCATTACACACTCATCTGTTCAGTTTTGTTATTGGCGAGACTTTAAGAACTTTAAAAAATTAAAGGAAAATGGAAAAAAATATAGACATTGAAAAACGAATGATCTGGCAGATTTTGCTTCTGGGAAGCTGGAGTAGACATACTTTTCCCTCTTCCTCCCAGCAACTACACTAAAAAGCCTAGACATTGCATACTGTACAGTTGATTCATGGAGTCATGGAGTTAGGGGTGCCAACCACTATGTAGACAAAATTCATGTGTAGTTTTATCTCCCCTCACACTTTACCAATAGCCTGCTATTGATGGGAAGCCTTATTGATATCATAAACAGTTGATTAATACATATTTTTCGTATGTAATCTGTACTGTATGCTTATAATAAAAATACTAGAGAAAATATTAAGAGCATTTCCAAAAGGAGAAAAGATACTTAACTATTCATTAAGTAGAAGTGGATCATCAAGATTTTCATTGTCTTTGTCTTCATGTTGAGTAGGCTAAAGAGGAAGAGGAAGAGGAGTTAGTCTTACTGTCTCAGGGGTGGCAGAGGCAGAAGAAAATCTGCATATAAATGGACCCATGCAGTTTAAACCCATGTTATTCAAGGCTCCGCTGTACAAGCTTAGGAAGATTCTGAAAGTGGTGAGAAGAATGTGGACAGACTAGGGATTTTAGAACCCAAGGAAGAACACAGAGGTGAATTTCTTGAGTTTTCTTTTTGCTACATTACCTTAGATGTGGAACTGAAGAAACTGGCAACCTGGAAATGTCAGTATATATAGACAAAAAGAAAAGAGAAGAGAAAAGAAGTGGAGAGGAAGGGAGGAGCAGAGAGAGACAGAGAGAGAGAGAGAGAGAGAGAGAGAAGGGAAGGGGGAAAGGAAGGGGGAAGGGAAGGGAAAAGGAAGAAAGGAAGGAAGGAAGAAATCCCCAACAATGGTCTGTTTTTTATCCAGAGGACTCAGAAAGGGGCTGCCTAGCAACATAGAAAACATTTAGACAATAACCAGTCTACTCCAGCCAAACGCAACAGAAAAACTGTGGCCCTATCCTTGTCCCCACCAACACTAGTAAAGGCTGAGTGGAGAGCCTTTTGTTTGAAATTTCTGAAATAAAACACTCACTGATGGGTTTGACATAAGAATGGAAGGAACAGAGAAAAGAGTCAGTGAACTGGAAGATGGAACATAGAAATGACATGGTCCAAATTGCAAAGAAAAGCTAGGCTGGAAAAAGAAAAAAGGAATAGAGCCTCAGAGACCCGTGGGCCTCTAACAGAGCATTAAAAGTTTGTGTCAGGGGATTCCTGGAAGGAGAAGATAATGGTGGGCAAATGCTCAAAGAAATAATTGTTGGAAACTTCCGAAGTTTGCAAGAGACAGTTATGGATGGATTCATATAGCTGATTGAATCTAAAACAGGAAAAACCCAAAGAAACCCACACCAACACACAACATAATTCAACTTCTTAAAACTAAAGACAAATTTTAAATCTTGAAAGAAGCCAGAGAAGTATCACACCTTCCCTATAGGGGTAAAATTGTTCTAATTACAGTGGATTTCTCATCAGAAACCATGAAGGCTAGAAGGAAGTGGCACAATGTTTTTCAAATGCTGAAAGAAAAGAACTGCCAACTTGTAATATTATACCCAGTGAAAATGTTGTTCGGGAAGAAAGAACAAATCAATACATTTTTTTTAAGATAAAGAAAAACTAAGCTAATTTGTCACCAGCAGACCTACCCTAAAAGAATGGCTAAAGAAATTTTCTAAACAAATGAAACAACAAAAAAGGGAATTTTGGAACACTAGGAAGGAGGGAAAAACATAGTAAGCAAAAATATAGGTAAATACAATGCACCGTTTTTCTCCTCTTGAGTTTTCTAAATTATGTTAGAGGGTTGCAGCAAAAGTTATAGCATTGTCTAATGTAGTTCTACATGTAGAAGAAACATTTCAGGCAAACATAAACACAGATTCAAGGAAAGGTAAGATTTCTAAACTTAACCTTTAAAATAGCAACTGCAGTAGAGCATGACAAGAATGTATAAAGTAATATCTAGAGTAATCGGTAAAGTAGGTAAATGGCTAAAATACAAAATAAAGACAACACCAAATGCTGGTGAGGTTGTGGAGAAATTAGATTACTCGCAAATTGCTAGTGGGAATTTAAAATGGTAGAGCCACTCTGGAAAAGAATGTAGCAATTTCTTAAAAAATGACATATGTATTTACCAGATGGCAGAGTTATACTCTTAGTTATTTGTCCTAGAGAAATGAAGACATAGGTACACACACAAATTTGTATATGGATGTTTATAGCAGTTTTATTCACATTAGCAGAACATGGAAACAACTCTGATGTCTTTCAGTGGGTCAGTGGTTCGACAAACTGGTACCTCCATACCCTAGAATATTACTCAGCAGTAAAAAAGGAGCCAACTGTTGATAAACAAAATATCTTGGATGGATCTCAGGGGAAATGTGCTGTGTGGAAAAAGCCCATCCCCAAAGATCGTACACTGAATAATTTTATTTATATAACATTCTCAAAATGACAAAATGATAGAAATGGAGGGCAGATTCATGCTTCCTAGCGATTCTGAAGGGGGCGGAAGCAGGCGAGAGGAGGGTGTGTCTGTGAAAGGGTAACAGAAGGGACCATTTGGTGACAGCCGTCCTCTGTGCTGACTGTAACAATGCTTATAGTACAATTATAACGTCTAGCTTGGCAAGATGTTACCATTGGGGGAATCTGGGGAAAAGGTAGCTGTCATCTTTCTCTGCTGTCTCTTACAACTGCATTAGAATGTATAAGCATTTTAATATAAAGTTGAATTTTTAAAAAACCTAGGATATCTGTCCACTTTCACAGAGGAATCGAAACTATCACTTTCTTAGAAGATAAACAAGCTTGCTATTTGTCTCTCTTTTAAAAGGAGAGTATGTATTCAATGAGTGATATTTAACATAAGAAATGAGAAAAATAATTTAATTGATTAGCAGACACATTTAAAGACTTGTTCATACTAACAGTATAGGGTGAGTAAAACTTATAGAGACATTAATGCCTCTTTCTTGAATTCTTTTTTTTTTTCTTTTTTTTTTTTTGAGACAGTCTCGCTCTGTCGCCCAAGCTGGAGTGCAATGGCACAATCCCTGCTCACTGCAAGCTCTGCCTCCCGGGTTCAAGCAATTCTCCTGCCTCAGTCTCCTGAATAGCTGGGATTACAGGCACCCGCTACCATGCCTGGCTCATTTTTGTATTTTTAGTAGAGATGGGGTTTCACCATGTTGGCCAGGCTGGTCTCGAACTCCTGACCTCAGGTGATCCACTCATCTCGTCCTCCCAAAGTGCTGAGATTACAGGCATGAGCCACTGCTCCTGGCCTCTTTCTTGAAGTCTTAAACAGAATTTTTAGCACAGTGTAGATCTGAATAGACATGATGAATATTTATTTGCAAACTCTTTACCAAATATTTAAACTAAGCAAAAGTAAATAGCCGTTGACAATTGTGTACTCCAGTTGTACATACTTTTTAAATTGACTTGTTAG
Organism: Hylobates moloch; assembly: GCF_009828535.3. Taxonomy (NCBI): domain Eukaryota; kingdom Metazoa; phylum Chordata; class Mammalia; order Primates; family Hylobatidae; genus Hylobates; species Hylobates moloch. The sequence continues at coordinate 170,294,024 of NW_026652277.1, read as the reverse complement.
TCATACATTATAATTTTAGGACTGTGTCTAAAATTTATAATTTTAGACACTGTGTTAGATTGGACACAGTGTCTCATGCCCGAAATCCCAGCAGTTTGGGAGGCCAAGGCAGGCAGATCACGAGGTCAGGAATTCGACACCAGCTTGACCAACATGATGAAACCCCGTCTCTTCAAAAAATATAAAAATCAGCTGGGCATGGTGGTGTGCACCTGTAATCCCAGCTACTTGGGAGGCTGAGGCAGGAGAATCTCTTGAACCTGGGAGGCAGAGGTGGCAGTGAGCCGAGATCGCACCATTGCACTCCAGCCTGGGCCACAGAGACTCTGTTTAAAAAAAAAAAAAAAAAAAAAAAGGAAATAAATGATCTGTTGTGGTTGTAGAGTAAACATTAGTAACATATGTATGTAATAGAATTTAGGGATGTAATGGCTTCATTTGTGAACTAAATTCAAATTTTTTTTTTTTTTGGTAATTTATTCAATTTTTTTTTTTTTTTTTTTTTTTTGGAGATGGAGTCTCAGCCCAGACTGGAGTGCAATAGCATGATCTTGGCTCACTGCAACCTCTGCCTCCCAGGTTCAAGTGATTCTCCTGCCTCAGCCTCTCAAGTAGCTGGGATTTCAGGCATGTACCACCACACCCAGCTAATTTTTGTATCTTTAGTAGAGATTGCTTTCTCTTTTGACTATAAAACAGAAGGAGGCTAGTATCAATTTAGAGCACTGAATACATTTCCACCATGATTTTTTGTTTGTATATAAAAGAATTCTGCAAATGACCAATATAGTTCCTATTTTAACTGATTATAAGATAAAAGGAGGCCAGACTGAATACCATTACACCCAGAGCACAGTCGCCCAGTGATTTATTTCTGTGTAAGAGATTGGTCATGTAAATGAGATTCTCATTCGCTACAGGACTGATACAAGCATCTTCTCTCTGAAGGGTTGCCTTGCAAATGGAACTTACTGCTGGCCTCCTTTATTTAGGCAAATGTACATATCCTCTTGAGTTCCTCCAAAGAACAGGTACATTATTATATGAACTAGTAAGTGCTGCTACATGTCCGAGTCTAGAATCAAAGAATGATCATCTGTACAGAGCAAATGCTCACTTTGGGAAGACGCTTATTTCATCTATTTGTGTCTGGTTGCATCTACGTGTCAGAAAGTATCCCTGAATGACTTACCTCTTTACATAATTCAGAACCCTCAGAAATGTTATTTTTCTGTTGAAAGGATGCCTTGACATTTCTGTGCCCGTATGGACTTACAGAATATATCTGAGGATTGCCATCGATAAGCGTAGACTTGAAGAAAGAAAAAGCTGAGATTCTTCTAGTTTATAAGAGGCTGAAGATATATAGTCTGTGGATTCATTTAATAGGCTCTCATCTCACAGATGTTTCCATTGTGATTACACTCATATTCCAAGGCAAGCAACGTGTGAGAGGGTGAAACTCTGCAGCAATCCAATCTCCAAACTCTTAACATAGGATGCATCTTATTAGGGTACAGGAAACCTGATAAATGATAGAGAAGAGATGACACACTGAAACTGTGTTACTGTTCACCGAAGTCCTAGTTTCAGACATTCTGTTGTCTCCATTATTGGACTAAGATTCCATCATCCAATTGACCTGATGTTATCTGAGATTTTGCTTAATATAGTCATCACCCTTTAGAGGAGAATTTAAGAAATGAGAGGTTGTGTCTATACACCCAAAAGCTCTGAACCCAAAGATGATTCACTGAAATTCCATCTTTACTTTTTTCCCTTTTTACCAAGTCATTGTAACAAGCCTGAGATTACTGTCAAGGAACAATAAGATTGTATATGAGAAACCTCTTTGAAGCTTATGTACCAAACTCACTTATGATGAATACATATGGGAGTCTGTGTGCCCCTTCATTTTCTATTTATGTAGGGGCTTGGGTCATAGCTTTAATTAATAAGTTACCATTAGTAAGTATTTACTCCGGCGTTGATCTTCCTTAGATATAAGTTAAATGGCAGATGAAGTTAAATGTGTGGGATATGATCATTTATGTTATAATAGTTTGCGTTAAAGTATAACTTTGGTGATGCCCATAAGACACAGAAAACACAATTAAATGGAAATGGGAGAGTCTGGCCTAATATGTTGTGTTAATTTTTTTTTCCAAATATTAGGTTTAATTTTGATAAAAATAAAATTCTCATAAACAATTTAGCAAAAGAAGTTAAATTAACTGAAATTAACATTAAACAAGTGAAGATTGCCATAGTAGCATTTATAAGGCAAAGAAAGATGGGCTAAAAGATCTTTCTTTGGCCACGTGCTAAATCAGAGGATGCAGACTCATTTGAATGGAGGCAGAACATCAAGTATTTGTTGAACTGTTGTGCAAGCCCATGATTTATAAAGTTGGTGTCGGCATCCTGTTCTAGTATCAATTGTTTTTGGAGTTTTAAAAAATGTTTTAGCCTTTTGTACATATATGTCTTCACACAGAGAAGCATACATTCATTTGGGGAATGCATTTCTTGAGAAAAACTATAATTTTTGTGGGTGTACTTGTGTAAACTGCATTGGATTGAAGATTTTATTCTGTCATTGAATTTTATTTTGCATGGAATATTTCCTGTCTTGTTATTTGTTCTGGATACTTTGCATTCAGAGGTGTCACTCAGATAAAATTTAATATGTAGGCTAATTATGGCACAGTACTCTGCTTTTTAAATTAATAGAATATTCTGATGTTAGAGGGAGAAATGAGGAATGCGAGAACCCACTGATGTTTATGTTTTGAGTACATCACAAACTCAATTTCAAATATGTGGGCTTTTGAAAGCTCAGTGCAGGTTTTGCCAAGGATATTTTCTGCTCATTTTTATAGCCTTACGTATTTCAAAGGGAATTGGGTCTGTGTGTTTGCATTCCATCTATGCGTAATTCATCAAAAACATTGTTCAGAAAAGAGAGGAAATAAACACAAACATTTGTTTAAGATAGTTATGATGTTATTTAAACCTTGGACACTAAGAACTTCAGAACCTTGCTAAAGTAGTTAATTAACATCTGCTTCCTCAGTTTACCTGTTTTGTACCTTGTAGTCAATTCTTCTCATTTTGAGGAACATTGAGATACATGCTGTTCTTTAGGAGCCTAAAACCTTTTATATGCTTTTTTCATTCCAAGGGAGTTTTATGATGCCATCCTACACATGTGCTTATTGCTATATATAAATGAGAAGTCAAAACTTCAAGAATGTCATACACTAGATGGATCACTTAGAGTTCAACTAGACTTTCAAATATACTGTTATAATGAAGTACAGTAGATATGAATCACTCTAAAGTCAGACTCTCTGGGAAGGACAAGTCATTTAAGCTCTCTAGTCTTTACTTTTCTGATCTATATGAAGTGTAGATAGTAATAATGCCTATATTTTTATATGTTTGTTTTGAGTATTATATGGAATGTTACCTACAAAGGACTGACACATAAGCAAATTTTAACCTGTTATTAGTTTAATTTGATGAATAATTCACAAAGAAAAGATAAACATTTTATTTGTGATGTGCAGTAAATTCATCCCACAATTTATTCTGTTTTAAAACATTGCCAAAGGGGACAGATTTACCCCATGCCAAATTGCCTATTCCACACTTGAACTAACCTGAGAACATAATATATTTGTGGGAACTCCTTAGACTTAAGTCTAAACAGTTATCTGAAGAAAATACTATATTCTGGCCGGGCGCGGTGGCTCACGCTTGTAATCCCAGCACTTTGGGAAGCCGAGGCGGGCGGATCACGAGGTCAGGAGATCGAGACCACGGTGAAACCCCGTCTCTACTAAAAATACAAAAAATTAGCCGGGCGTGGTGGCGGGCGCCTGTAGTCCCAGCTACTCGGAGAGGCTGAGGCAGGAGAATGGCGTGAACCCGGGAGGCGGAGCTTGCAGTGAGCCGAGATGGCGCCACTGCAC
>NW_026652277.1:170271342-170289947 GCF_009828535.3 Hylobates moloch | reverse complement strand
AAAAAAAAAAAAAAAAAAAAAAAAAAGAAAATACTATATTCTATTCTAATGGAGTTTACCTTTTTAATGCACTGAATGTATCTGTATATGAAATTTTATTTGGGGGATCAATTTTACAAGAGTACTTACTGTTCAAAATCTGTTTAACAAGGGGCATCAAGTAATTTCAGATTTCTCCTAAGAATTCATGAGTCCCTTGAATGTAAAATAGAGGGCAAGAGGATCAGGAAGCACTCTGCAGACAAAATACATTCTAAGACCCACTTAAATAGTTGTATTTTTGCCTCTGTAATTGATAAGCAGAATGAAGATTTTGAATTTATATGATCTGTCATTTTTTAGTGCCCTGAAATCTAATTGTGTGGCTTTAGCCTTGCAGATTAAATAGATACTAATCTTTTCGTGTTTGTATTTGTTTTAATGGATTTATTTTAATGGTTGGTTTTTGTTTTTTTTTTTGTTTTTTTTTGTTTTTTGTTTTTTTTTTTATACGGTGTCTCGCTTTGTTGCCAGGGTGGAGTGCAGTGGTGCGAACTCAGCTCACTGCAGTCTCCACCTCTTGGGTTCAAGCGATTCTCCTGCCTCAGCCCTGCTAGTAGCTGGGATTACAGGTGCGTGCCAACACACCCAGCTAATTTTTGTATTTTTAATAGAGATGGGGTTTTACCATGTTGGCCAGGATGATTTTGAACTCCTGACCTCATGATCCGTCTGCCTTGGCCTCCAAAGTGCTGAGATTACAGGCATGAGCCACGGCGCCTGGCCAAGCTGGGTTTCTTATATGCCAATCTTTAATATTGCTTATGTCATATAATACTGTATATAGCTGGTGAGATCATTTCTATCCTTTGCCTTCAGCTCAATGGCATTGTTTTGAGGGGTAATAATGTATCTGATTTAACCAGTCATACGTTGGTTATTCAGTCCTGTTCACTGATCTAAACAATTTGCAATTTTTAAAAATGTCCCTGAAGAGGGCATATAAGCTTTAAAATAGACTTACTCAGTTATGATAGAGGGGGAAGTTCTTCTAATGATTCATTTCAGTTTATTAAAACCATACTATTGAAAGTTAAATATCAAGGGGTATTACTTTTTGAAAATGGCAATAAATTCAATTACTTTGGAGTCTTGGACTGATTAGAAAACATACCTATAGATTAATATATAATAATCTTTTAGGGTTTCCTGCTTGACTTGGTATTTTTAATTCTTGCCTCTGGTGAAGGAATGTAGTGGACCATCTCTTATTCAAAATGATTGGCAATTTTCTTTTATTATTTTGTTTGTTTTTAATAGAAGAGATTGATGAACTATAAAAATATCAGTCTGTTCCTTTAAATAAATGAGTTTTACTTATAAAGAGTGTTTAACCTATAAATAGGTTGTTTTTCTTTTTTTATTTTATTTTATTTTATTTGAGACAGAGTCTCGCTCTGTAGCCCAGGCTGGAGTGCAGTGGCGCGATCTTGGCTCACTGCAACCTCTGCCTCCTGGGTCTCAGTTCAAGCAATTCTCCTGCCTCAGCCTCCTGACCTATAAATAGTTTTACATATAATGTTTTTATAGATACTTCCTAGAAAAATAAATTTAAAAATAACTCAATGTAAAGGACTGACAACAGTATGCATATCACATTGGCCCTTCCTTAAGTTTCTGTGCGTGTTGATGATACATATCTGTTGGTTACGAAGTCATCTCTCTCTGCAGCATTCTCAATTACTATCCATTCTCCACGAGGCTCAGCTACTATCCATTCTCCACAAGGCAACCAAGTCCATTTTTTTTTCTTTTTTTTAGCAACTAAATGGGTTAAATGCAGTGATAAGCAGGTAAACTGACTCTCTGTAAATACAAAGCTCTGGTTGTCACTTTGGAGTTTCGTTGCAAAACCTGCCAGCCCTGTTTTTTTTTTAAGGGACCAACATAGTAACACTGAAGGCGGCATCGGGAAGAGGTGTTCCCTGTCCATTCTTAGGAGGCAGCCTGAGTGGGCCCAGCACACACCACTGAAATTTGCTTCCTTATCTCAGCACATTGTTCTTCCACCCTTAGATTTGTTCTGCCCTTTTAAATCGGGAGAAATTTTCGTTCATAACACTTTCTCAGATACTTGAAGATAATCCATATGCCCTTCAGTTATTTCTCTTCCTATTTTAGCAGCCATATGTTTTACCTACTTTGGACGAACTCCATTTGGTCTTTCCTAAAGAGAGATGACTGTACTAGATTCTCAAAGTGGCCTGATCTGTGCTGGAGTTACTACATGCCCCTTGGTATAATCTGCCTATTAATGTGGCCTGTAATTTATTTTTAGGATTAATGATATGACTTAGAGAGCCATACAGTCCATTTAAACCCTGACTCTGTTTTTACAAGATATATATATATATATATATATATGTAAGCCAGTTTCCCCATTCTGTATTTATACAACTGATTGTTTTAAAATCTGTTCACTCAACAGTCTTTTATTGGGAACCCATTATGTATCATAAGGCATGAGCCCTGCTCCCAACAATCTTTCAGGTCACAGTGTACAAATATGTGGACAAGTCATAGTGCATGGATTAGGGGGTGGGCCACATGGGTTGGAATGTAGCTTATGCCATTTTGACCTTTGGTGCATTAGTTAATATCTCTGTGCCTCAGTTCCTCTCCTAAAATGAGAAAAATTGTGTTATCTGCCTCATGGGGTTGCTACAAGGGTTAAATGAGTCATCATACAGAAATACTTACAAGAGTGCCTTGTACGTTGCAACACCCCACAATGTCAGTTGCTGGCGTTGTGATTTTAACATCATCATCATCATCATCAAAGTGCTGCATCCAGGAGGCACTATCTGCTCCCCTAGGCTGCTGTCCTCTAAGCTGAGGAGAATCATAAGCTGGGGATTAAGAAATAAATAGAAGATTTCTGTTTTAAAAGGAAGGAATATTTTATGCAGATACTATAAAATATGAAAAGATGTAAAGGTCTGGCACTACTTTAGAATTACAATTATTTGCTGTGACAAACGGCAAAAGTGAGAATGAGGAAGGTGATACCAGGAAGAGGATGAGCCGGGTCAAATGCAGAGGGGCTTTGCACATAATCTTTGAGAATTTAGATGCTTCCTTGGATTCTTTTAATAAATATTTGCCGAGTGTCTCTTCTACAGCAAGCACTCCCGGTTCCTAGGCCTGGAGAACAGTGGTAAGCAGGACAGGTGCATCCCCGCTTTTATAGAGCTTTCTATTTGAGTGCAGACCTTAAGAAAACATAAGAGTTCTAGAGATGAATATGATCAGTTTGTGTCGTGGGTGTGACAGGGTGGCAGGAGAAATGAGGCAGGTGGCAGGTCACTTAGGAGACTGTAACATGAGACTAAGCCCTGGACTAAAGCAGGGCCAATAAAGAAGGCCATGAAGGCCAGAGCTTCATGAGAAGAGAAATCCGGATAGAATCTCCAGGGCCAAAAAATGGAGGCTGTTGTGCACGACTCCCAGGATGCAGGAATGATGCTGAGGTTGAGGACTCTTGAATTCCTCTTTCACAGGTCTAGCTGATCAAGCTGTTAACCCAGGACCTGTCATTCTTCTGGTGATGGGTAAGACAGACAAGGTCCCTTTTCTTATGGAGCCTACATTCCATGTGCAAGAAGGTTATTAATGCTTTTAGTCAGAGTTCCATGAAGATAAAAGCCACATGCTAAAAGGACAGAGCAGAAGGATAGAAGAAACTTGGGTTGCTGAGGGCATCAGGGAGCCCCCAGCCAGCTCTAGATGGCTTTCATCTAGACTTCCTGTAGCATAAAAAATAAACCCCAATTTGGTTATACTTCTGTAGTCAGTATTCTGGTACGTGCAACCAAATACAATCTTCAGGGTTAAAGCAAGTAAAGCAATAAAAATGGTAAATTTTAGTTAGTGATAAGTGCTTGGAATGAATTAAAATAGGCTGAGGACTGGTGACACTACCTTATACTGGAAATTTAGGAAAAGCTTCTCTTGGAAGGTGAAGTTTGAGCTGAAAGCTAAAGGAGCCAGCCCTGGGAATACCTGGAGAAAATCATCAGAGAGAGGGAGCGAAGGACCTAGAGTGGGCATTAGGTAAGCACATGCCAAGGCCATAAGGGAGGTAAGTGTGGCTGGAAGTTGGTGGAAGCAAGGAGGCTAATTGGGAGGCTAGTCTTGGTGTTTGGGGGAGGGAGCATGGGGCTTCACTAGGGTACTAGAAGTTGTAATGGAGGGACACATATAGCTTTGTGATGTTTTAGAGGTTGTGTCAACGGGACTAGCAGATGTACTCATTGTGAGATGCAAGGGAAAGAGAAAATTGAAGTATGACACATTGATACTTGGCTATGTGAGATATAGAACTCATGTTAGATATTGATGCCACCAGGTACAGAGGAGAGTGGAAGAAAAAGAGGAATGGGTTATTGTGGGAGGGGGCAGTTCAAATAAACTTTATTTGAGAGGTTTAACGTTTCAAATAAATTTCAGGTGGCAATCTCCAGTAGGAAGTTTGTTTATCTGTCTGTTGTTGAGGTTAGAACAGAACAGAAATATAAATTTGAGCCTCAGTGTTTGATACCTAGTGCTACCAAATAATATATAGTAAGACATTCTTCAGATAAAGCTTATTTGAGAATAGATACATACATTCTCAGTCAAGATGAGGTTAGATGTAGAATCTAAATAGAGAACTGTAATAGAAATACATGGAAATTACATTAGTGACTTTGAATTTGATTAGCATGCTTGTTCTTTTGCAAGCCTGACATTAGCAATCTTGATTTCCTGTGCAAGTCAGATTTCCATTACAAGCAAAAGATGAATGAATTATATATAAACTGTTGTATAAACTTTGTCGGGAGATACATATTTGTAATTATTATTGCAAAACCCCAGGGATGGAAAAGAATATGGGAATTATATGACAAATACTAGTGGGCCCACCATTCAGCTTAAGAAAAATATTGCAACTAAAACTGAAGCCCTGGATGTACTTCTCTCTGATTGTGTTCCATTTCTTCCTTCTCTACAGAGGTAACTGTTATCCTGAATTTCGGATTTGTCATTATCAACTATGCTTTTATACTTTAAAAAATACATTTATTACCCCATCTCTACTAAAAAAAAAAATTAGCTGGGCGTGGTGGTGGGCGCCTGTAGTCCCAGCTACCCGGGAGGCTGAGACAGGAGAATGGCGTGAACCTGCGAGGTGGAGCTTGCAGTGAGCCGAGATTGCGCCACAGCACTCCAGCCTGGGCGACAGAGCAAGACTCTGTCAAAAAAAAAAAAAAAAAAAAAATTTATTTACCAGTCTATAAGTAATATGGAATACTGCTAATAATTTGCATGCTTTTAAACTTTAAGTAAATGATATGATGTTACCTATTGTATGCAACTGAACATATTTGTTCAGTCATATTTTGAGATTAACAGGTGTTAGTGGATATAGCAGTAGGTCACCTGTGTTCACTAATGAATAACATTCCATGTGTGACATCACAATGGATTTATTCTCATGCTATTGGGAATTTAAGGTGTTTCTAATTTTTTTGCTTCACAAATAGTGCTGCACTGAACATTCTTATACAAGTCTTCTTGTGCACAGGTATAAGTTTCTCTAGAACAATTCCTAGGTGTGGTATTTGTGCACCAATAACTTCAGCTTTACTATTAATAGATACTAAATAATTGCTCTGCTAGGTGATCATAACAATTTAAACTCCGAATTATTCACATCCTCACCAATGTTTAATATTTTCAGACTTTTGAAATTTTGAGCCTGACTGGTGTAAACTTTTCTGTCATTGTAGATTTAACATTTCTCTAATTGTAGATTTAGCATTTCTCTAATTACTACTCAATTAAGCATCTTTTCACATTTACTATTCATTTAGCACTTTGTCTTCTGAGCATTTAGTATACTTTGGCCAAACTTTCTAATGGGCTTGTGATGGTTTTAAAATGTGATTTTTAAATGGTTTTAAAATGTGATTTTAATGCACAATGTATACTAGTATTTTGGGGCTAATGTAGGAAACAAATAACCTGCCAACCTCTGGTTTGTCTCCTTAACTTTGATGCTGTTATTGGATGTATAAGATTTCCCACATTAATGTGGAAAACTTACTTCATCTTTGTTTATGATTTGTATTTTCTGTGTCTAATGTGAAAGTTTTCCTATGTTGTGGCCTTGAATATTTTTAAAGAATATTTTTGTATGCATTTTAAACTTTTGGTTTTTGGCTGGGCATGGTGGCTCATGCCTGTAATCCCAGCACTTTGGGAGGCCCAGGTGGGCGGATCCCTTGAGCTCAGGAGTTTAACACCAGCCTGGGCAACATGGTGAAACCCTGTCTCCACAAAATGATACAAAAATTAGCCAGGCAGGCTGGTGCACCTGTAGTCCCAGCTACTTGGGAGGATGAGGTGGGAGGATGGCTTGAGCTCTGGAGGCAGAGGTTGTAGTGAGCTGAGATTGTGCCACTGCACTACAGTGTGGGTGACAGAGCCAGACCTTGTCTCAAAAAAAAAAAAAAAAAAGGTTTTCGTTTTTAAATATAGGTCTTTAACAACTGGAATTTATCTTTTTGTACGTGTGTTGTCCATGCGAGATCCAGTTTTATTTCATTTTCTTCATAGGGATCTCCTGTTGCGTATTCCCATGATTGAATAGTCATGCCTCATAAGGACACCTTTGACATATATCAAGTTTCTGTGTATACCTGGATCTATTTTCAACCCTCTACTCTGTTCTGTTTGTCTGTTTGTCTTTCCCTGCACCAATACTACGTTGTTATAATTACTATAGTTTTATTATAATTTATGGTATCTGACAAGGCATTTCACATCACCCACCTTGTTGTTCTTTAGGAATAACTTGTCTGATTTTCTGAATTACAGGAAAGATAATTCTGTATTGAGATTATTCTCTTGTAGTCCTTTGAAGACGTAGCATATAGCTATTATCTTTGCTACTGGTAAGTATGCTGTGAGTCTAATTGCAGTATTTTTGGAGGTAATCTGTTTCTGTCTTGCAGCTTTAGAAATCATTTCATATCTTTGAGGTTAGTCACTATCACATCCATGCGTCCAGCTTTGGCTTTCTTTCCGTGTTCACTGTGATTCCTGTATGAGAACATTTGTATTGGTTCTAGAAAAATATACACCAGTGTCATCAAATATTGCTTCTCTTCCTTTTGCATTTTCCTCTAATTCTAGAATACAAGTTCATTATATGTTGGACTTTTTATTCCTTTTTCAGTACCTCTTACATCCTCTCTAAGTTTTTCATCACTTTATCTCTTTGTGCTGCATTCCAGGTAATTTAATCATGCCTTTCTTTTGCCCTTCGTTGTATATTCATAGTTGTACCATTTTTGGGCCATTTTGCATTCCCAGTGGCATTCAAAGAATGGATATTTCATTGATGGGTTTTCTATCCGATTCTTTTTCCAATGTCACTGGCTTTTCTGATGGAATCCTGCTCTTGTTTTATATTTCAAAGTTCTTCCATTAAGTCTTTAATCATTTGAAAACTAGAAATTTAATGATATCTATACAAAATTCTGTGTCTGTGGTTCTTAGGTAACTAATCCTGATGGTGACTGGGTGTATTGCTTCTCTCCCTTGGAAGATTATATTTTCACAAGGTTTCTGTGTTAGAATGTGAGTTCTTGGGCTTTGTGGGGCTGCTTCGTGGCAGGCTGGCAGTGTGTGTCTTCACCGTAGTTTTAAGCTTGTCTCTGGCATGCAGTGTGTAACTACTTTTTTATGTTTATTTTTCAGCGTTGTGGAAAATGGACTATATAAGTTGTATAAGTTTGACCCTTTTATCGAAGGAAGAGCAGATCTCTGGTTAGAAACCATCAAATGTAAGGTCTAGTATCAAGTCAATAAGTTTTCTTCTCTTCTACCTGTTCTGATGGGTAGATTTTTTTTTTTCTAGTCCATCCTTTAACTAAAGTCATTGCTTTTCTAGGACTCCAATCTACATAAGGATTTTAGTTCTAATTCTCCACCTTACATGAGGCTAAGACAGCCATCTCCTATGTGGCTGTGAACCATGAACCTTGAAAGCAGCAATTTGATTTTTAATTAGTGAAACTTGTTTTTTAGAGCAGTAGTTCTGAGTTCACAGCAAAATTGTGTGGAAATTATGGAAAATTCTCAACCTCATTCCCCCACTTACACAAAACCTCCCCACTATCAACATTCCCACCCCCATCTCCCAGTGGTACGTTTCCTTTCTTTTCTTTTCTTTTTTTTTTTCTTTGAGACAGAGTCTTGCTCTGTCACCTAGGCTGGGATGCAGTGGCATGATCTTGGCTCACTGCAATCTCCACCTCCTGGGTTCAAGCAATTCTCTGCCTCAGCCTCCTGAGTAACTGGGATTACAGGCCCCCATGACTACAACCGGCTAATTTTTTTGTATTTTTAGGAGAGATGGGATTTCACCATCTTGGCCAGGCTGGTCTTGAACTCCTGACTTCGTGATCCACCTGCCTTAGCCTCCCAAAAGGCTGGGATTACAAGCGTGAGCCAGCACGCCTGGCCCACCCCCAGTGGTACATTTCTTATGACTGATCATTGACACATCATTATCACTCAGAGCCAGTCCTCTACATTAGGGTTCACTCTTGGTGTTGTACATTCTAGGGTCTGGACAAATGTTTAGTGACATGGATCCAACACTGTAGGATTGTGCAGTCATTTCACTGCTTTAGAGATTTTCTGTGCTCTACCTCATCACCCATTTCTTCCCTCTACCCTGAGCAACCGCTGATCTGTTTACCCTTTTTATAGTTGTGCCTTTTCCAGGATGTCCTATAGATAGAATCATAAAGTTGCCTCCTCATATTGCCTTCTTTCACTTAGTAATATTCATTTAAGTTTCTTTTGTATCTTTCATGGCTTGGTCACATATATCTTTTTTTGCATTGAATAGCGTTTCATTATCTGAATGTACCACAGTTTATTTATCTATTCACCCTCTGAGGACACGCTGGTTGCTTCCAAACTTTGGCAATTATGAACAAAGCTACTATAAACATCTGTGTGTAGGTGTTTGTGTGGAAATAAATGTTCAGTTCAATTCATCACTTTTAGAATGGCATAAGCATCACCTTTGTTATTAGGCATTCATCTAAACACCCAGGGTGATTATTTTTATCCAGTGGGTGGGCACTGGATAAATATTCGTTGAATAAATGAATATACGTTATTTAGTATAATTAATGGTCTCTTCTATAAGGTACCATGTAGCACTGGCTGAATTGATTTAACGTCTTGAAGTCTTCATCAATTTCTGATGACGACCGGTTCCTAGAATTAGAAATTCACCTCTTAGTGATAAGAGAATAGAGGAAACCAGTGGGTTGTAACTGCAGAGAGACCACAGATACTGACATTTAAATCACACTCAGCAGATTATATACTCAAATGAGGTTTCTCCTACTCCCTGTCATTGTGTGTGATAAGGCAATCATGAATAAAATGTCACACAATGAAGCTGAAGATTGTCCCTGGGTTATATAGCACCTAAACTTTGTCTAGATGTCTTACAAAAGAAATAAAAAATGAAAGAGGAAAGGGAAGGAAGGAGGGAAGGTGGGAGGGAGGGAGAAAGGCCGACTGTATTTCTAGGATTGGGGAATTTCCTAGTATATATTGGGGTATTTCCATCTTAGATCTGCCATTTTCATCATGGCCAGAGTTAGTCACTCTGTTGTCTCCTTGTTATTCATTACCTCAGCACTTAGTTCTGGTTACTGATGTGTACATATATAAAGCCAGACATCTGTAAGTGCTTAGTTGAGAAGGTGTAGATTGAATCCAAGAGTATATAGGAATGTAACCCCAGGATGGTTAGGGTAATGTCTTTATTCAGTTACATTTTTATATGTAAGGGAAATGATTGTCTATTCTCATTCAGATTTCTTTGTAATATTAATATGTACTATAGAAGCAATGAAAGGCAAAGAATCTAGAAAGCGACTAGAAGAATAGTCATTTTTACTTTCCTTCTTATGACGCTTTTTTTTTTTTTTTTTTTTGGCTCTTGCCGATGGAGTCTTGCTCTGTCACCCAGGCTGGAGCGCAGTGGCACGATCTCGGCTCACTGCAACTTCTGCCTCCCAGGTTCAAGCAATTTTCTTGCCTCAGCCTCCCAAGTAGCTGGGACTATTGGTTCACGCCATGACGCCCAGCTAATTTTTTTGTATTTTGGTAGAGACAGGGTTTCACCATGTTGCCCGGGGCTGGTCTCGAACTCCTGAGCTCAGGCAATCCACTGCCTTAGCCTCCCAGAGTGCTAGGATTACAGGCGTGAGCCACCACACCCAGTCTCCTTTTTATGACTCTTAATGTCATTTAAGACTTTTTTTTTTTTTTTTTTTTTTTGAGACAGAGTCTCGCTCTGTGGCCCAGGCTGGAGTGCAGTGGCGCAATCTTGGCTCACTGCAAGCTCCGCTTCCCGGGTTCACGCCATTCTCCTGCCTCAGCCTCTCCAAGTAGCTGGGACTACAGGCACCCACCACCACGCCCGGCTAATTTTTTGTATTTTTAGTAGAGACAGGGTTTCACCGTGATCTTGATCTCCTGACCTCGTGATCCACCCGCCTCGGCCTCCCACAGTGCTGGGATTACAAGCGTGAGCCACCGCGCCCGGCCCCTATAAGACATTTTTTAAAGTAGCAGATACCTGAGCCCTCTCAGTTATCCCCAGTTCTTACTCATGAAGAACTCTCTGACCCGAAGTTATTTTTTTTAAGTACCACTAATATTGTGATGTGCAGTCAAACCTGCTGTATTCTGGGCCTTCCCTGCCCTATGAGAGCTCTATATGCAAGACCCAAGCAAGGCTGTCAGCTCATGTGCACTGGCATAAAAACTACCACGTGATGCTATTTCGTGCTGTGGCCAATGCATTTCTATCAATGATGCATCACTGGTTTGACAGCAATGTTTACTGTTGTATACTAGGGGGAGGTAAATTTTTCTAGCAGAAATGGTATTTGGACCAAAAGTTTTTATATGAAGAATTTGATTAAAGAAATATTATTAAGTAGCCCTACTTTCTAAGTATACTTTCATGCTAACACAAAATAACTCAGAAAATATGAAAACAGAACTCTAGAACTCTTTGAAGTTAGCAAGTAAAGCATATATACATGGTGTCTTAGTAACTGTTTCCATTATGCAGATTCTAAGAATCTTTCCTGGACAAGACTAAAGAATTCCCAGTGGCAAACCATGATCTGCTGCACAGCTCAAATTGTGGGTCCCAGAGCAGCCATATGTGATAGTTACTGTAATTAAGGACCTCATTGAAACTTGAAGATAAGCTTTCCTTGCTGAAATTAGATATTACTTCCTATTTAACTTATTTAGATAAATTATTTTTATTTTAGAATACATACTCTAATAGTTTAGTAGACTATCTCTTAATTTTATAGCTCCTTCAGTCAATACCTTTGCATTCCTATTTCATATTACATTGTATTAATAGTTACTGGTCAACATTATGTAGCGATGTTCCTGAGTCGTTTAGTGTCTTTGCCTTACTTGATTCTCTTTGTTTGCAACAGACTGTCGCTGTTTTCTTATGATGTCTTGTTCTTCTCCTGTTTATTTATACTATCTAGCAAAGCCATGGAATAATTTGGTAGACATTTGTTAATGAGTAGCTAGACATCCTGAGTTAATAGACAATGATATGAATTGATGGACTCATTGAGAAGGTGCCATATTGTATCATTTCTGATTACAAATAAAGCAAAAAATTGAACTAAGAGTACATAATAGGTTAACATTTCATGTAGCTAAATTAAGAGAGGCCGAAATATCAAAGGGAAAGTTGAAAGTCACAAGGACACCACCCTGGGTGGCTCCATCATCTGTGTCTCATGGGATGGCAGGTAAATTAGTTAATGTTCTTACAGCCTAGATTCTTTACTTGAGAAGACAGGGATAATGAAAATCAGGATAACATCTGATCTTCAGGGTGCTGTGAGGGTAAATAAAATAATGTTAGGCAAGTACCCAGAGAGTGCCTGGCACAAAACAGCCACACAGGTGCTGCCTGTTGCTTCCTTCCTGATGGAGGGTCATTAATAAACATCGTGCATAATAAGATTTCCAAGTAAGCATGTTTCCTCTCAATTATTAATGATTACCTGGAGGTCTGTTAAGGAGACTCAGAGATCTCTGGACATGAGTTTGGGTCATAAGAAAGCGGTGGTGAACTGTGGCTGGCAAGCCTGTGCTCACAGGGAGGATGTGTGAGTTCATTGCTAGTCTCTATTGGGGCAGACATAAGGCATTTGAGCTCAGTCTTTCTCCTGAGCTCAGCCTTTCTTTGAGCTCGACTGTATCACTTGGTTTAGGTTTGCTGTTCTGGTTTTTAAATTTAGTAATAGAGAGGAGAGTACATAAGTAGAAGACCAAAATTGGATTGTTACCAGAATTCCAACCGCTGCTGACTTTTCTGGCTCTACAAAAGAGGTAAGCAGTTAAAACTATAAGTGTCCCCATTTTTTTCCTGTTTATCTCCTAGTGGGTAATAATTTTGCTTCTTACACTTTTTATGTCTGTGAGCTACAGAGTCATAGCTACAAGTCATTCATCCCTGAATTTTACTTTAATGTAGTATTTATGGGTGTTAGCTTTTAAAAATAATACCATATGATTCCTCAGAACATTTGCCATGGGCTCTCTGTATCTGAGTCTCCTAGAATGGAGATGGGAAGGTTGTTATAAATGCAGTTTTAAGAGTTCCACTGGGCAGGGGCTCCCCCGAAATCTTCCTGACTCTGCTGGCTGGATGCAGGCAATCTGCATTGTTAGCAGCTCTCTAGGGCACTGTTATGTATGTTCGGATTTGAAACCCTCGGATCTAGATTTTACAACTTGCAGTCATTCTAAGATGGCAGCAGGACAACCTTTTAACCAATAAAAGACAAAGGATTCAATGTGATTAAATTTGTGCCTAAAATTTTGATCTCAGGCTATGGTATTTTTAACATAATGCTTTACACCAGGAGTCCCCCCTCCCCCCATTGTGAAATGTGCATGTGAAGAATCTAGGTTGCACGCTCCTTATGAGAATCTAATGCCTGATGATCTGTCACTGTTGCCCATCACCCCCAAATGAGACCATCTAGTTACAGGAAAACAAGCTCACAGCTCCCACTGATTCTACATTATGGTGAGTTGCATAATTATTTCATTATATATTACAGTGTACAAATAACAGAAATAAGGTGCACAATAAATGTAATGTGCTTGAATCATCCTGAAACCATCTCCCTGCCCCAGTCTGTGGAGAAACTGCCTTCCCCGAAACCAGTCCCTGGTGCCAAAAAGGTTGGGGGCCGCTGCTTTCCACTGTAATTTTCTAAAATTTTCCCAAATCAGGAGGGAGAATAATAAGTAATTATTTCATATTGTGCAAAATGTTCCCTGGTCCAGTAACTTTCTAAAGTGGTTCTTTCTCCTTCTCTTTCTCTTTCTCCTTCTCTTTCTCTTTCTCCTTTCTTTCTCCTTCTCTTTCTCTTTCTCCTTCTCTTTCTCTTTCTCCTTCTCTTTCTCTTTCTCTGTCCTTTTCTCTGTCTCTGTCTCTCTCTCTCTGTCATTACAGGTCATGGATGTTTATATGAGAATATCTCAAAACCGAAAAACATTTTTCAAAAAGTAAAATCCCCCTAACCTCACCTCCCATAGATGCCCCATCATATATTTCACTTGGGAGCATTGTGGGCACTGTGGATTCCAGGGCTAGGACTGGGCTGCAGAACCAACTCCCTGGGTTCCAACCTGTTGACCCTGTACCTGCTGGCTCAACCTTAGTGTGCCTCAGTTTCTTCATCTGTGCAATGAGAATAGTAAATGTCTTATTCTTGTACATTTATTTATTTATACACCTCATAGTGTTTTTGTGAGGACTGACCACATGCGTGTAAAAGTCTTCTTAAGCTCAGTTGATTTTAGCTATTATTATTCATCACACATTTTATAATAAAGTTGAACCCTTTGCAATATAATCAAAACAAAACTATTTTCATCTCTCACCATCCTTTTGTTGAGGAAGAGTAATTTTTCCCTGTCCCTGGATGGGAACTCAGGCGTTTTTATTCACTCTTTAACAAAGTTCCCTACAGGTACTAGAAGTCACAGACATAGTCTTAAGGATGTAATTAGAATATCCAAGCCAAGACAATAATACGAACATCGAAGTTAATTTGATGTTGGATCTTCTTACCCACACCCTTCCCACCCCTGCCGCCCCCTGCTTGCACCTGCTTTGCCTGGAGCCTAAGGAAGGAACGGGCTTTGTCTCTGGTTCTCTGCCTTGCCTACCTGCATGTTCCCTCGTGCCTGCTTCCCAGTTTGTGACACCTCCAGTGTTGCGGGGTGGGACTGGGTACAGGGTGGGTCCTTGTCCTGGTGCCCCACACCCTCACAGATGATTCTAGCTGGCTTCTCCCTCTCCTCCTCCTGAGAAGGGGCTTTTGGGGGCTGCAGTGGTCTCCTGACAGGAGCCCTCCCTGCAGCTCCCCTGGTGCAGGCAGGAGTGCCCTGGGTGTGCTTGGATTCCTTCATGAGTGTGCAGGAACCGTGCACACCATCGGCCACTGGGTCCCTCTGCCCTCCTAATGGGTGTTTTCCACAGGTCCCAGCCATCCTCCCCAACACCCACACACACACACACACACAGACACACACACACACAGACACACACACTCTGTCCCTCTCTCTTCATCACTTTTTCATGGAGCCTACATCTGAAGCTCCAGGAACACTCCAGTTCTTGTTCTCCAGTCTCTGTGAGTACTGGCCTCAGCTTTGTTGATACGCAGTCCACATGCCATGCACTTCACCCTTTTAAGCGTACCATTCTATGGTTTTTAGTATCTTGGGAGAGTTTTCACTCCACCACCACAATCAATTTCAGAACACTTTCATCAGCCCCAAAAGAAAACCTCATACTCAGTAGCGATCACTCCCTTTTCTCAGTTCCTGGCAACCATTAATTTACTTTCTGTGGATTTGTCTATTGTGGGCATTTCATTTCAATGGAATTACACAATATGTATCTTTTTGTGATTGCCTTCTTTCACTTAGTATGTTTTCAAGTTTCATCTATGTCATAGCATGAATCTGCACTTCATTTTTGTTGCCAAATACTATTCCATTGTATGTATGTACCATATTTTATTTATCCATTAATGAGTTGATGGACATTTGGGTTGTTTCTACTTGTTGGGTATCATGAATGATGCTACCATGAATATTTGTGTGCACGCTTTTCTGTGGGCCTATGTTTTTACTGCTCTTGGGCGTATCCTAGAGTAGAATTGCCGGGTTATGTGGTAAAATGTTTAGCTACTTATGGAACTGTCAGGCTGTTTTCCAAATGCTTGTCTATATTTATTGGGTTTCATATCAGTAATCAAGAGTTCACGGAGTATTGAAAAGTCTACTACGAAGGTGATGAGGTGGAAGAAATATGATGATCACTTTCACACTTAGGTCTTGGAATACCTGCCACGTGAATACTAACTCTTGGTTTCTCAATCGAAGACCCGTAAACACGTTCATAAACTGGGCTAGAAACCGAAAGCCATAAACGTTAAGGGACATTATCTGGGAGAAGTGTTGTTACAGTTGGGCACAGGGAGGTTCCCTGCTATGTTCCATTTGAGAGTGCTTTAATTTCAAAGGGCACCATCTGGCCCTCAGTGTTTGAACTACTTGTGGCTTTAAATGCAGGTTTTTGCTCATTAAAGTGGGTCACTCATATTTTGAATCGGAAAATGACGTTTAAGTCACTCCTTTTCTGCTGTACAAATGTCTCCCTTCAGCTTCTGGTCATCTCTCACTCTTCCTCAGTCTTCTTCCCCCACAGCTGCCGGCATGTGATGGTGTGAGTGGCCTGGCATGTTTTACAGGATGCAGATCCCGTCAGGGGGTGCCCGGCTGCCGGGGGCAGGAAAGGCAGCGACCCCTAGCTCACAGTCAACGCCCCCTAGCTCACAGTCAATGCGTGGCATCAAGGGTGCTGTAAATGGAAAAATGCAGAGACGGCCCTGTCCTGGCTTTGATTTAGAATTTGGCATGTTTCCTTTTGCACTTTTGAAAAAAAGTCACGATTTTTTACTAGGAAGGGTAGGTAGTTTAGTTTGTATCACAACTATGGCCACATTTGCCATCATTATGAAAATAAATAAATACATACATACATAAAAATTCCTTGGAGTTTCAGTGATATTGTTTGCATCTATTACCCTGTGTTGTTTGATTGTCTTCACAGCCCGCATCTGTTTAATTCAAATTATGCACGTCTCTCTGGACTGTAATTTCCTCCAGCTGTTAGGATGCTGGAGCAGAAGATCTATAGATTTAAAGCAGCTGTTTAGTTCGGAGAACTGCTTTGTGTTTAGTTGTAAGATGGAACCATATATTTCAAACACATTCTCATCCATTTTTAAATAAAAAATTTCTTTAATGGATTATTAAGTTGATTCATTTTAGTATATTTTCTATGTACAGAATTTAAGGATGGTACATCTTTACTCAAATTGTCATTTTAGAAGTAGAAAAATGAGATAAAATGCTTTCTAGAAATGTAAAATATTGTCCCCAACCCCGTGTCAGTAAGTAGGTAAATTATTAAGAAAAAGAGCAGAAAGAAAATAAATAATTAAATTTGAGAATATAGTAAATATACTTTTTATATTTAACTACAGGAAAAGTCTAGAAACCAAAAATGGTGGAGAAAGCTGATGTTCTGCTCACAAACTACACACAGAAAAATTCGTACAGCCTGGCAGCAGGTTTAATGGAATTTATCAAAATGCTTCCAAATAAAATATACTTATTCAGCAACTTGTAAGGCATATGAAAAGGAGAAGGAAGGAAATCTAGTGACTTTGCTTCCATCCTCCCTCCAGAAACATAGTTTTCTTCTTGGCACAGACCGAATAGACTTGATCAGAATAATTAACCACCCTTACCACCTCTTAGCAGAGGACAGACTTCTCCACAGCTAAAGCTGCTCTGCTATGATTATCTTGAATGTCACCAGGTAGGGGTGGGGTCTGGGGGATTCAAATGGTGGGAAAATATGGAAAGCACTTAAATGAGGATTTTAAAAAGATATTTAGGAAAATAGGATAGAATGTGCAAACAAATACTGACCCTCGACAATTTTGTCATTGTTATGACAGTGGTAAAAATGGAAACCAAGTGCCATTAGCACAAATGTCCACAAGTGCCAGGCAAGTATTTTAAAGCATGATATTGGAGGTCAAATATTGGAAAGTGGTGGAGCCATTGAGAACTGGAGATGGCATGCCTGATTTAAAGAATCACAGTTTTTAAATGATTAAAATTCAGTGCACTAAACAACAGAATTCAGCATTTTGCAGTCTTTCAAATGGAGAGATGCTCATTAACCAGTGTTACTGAGTATTACCTATGAGGACCTCCCATTAGTCAGAATAGTCTGAATAATATATTCTAAAAATACATTTCTTTATTTAAATTTGAGGTTGTCTTAACTTTTTTTTTTGAGACAGAGTCTCACTCTGTCACCAGGCTGGAGTGCAGTGGTGAGATTTGGGCTCACTGCATCCTCTGCCTCCCAGGTTCAAGCAATTCCCCTGCCTCAGCCTCCCAAGTAGCTGGGACTACAGATGAGCGTCACCACATCCAGCTAATTTTTGTATTTTTAATAGAGATGGGTTTCATCACGTTGGCCAGGATGGTCATGATCTGTTGACCTTGTGATCCACCTGCTTCACCCTTCCAAAGTGCTGGGATTACAGGTGTGAGCCAGGAGCCTGGCCTTCTTCACTTCTTAATTACCTCTTAATTACATATCACTAAGTGTTGAACAGCTACTCTTAAAGTAGGAAGCTTTCACCATAAAGATATTTCGATACATGAGTGATACTCTTCACACGAACTGTTTCCACCTTTTGAAGATTTGGCAATTTCAGCTGCCTTTATTGAGTTCATTATCTGCGCTGTGATACTTGATTGCCTCCACACAATTGCTTCATTTCGGTGCCACATTGTGTCTTCTGTTTGAACACATTTAAACAAACAAAAGTGGTATGACACTCATGTTAAAATTTAAGTAGTTTGTAGCGTTACCAGTCCAAATAACTTTCCGCAGTTGGCTATTTTTGCGTAGGCACAGCCAATTGCAGCTACGCTGTCTGTTACCCAGGGTTGCCAGCAAGGTGAACCGGAATTGATGGTTCTGCCGCATCTTCGATTTCAGAAACATTCAGAAGTGAAGGAAGTAGAATCATATTGTTTTTGAAGAGGTGTTGTTTACTAGCATTTTGCCATCTCTCAGAAATAAGTGAAAATTTTAACTATTCCTTAGAATCAGATTCCTTAATTTTCTTAAATACAAGAACAGAAATCTTACTGGTCTGTAAAATCATAAGTTTGGGAACAAGTTATAAAAATATACAATGCCTCCAGTGATAGGAAATCCATTCCTTTGTAAGGCAGCCTAATTAATAGATGGCCATCAATGATAAACGGTTTTAAGAATGCTCACTATATATATATATATATATAATCTTTACACT
>NW_026652277.1:170207417-170266342 GCF_009828535.3 Hylobates moloch | reverse complement strand
TTGAGACAGAGTCTCACTCTGTGGCCCAGGCTGGAGTGCAGTGGCCTGATTTCAGCTCACGGCAATCTCCACCTCCCAGGTTCAAGCAATTCTCCTGCTTCAGCCTCCTGAGTAGCTGGGATTACAGGTGCCTGCCACTACACCCGGCTGATTTTTCTATTTTTAGTAGAGACAGGATTTCACCATGTTGGCCAGGCTGGTCTTGAATTTCTGACCTCAAGTGATCCACCCGCCTCAGCCTCCCAAAGTGCTGGGACTACAGGCGTGAGCCACCGCGCCCAGCCTGTATCTGCAATCTTGAGTTTGACATTGCCCCTAGGGCCCAGCATAGCAGCCTGCCTGTGTCTCTGCTTTCTCCCTAACCCCCAGCTTGAAGCTCCAAGTGCCGATTCTAGACTAGATGAAACTATTGAAATAGGTGATGTCTATGGTCTACTCCTTAAGGCAAAAAACGTGAAAGGATAACATGAGTGAAAATATTAAAACTTTTAATTCATAAGTTGGACAAAATCCAGTGAAAATAGCGACAATGTTAGAAGACAATAGAATGGTGATTTGCGCAATAGTTTTTTGAATGAAATGGAAAAAAGGAAATGAGTAGAGATCCAAAAGTGAAAATACAGATAATGTTTGGCCCTAAACCAACTTTTGTTGCCTTTTGTTCTTGTTTCATTTTGTCAGTGATACCTTGCTATCTAATTAGTTACTATTTGAGGCAGCTTATTAACTTTTTTCTCTTTTCTTCCGTTCCATATTCACAAACCTTTCAAGAATCTCATTTGTCTCTTTCCCCCTGCACAGCTACACAGTGCGATGTGTAGACTGCTCCCTCATAACTCATGCCTGTAGCTCCATAAATCATTTACTCTTGCAAGCTGTGTGTCGTGGTCTGAAGCTGATGGGGCTTCTTCATTTGTTCTGACTCCAAGATATTAAGGACTGAGAAAAACAAAAAATAAACAGACTGTACAGAGAGTTTTTAGTCTTTTAAAGCCAATTATATAGGCATGAAATGTTGAAATATTTATTTTGATATGGGCTGCAGACCAGACTGGTCTTACTGCACAAAAGAATCCCCCAATTTTCATATTTAAGAAATTTTTGCTTAAGAAATGAAACATTCCAGAAATTCTTTTCATTGTTTTCGTGGTATCAGGTTTATCACACAAACACATCACAATACTTTGCCAGAGATAAATTCATTAAACTGTGTTTAAGAGACCACTAGTCTCTTATTGTTTTGAAAGTTTAAAAAAATGTTTTAATGCAAAACAAGTTGACTCTTTTTTTCAGTCCTGTAATGTCTGCACCTTTGTATATCCCATCTATACAAAAGTAATCCAAATATGGATATCTGTATTTCTTATACAAAACATTATTTACCCAGTTATAAGCTTACAGTTCTCAAGCTCAATTTTTTTTCTTGTTGGTGATAAATAAAAGATAAGCAATAAAATTTAACTTGCAGTTGAGCTTTGAAGAAGAGCTCCCTGTCAAGTATCAGGTTTTAGAAAGCGCAGTTGTATTTAATGTGTCATTGTACACATTTGTAGTGGTGGGAAGGGAAATTCCTTTAAAACATTCAAAACCAAGACGATGGAACTTTTTCTTATGATTGCTGGAATTCCATGGAAAGTAAGATAATATAAGTTAGTTAAGTAGCCCTTACCCCTTGTTGTTCTTCTGCTTGTTTGAATGTATACCGGATTGCTATGAATAACAGATTTTCATTGCATAGGGAGGCGGTGGCATAGGTGTCCACAGTGAGTCCCATAGTCCCCACTTCCTGTGGATGACATCTTTGTTCTATTTGTTATTCATCGTACCCTAGAATCCTCAATCCAGGCACCTTCTAGATTGAGCCTTGCTCTAGATGTGCCCTCCTCACAGCAGGATATGACACAAACTCAGCAATTTGCTCAGTGGAGTTCAACTCCAGAAGTTTACTTTGAGCCCCTTGGCATGTCATTTATCGTTCCAGTATTATGGCAGTAATGTGAACAACTGTAAATCATTTGTAGCAGTGCTATGGTGTTACTTTTAGTAGGTTCAACTTACTATTCTGTTTTTAAGTAAATTAAGATCTCATTTTGCAAACAACCTGCTTTCTGTGATTGTTGTTTTCCGGATCAGAAAAAAAAAATGCCTCTCAGCTGTGAACAAAGGAATACTATGGTTTTCTTTATGGGAAATTTCTTTCTCAATAGTCGGACATTGTGTTTAAAGCAAAGGGAGTTCCAGGGTCTAAAGAAGTATCAGGGTTGATAGATTCAAATTTCTAATATAGGAAACATTTTTTAGTGTTTTTGAAGTAATTTAAATGCGGTGGGTGAGGTGGGGGATGTGGGCCTGGGGAGGTTAGAGGAAAAAGATGGTGGCCCTTGAAAGGAACTCAGTTTGCTTCAGTGGTTATATTTGTCTCCAGTCTCCTAATAATTATAGTTAATAAAAGTGATAAGGGATTTTTAAAAATTATAACTATATTCAAAGAAAAACCTGATCCTTAATTGTAATTTTTTTTCTGGATTGTGTATTTTTCATTGCCAAATTTATACAACTTTTCTTACAGGTGGTATTTAAATGGCAGTGATATTTAAAATGGATTATTAAATAATAATCCTATGTTTTTGCTTCTGTAATTTATCACACACATTGCACAGCTGACAAGTGTCATCTCAAACAGTATTACAGTCCTCCTTGGGGGAGAGGAGAAGATCCAACATCTGTTACCTGATGTTAAGCTTCATTTAAAATTCCTTGTTTCTTATACTGTTCTGTCTAAGTGGTCCATCTTTTGTCTAGAAAGTAAATTTGTTTGTGATTAATAGTCATTCTGGTATAAGAGCTACACATATATCTCAAGGTTTACTGTTATCAGAAGGTACTTTATTTTCCTCACTAACCTAGTCACTTCTTGTAAAGTAAGATTCAAATGCTTGTCTTGAAATCCATTTTTAAATGCCTGACAGATATTTTTTGAGTTGCCATTTAATTTTTATCTTTTAAAACATCCCTGCAACATAACCTTTTTAAAAGTAAATTCCACCGTATTTCTCTTTAAATAGATTATTGTAATTTAAAATAACGTGTCGCTGTAGGTAGATCACTGTGAAACCCCAAAGGACTATATAAATATGTTCATTTCTCTCCTTTTCATTTTTGTATGAGTCTGTATCAATACCCCAAGATTTAAGGAGAGACACCAGAAGAGTTGTTTTCCACTTTGCTCCGTTCAACAATGAAATAAGCTAAAGTATCATTTCCTCTCCCTGTCACCTCCTTCTTCCCTGTCGCAGTCCCCATCCTCATGAGCCTTAAATTCTGCTGATTTGGGCAGAGGAGAGGCTTCCTTGACTCTGAATGCTTTTCAGCTCCTCAGGTGATAACAGAAGCCAAACTCCAAGATAGTGGAGCAGATCACTAAGGAAAAGCCTCCTGGCTGGGGGTTGGCAAGAATGTGTTTTGAAATGGAATCACAAAGGGGGCATGATTTGAGGAGCAGCCTGTAAGTGACAGGGAAAAATTATCTTCACTTTCAGTCACCTCTGTTCTCCTTTCCTCATTGGTATGCATGCTCCACTCCTCTGAGGCAGGCTTCCTGACAGTAGAAAAGAAAATCAAAAGGAGGCTTTTCAGCAAGGGGGATAGACACAGCCCTTGCTTTCAGTCAGGAGCCAAATTGGAAAGGGCATTCTCCCCCTCCTTCCCCAAGGGAGGCAGCAGGAGACCTGGCTAGATGGAGGGTGTGAACTTTCCATTTGAATTGTTAGCTGTTGTTCAGTGGCACCTTTTCTGGATATGTTTTTAGGTCTGTTTCTGGATTCAGCTTTGGACACCATCCAATGTGGGCAAACTCTGGTCAGGGTGGGGAACTGAGAATCTCTTCCCCCAGTGAGGGAAAAGAAAACTTCCTAGGGGCCAGAGCAGTCCTCAAACCAATTGATCTCCAGCTGGAAAGAAAAAAAAAAAAAAAGATTTTATTCTTTGCAAGTCTCTCAGCAGGAGCAGAAAAAACAGCAGGGTGGTTTTCTTTCACAGGAACCAGGCATTCACAGATCTCTACAGAGAAATGTTAGAGAAGGCCTCTAAAAACAAAAATGCCTAGATTGTGCAGCTGATCTATTATTTTATTTTCATTGATAATGTTATTTTGTTAGCCATGCGGAGTCGATGAAAGCTGCTGTATTGAAAACTTTTTTCACTGGTTGAAATAAAATCAGCTTATCTTATTTCTTCCCTTTAAAGCAGCATGGTTGCACATATCCCGTGAAAAGAAAATGTCACACTGATTCCACTGCTCCCATGTGACTGAACTACTTGGTAACGAAGTTGGTTTTACTTGCTGTGGGATTGATTTTAAATTCGTCTTTGAATTATCTTCTCTGAGAGCTGCTTCTAGTTAGTGTGTTGAGAATCTCACCTGAGCTGTTAATTTCGTCCTACATGATGTAGTTTAAACAAACCAAATATTTTGTGCTTGGGTTTGAAAGAGGTAAATATTAAATTTATAACTAGTAATACAACTTTAAATTATACTTGATACAAGATTGAATACATTAGTGTTATTAAAAGGATAATATATATTCAACCTCATGATTCTATTTGCTAATATTCTATCATGTTTCATCTACAAAATTGGCAATTTCATGTGATTCAACTCTTATTGATAATCATGCTAAAGTGCATGGGGTGAGGGTGGGGTGTGCTACAGAAAAGGGAGAGGGGGCTGGGCGTGGTGGTGTGCACCTGTAATGCCAGCATTTGGGGAGACCAAGGCTGGATGATCACTTTAAGCCAGAAGCTTGAGACCAGCCTGGGCAACATTGTGAGACTCCCTCTCAAAAAAAAAATAATATGGCAGGCATGGTAGAGCACACCCGGAGTTCCAGCTACTAAGGAGATTGAGGCAGGAGGATCACAGAAGCCCAGGAGTTTGAGGCTGTCATGAGATATGATTGTGCCACTGCACTCCAGCCTGGGCAATAGAGTGAGACACTGTCTAATTAAAAAAAATACAAAAGAAAAGAAAAGGGAGGGAGTTAGTATTCCCAGAAGAAAGGAAGAATGGAAGGTACACCACAAAAGCAGATGCACATTACCCCATCCATGCAAATCATTCCTTTGTTTGTGAAAGAAACCCAAGGAGCCTGTGTGTGGTTGGAGAGAACACTGTCAGAGAGACAGGGAGAGCAGGAGAGGCAGGGATGGAAGACGAGGAGCGGGGAGGGGAGGAGAAGGCAAAGGGAAAGCTGGGAGGGGAGGGAAAAGTGAGGTGAAGAAGAGGGGAAGGAAGAGGCAGAGGATTTATTATAATAAATCATTGATGAAGTGAGAATCAAGTAGAATAAAAATGAGAGATACTTAGATTAAGAATATATGATTATGTCCATGGCGAAGATGAGACATGAGCTTCAGGAGCTTCCAGATTATTTAGATGATGCTAAAATGTAAATATTAATCTATGGGATTTTTACCAAAAAAGAAACTTTCCACTCCTAAGCGTGTTTGCCAAAGTGCCTAGGAGTTTATAGTCAACTCCATATGTGTAAATTGCTTCCACAAGACCTTGTTTCTCACTACCTCTTTAGTGTAAGTCAGTGGTACATTTGCAAATTATGGATACAACATAGTGGTTTAAAGGCCTTGAATGACCTAGCAATTTGAAAACCACCTATTCTACTTTAGAGATGTACCCTAAACCTGGCTTTCAAGAATACATACCACTTGTAATAATTCCTCACAAAATCACATTGAGGGCATTTTGTGAGTGCTTCCTTGAATTAACCTGTATTTTCAAAATGTTCCTGGTACAACTTTGACAGACATTCTTCTGGCAGTCTTATTTTCACCTAAGCAGTCACTTAAGCTTTTGTTTTGTTTTCTGAATATAGTTGGGAAATTTTAGGGGAGACTTGCATATTACCTTTTTCTGATAATTGCTGCAACTTTAGGTAAGTACCCCGACTAGTAGCAGATATTTTTCTAATGGGATATTATATTTATTTTCATAAGATCCATGTGACTACTAATGAGGGAATCAGCAGGATGACAAAACTGGTTCAAAAGAAGATATGAGAGTAGGAATTTTATATAGTCTGATGAAAAAGAAATGCTGAGGCTGGGCGCAGTGGCTCACGCCTGTAATCCCAGCACTTTGGGAGGCCAAGGCTGGCGGATCACGAGGTCAGGAGATCGAGACCATCCTGGCTAATACGGTGAAACCCTGTCTCCACTAAAAATACAAAAAAATTAGCCGAGCATGGTGGCAGGCGCCTGTAGTCCCGGCTACTCAGGAGGCTGAGGCAGGAGAATGGCGTGAACCCGCGAGGCAGAGCTTGCAGTGAGCTGAGATCACGCCACTGCACTCCAGGCTGGGCGACAGAGCTAGACTCCTTCTAAAAAAAAAAAAATGCTGAAATAAAATTGAAAAGATATAGATATCATACTGGCTAATATCCTACTGGATAATAAAACTTTGTAACTTGATAAAAATATTAGTCATCTGATTTTATCACTTTTTCTTGTTTTACATTAGGAACCCAAACTTTAAAACGTGTAAAATACCTGGGCCCAAATGAATAGAAAATGTAGTAAGTTTAACCAAGTTACATTTCTTTAGAGAGTTCAAGGAGATTTAGTGAGCTTTGCTCTAGCAAGACATTAACACATCAATCGTTTTTTTCCTTATTTCACATTTTGAGTAATTTTTCTTAATAATAATGCCATCTATTTGGGGAAGTAAAATTGTGAAAGTATTTTATAGTGTATTTTATACCCTGTAACTGTGTCAGTCATTAGCCCTTCATTCACATTTGAATTATGACTAGCAGGTGATAAGAATTGAGATCTGATTCTTTGTTATGTAATAATTTTAAGACAATTACATGGAAGACAGTTGTGATTGACTCACTTGAGCACTGAAGTTGACATGAAATCAGATGGTGAGTTTGCGGCCTACTGGTTGTTTGATTTTAACAGGTAGTAATCTTCAGTTGAAACATCTGCTACAATGAACTTAACATTTGCAATAATAACGTATCAGCATACTTAATTACTATATTACATTTGTTTTCACGATGTGGGAGGCCAACCAAAGCTACCGTTTTATGAATAAACCCTCTTTGTATAACTTTATGAAAGGCTAAACTGAAAATAACTTGGAGTACATCAGGAGCAACAGAGGTCTGTTGGTGAACAATTTCCCTGGACAACGTTACCCCCTGGCATTATTTAGCTGAAGCTTCAGTTACCTCTTAACAGCTCTACTTCAGTGAGGTCAACATCTAGCACCTTTGTATTAGATGAAAATATTTTAAGTGAGTGAGGGAAAGAGCAGTGAGGGAGTAGAGTAGTCACAAAGTCTAGGTTGCTTTGGAAGTGGGCAAGGGAAAGTCTGCGTGGGAATATAAATGGGGTCATTTCCAACCCTCGTTTAGATCATGCGATCTACTAACTGTCAGCACAAAATTATCAAAGTTTGGAGTGTCCTGGAAAATCTACAATTTTGGTCAACATTATTATGGTTCTGAAACCTGGCAGAGAATTGGAATCATTATTAAACTTTCAAGAATAGCTTGCTAGACCCATACCAGATCTACTAAATAAAAATACTGGGGTGGGGAGGAAGGCAGGAGAGTGAGGATGTTATCTGTATTCTGAAAAGCTCCCCATTAGGAAGTGGTGGCAGCCATGCACCATGTGGAAGGGGGGAGAAGAAGCCGGCAGGTGGTGTAGACACTGACTTTGCTACCTACCTCGACTTTTCATGGTGGATAGTGCGCTCCTATCTCTTCTCTTCACAGGGGGTTCCCAGGGCCTTGGTAATGATTAGACCGTTGACCTCAGTCTGTGTTTATTCAACGGAGTGACTCTTACACCACGTGGTATAGTCACAGTGCTGGTAAGACACAACCAGCTCAATAATTAAGAAATCGTGTTTCATAGAATATTTGCTACACAGATACATTGAAACAGAGAGGTAAAATGTAGCTAGAAAATGCTGCATAGAGAATCTGTATCGAAGTGTTGCATTCTTCATAATATTTGTTGAAGATGTTGAATGGTATGTTTTTCTGGAATAAAGTTCACATTGAACTCTTGACTACAGAAGGTAAGAGTACTGTTCATGCAGTATGCACAGTGGTTCTAAGGATTCTAGAGTTGTACTCTTTGGACTTCAACTCCAGTTCCAACTCTTGCAGCCATCTGACTTTGGCAAAGGTCAAAATTTACCTTTCTGTTTTAGTGTCCACATCTGCCCATTTGGAATAACAATGGCAATGATCTTACATGGTTGCAGTGAAGGTTGAGCAAGTGAATGCATGAAAAGTGTTGAGTTTGGTGCCTGGCACATAAAAAGCGCTCACTAAATGGTAGCTGTCATTAATCAAAGTGAATTGGATAAAAATCATACCTAGGGAAAAATGATGCACCTTGTGTAAAGCTGGTTCCACATCACTATCTTGATGTTCAGCCCAGCAGGAGGGTCCATTCCATTGCTTGCTTGT
Source organism: Hylobates moloch (assembly GCF_009828535.3). Taxonomy (NCBI): domain Eukaryota; kingdom Metazoa; phylum Chordata; class Mammalia; order Primates; family Hylobatidae; genus Hylobates; species Hylobates moloch. The sequence continues at coordinate 170,257,835 of NW_026652277.1, read as the reverse complement.
TGTTGCCATCTTTCTATTTGTTGCTTTGTAGTTATATATTTACATTCAGGTGAGTTAGTTTGCTAGGGTCGCCATACCACAGACTGGGTGGTTTATATGTTCTCCCAGGTCTGGAGTCTAGAACTCTAAGATCACTCTGGGTTTACTCTGAGTGCACAGTGCCAGCAGGTGGTTTTTCCTGAGGCCTCTCCCCTTGGCTTGCAGATGGCACGCTCTCACTGCACCCTCGCGTAGCATTTCTTCTGCGCTGCTGCAACGCCGGTATCTCTCCTGTCCTAATCTTGCCTTCCTATAAGGACACCATTCAGATTAGATTCGGGTCCACCCTAATGGGTTCATTTTAACTTGATCACCTCTTTAAAGGCTGTTTCCCCCACAGCATTCTGAGGTACCCAAGTTTAGAGCTTTAGCATATAAATGTTGGGGGTGACACGGTTCAGTTCATAGCACCTGGCACCTGCATTCCCATCACCACACACCGTGGACTAGACGATGAGTTCCTTGGGGGCAGAATGTATCTTATTCTTCTCTCGAAGTCTTGTCCATAGAGACCCTCAAAGGAGTATTTACTGTACACTGAATTCATACAGATGTCCAAGCGTGTGTGAGGGCCACTTAGAGAAACCCCTGCAGGTGACTTTGATGCTTGGTCTCTGTGACTGGACATAGGCATGTTTTCAGGAAGTTGCTTCTCTTTTGTAAGATTGGCCATTACAGAAATAGTCTATTCCACGTTCTCACTAGAGATTTAGGATGTTTAGAAAAATAATACTGAAAGTCTGCGTTGGAAGACGTCGAAGTGTTGGAACAGGCTGCCTCACTCCTTTTTTGAGTTGTCTCTTAAAGGCTTCAGGAGTTCCTCAGGACACATGGAGGGGCTGACCTCTGAGCAGGGCATATTGTGAAACATTCGTAGTATTTTGTTTTTATGACATTTTTGCTCATCTAATCCCAAGCAAACACTTCTTGCATTAATAATATAGGCCTAGTGCTTGGTTTCATTTCTATTTTGTGTATATAGAGATCTATGAAGGAAAGCAAGCATTGGATTCTATGCTGCTAAAAGTATTTCCTTACTTGGTGTGTGCCTCTATGTTCACTTTTTAAAAAATCAGAAGTGGCCAGTGGCAGTAGCTCATGCCTGTAATCCCAGCACTTTGGGAGGCTGAGGTGGGCAGATCACGTGAGGTCAGGAGTTCGAGACCAGCCTGCCCAACAGGGCAAAACCCCGTCTCTACTCCCAAAATACAAAATTAACCGGGTGTGGTGGTGTGTGCCTGTAGTCCTAGCTACTTGGGAGGCTGAGGTAGGAGAATCGCTTGAACCCAGGAGGCGGAGGTTGCAGTGAGCCGAGATTGTACCACTGCACTCTACCCTGGGCGACAAGAGTGAAACAAACAAAAAACCCGTAAGTGTTGGTTACAAGCCCTTGCCAAATTTCAAAATATGAGTACACTATTTGGAATCTTAAAAGACATGCTCACAGGTATTTGGCAAATTTCTAGACCCAATATCCTTTTGAAGGAAGCACTGAGCTCTTTGCTAATGAGGAAAAGAAAAAAGGATTCTTTCTTTCTTTTTTTTTTTTTGGATGGAGTCTCACTCTGTCGCCCAGGCTGGAGTGCAATGGTGTGTGATCTCAGCTCACTGCAACCTCCACCTCCTGGGTTTAAGTGATTCTCCTGCCTCAGCCTCCTGTGTAGCTGGGATTACAGGCACATGCCACCACATCCGGCTAATTTTTCTATTTTTAGTAGAGATGGGGGTTTCACCAGGTTGGTCAGGCTGGTCTCTAACTCCTGACCTTGTGATCCACCTGCCTTGGCCTCCCAAAGTGCTGGGATTACAGGCGTGAGCCACCACGCCCAACGAAAAAGGATTATTTCTAAACTGACAGATGAAGCAGCAAATTGCCAACCAACCTCTATTTTATCTATTAAGATAGGGAAGACCTCCTGGGACACCAGGCAAAATCATGAGGTGAATGGTTTGGTTTAATGCCATGAAAAAACAAGTAAGCCTTGACCACCAGGACTTTATGTATAGAGGAGAAAGAGAAGTAAAAACTTGCATAGATTTTTAGTGATGGTAAGTGAGCCACCTGGACCCATTTTCCTGAAACGTTCTTCTGACATTGGCCTTCCTCCCACAAAACTCCATGATTTCCCTGCCATGTCATTATGATGACTTGTATCACTCCCCACTCCAATCCCATCCAAACTTTGAGGCTGCTTTGGAACGTGATCCAGTTCTGTCCTCAGATGGAACACTTTTTTCCCCCATTCCTGAATCCAGGAATACGATGATGATTCCAGGGGTTCAGTAACTATTTCTGACACCTGGATCAGGCTGTGTTTTAGGTATGGGGATTACAGCTTTACACAATGGAAAGCAATCACCGGTGCCCTCTTGGAGCCTCCTTTTAAAGAGAAAAGGCTGACGACAGACAAGATAAATCCATCAGTGGTATTTTAGATGGTGATATATGCTGTAGATAAAAATAAAACTCGCTGGGGATAGGAAGCAGAGAGTGCAGTTCTAAATAAGGCGGAGTGGTCGACCTCATTGACAAGAAGGCATTTGAGGAAGGACGCAGCCCAGGTGAGGGAGTGAGGCACAGGGCTGCATGGGGAAGAATGAGATTAAAGGGGCAGCAAGCCCAAAGGTCCAAGGCGGCAGGCATTCGCTGGCAGGAGAGGCTGGAAGTCGGAGTGAGTGAGGAGAGCTGGAGGCGAGCTACAAGTGACGAATGGCGCCAGATGGTGTTAGGCCTTGTGAGTTGAAAGAATTTCACGTTCATGGACATGCTGTAAACCAATGTTGAGAAGAAGAAGTTGGCCAGTTATGTTGAGAACAAAGCAAGGCAGAAAAGATATAAATCTGGGAGTGAGAATCCAGACAGTGTTTAAAGCCTTGAGACTGGATGAGATCTTCATGGGTATCTGAGTCCAGACCATCCCAACACTGGCCAGATATCCCTAACACCCTTAACAGAAATATATGCACGGCAGGGCCAGGCACAGTGGCTCATGCCTGTAACGCCAGCACTTTGGGAGCCGAAGACTTGAGCCTAGGAGATTGAAATCAGACCGAGCAATACAGCAGGACCTTGTCTCTAAGAAAGCTAAAAAACAATCACTCAGATATGATGGCATTCTAGCTACTAAGGAGGCTGAGGCAGGAGGATCACTTGAGGCCAAGCGTTTGAGGCTTCAGGCTTCGGTGAGCTGTGATCACACCACTGTACTCCAGCTTGTGCAACAGAGCAAGACCTTGTTTTAAAAAAAAGGAAATAAAAGAAATATATATATATATAAATGACAAGGAAAGACACAAACTCCTACTATTCATGGTTATTGTATAGTGCTTTAGTTAAAGGTTGAGTGGACACACATATTTTAACTTTTCACTTTTTGGGGATTACCCTAAAGTCTTATACCCCAAGATAATGAATTAAGCTAAGAGTCCTCAAGAGTGAGACGTCTGCATTTGTTTTACCATGAGGGAGTAGGGGCAACTGTGAGTGGGAAGTGGAAAGTGGGGGAAAGGCCTTGTGTTCCGGTAGATTCCTTTTGGAGAAAGGTACATATGGCTATTAATTTCCTTATCTCTCTATGCCTGAGTATGGTTGGCAAACGTTGGAATAATACTACTTATTGGAATTATACTATGGTTTGATACTCTTTTTTTTTTTTTTTTTGAGACAGAGTCTCACTCTGTCACCCAGGCTGGAGTGCAGTGGTGCAATCTCAGCTCACTGCAACCTCTGCTTTCCAGGTTCAAGCGATTCTAGTGCCTTAGCCTCTTGAGTAGCTGAAATTACAGGTGTGTGCCACCACACCCAGGTGATTTTTGTTTTTTAGTAGAGACTGGGTTTTGCCATGTTAGCCAGGCTAGTCTTGAATTCCTGGCCTTAGGTGATCCACCTGCCTTGGCCTCTCAAAGTGCTGGGATTACTGGGATGAGCCACTGCACGCGGCCAACACTATGGTTTGAAATGCTCAGAATAATCTCTCAAAGTTGCTTAAAGTTGGTTAAAAGTTATCGAGTCCAAAATAACTGTTTGCTTCTGTGGAAATTGGTCTGATTAGATTTCCTATCTTGACTCAATTTTGATAAATTCTATTTTCTTAAAAAGTTGTTCATTTAATTGAGTTATTAAATTTACAAAGAATTGTGCAAAGAAGTTCTTTCCCTCATATTTGCCATTTTCCTTATTTTAATTTTGTATATTTACTTTCTCTTTCCTTATATTAGTTTGAAGTTTATTGATTAAAGATGATGCTGAATTTATGATGGTTTGACATGATTTTTTGAGTTTTCAATGGTGCAAAAGCGATAGGCATTCAGTAGGAACCGTAGTTGAAGTACCCACACAGCCATTCTGCTTTTCACTTTCATTGTTCAATAAATCTCTCATTGGGTGCAGTGGCTCACGCCTGTAATCCCAGCACTTTGGGAGGCTGAGGCGGGTGGATCACCTGAGGTCAGGAGTTCGAAACCAGCCTGGCCAACTGGTGAAACCCAGTTTTTACTAAAAATACAAAAATTAGCTGGGTGTGGTGCTGAGCGCCTGTAATCCCAGCTACTCGAGAGGCTGAGGCAGGAGAATCGCTTGCATCCAGGAGGCAGAGGTTTCAGTGAGCCGAGATTGTGCCATTGCACTCCAGCCTGGGTGACAAGAGCAAGACTCTGTTAAAAAAAAAAAAAAAAAAAAAAAAAAAAAAAGATCTGGCTGAAGCTGTCTTACTCTTTATAACAGCAAGTATGTGTAGATATTCTTTTTTTTTTAAAGAAAAACATTATAACTACCTATGATAATAACTGTGGAAAAATGAAGTTGATGTTATAAAGCTTTAATCAGTAAGCCAGATGTTAGTCAGGAAATGATACTAGAAGCCTTTTATGTGTTTTTCATGTTTGTATTACATAGCACTGGGATTTTTAATTTTAAAGTATTTGCTTTATGTTGCAAGTGTTAAATAGAACTTTTATAGTAAATTGATTCATAGTGAATTTTTGTTTAGTTTCTTTTCCTCAAATTTGAGAAAATCTTTCTTTTTTTTTTTTTTTTTTTTTTTTTTTGAGTCAGAGTCTTGCTGTGTCACCCAGGGTGGAGTGCAGTGGTGAGATCCCAGCTCACTGCAATGTCCAGGTACTAGGCTCAAGTGGTTCTCAGGCCTCAGCCTCCCGAGTAGCTTGGCTTACAGGTGTGAGTCACCATGCCGAGATAATTTTTTTATTTTTACTAGAGATGGGGTTTTGCTACATTGGCCAGGCTGTTTTGAACTCCTGACCTCAAGTGATCCACCCACCTTGGCCTCCCAAAGTGCTAGGATTACATTTCTACTGCTGAGTTTGCTCTCCTGCCTCAATAAAAATGGGTAAGGAGTTTCCCAACACTCAATGTCAGCGGTGACAGTGCAGGAAATAAGTAGCTTTTCTAGACCTCCTTAATGCCGCTGGAAGAGGTCATGGATTGGGGCGTTTAGCTTTTCATTTATTTTAGTTGATCCCCTTAAATAAATTTTAAATTTCTGAAGCAAGGACCATGTTATATTTGCTTGTCTTCGGCTTCTGCATTTCCATCTACCTCCAAATATGTAGTACAGCCGTGTGCATATAGAAGATGTATTAGCTAGGGCTCTTTGAATTACAAGAAGCAGAAATCCAGCCAGACTGGCTAAGCAAAAATGAGAGATTGCTGGATTAAATATTTGAGTTCCTGGCATTAATGTTGGCCTAGACATGACTTAATCCAGGTGCTCGAAGTTAATTCAGACATCTCAAATCTGTTGATATTCCCGAGTTTGCTTCTTTATCTTACCTTCCTGAACAGTTGCTAAATGAAGAGAGTTCACAGAATCATTTAACAATAATTAAGCAAATTTTCTGGGGTTTACTTCATTAAGTCAGCTGTGTCCTCTTGGTGACAGAAAGGCACGATAAGCTTCAGGCTTACATTCTATCAGTTAGCAAGCCTAGTGGGAAGAGAAAGCCTCTTTCTTAATAGTTCCAGCAAAAGTCATAGGAGTGACCCTTATTGGGCCGTCCTAGGTTGCATACTATCTCCAACACCACCATGGCCATGGGAACTAAACAGGTGGATAGGCCCACCCTAGTCAAACCCTATGCCTGTGTGTATATCGTGTGTGTGTGTTCATGCGTGTGTGTTTAGGGGATACATTAGCCCAACTTGAACCTAACTGCATTAGACTTGTGGTTTCTCAGAAGTCAGTGAAGTTGTTCTTACCAAAAAAGGAGGAAGAATTCTGGGCAGGTAAAAACACAGTAAATATGATTGCTTCTTTTGTATAAATGTGTATGTGTGTGCATGTGCATATGGGAGGGTGATTATATCGATCTTACACTGGTCTTTATCGCACAGAAAATGATGTTTCTGCAACAAATATGCCAATAGTTCCAGTGGCTTTACACAACAACAAAAAATGTTTTCTAACACAAGTGATGGGTCCAGAGTGGGTCTGCTTGATGTGGGACCTCCGGCTCCAGGCTGACTGAGTGACAACAACAGTGAACGTGACAGACAAGGTCCTTGTAATGAGGCTCCACCATGACAAGTTGCCACAGTCACAAAGGCAGGGAAGAGTTGGCATCTTATGCTCTGGCTGGGAGGTGATACCCATGGTTCCACCTTGTTAGCCAGAACTAGTGACACGTCCCACCTAACAACAAAGGGACTAGCTGGCTCAATATTCTATGTGGTGGGGCAGCAAGGAGGGCTGGACAACACTAATGCTGACTGTGCTCCTGTTCAGAGACTAGAAACACATCTTCAACTACTCTGAATCCTAAAATGACAATCCACTTGTCATTTCAGAGGAATTTATTCTTTCAAAACATTCTAAAACTCCTGCAACTCCAACTTGTTTAGTACATATACAAACAAAATGGCCCAGCAGCATTCCAAGGACTGCCTGGAAGTGAAAACAAAAGCTCTGCAACAGTAACTCTTAACTCACCTTAAGGCCTTGTCCATAACTCATTAGGCTTCAAGAAATGATTCAATTCGCTTTGTCTATATTTAATTATTCACATATGCATGACGTATTCCTGTGTCCAACATTTACTGAGCACTTACTGTATACCAGGAAAGGTGCCTGGTGCATTGGGTACAGCACAGTGCCTGAGTTCTACAACTTAGTGTCTAGTGAGGAAGATAGAATTTTAACCGGATAATACTGTGTTTGAAGAAATGTTAATAACTCAGATAATAAATTATAATAATCCTATATGTATGCTCAGCTAGACAGACTAGGCATGAGAGCCAGCCCTTTATTTTAATGCATATGCACCTTGAAATTCAAACTGCTCAACCGCACAACCCCAGGCGACAGTGGGCATCTGGAGTATGAACTTTCTTTCTCTTTTTTTGCAAACAAAGGAGAATTTCTTGTAACTTTGGGGTTTGTATCAGTGTCTATGGCTGCATAATGAGTTACTTCAAAACGTATGGCCTAGGACAATAGTCATGCATTATCTTTCATGGTTTTTGTAGGTCTAGAATTGTGGGGAGACTGCTGGGCGATTCTTGATTTGGGTATCTCATGCAATGGCAGTTAGATGTCAGTGAACTACATTCGTCTGAAGACTTAACTGATGATAGAAGATTCACTTCCAATGTGGTTGAATCACATCATGCATGTGTTGAATCACATCGCACATGTGGCAAATTGATGCTGGCTGTTGGCCGAGGGCCTTCAGTTCTTCTCTGTTTGGACCTTTCTGCAGGACAGTGTCTGTGTTCCCTTGGCATGACAGCTGGCTTCCCCTGGATGAGCAATCCAAATGTTCAAGTGGCAGCTGCATTCCTTTATATAATCTAGCACATATTGTTACTGCTGCTATATTGTATTGATCACACAGGGCAGCCATAATTCATGGTGGGAAGGTATTATGCTAGAGTGTGACTACCAAGAGGTACATTTTGAAGGCTAGTTATCTCAGAGTAACTTCTGCCTGCCCTCGGCCAGGACATCTCTTTTTATATTAATAAAATTACATAGGTGAGTCGATTGAGATAGTATATCTTTTAAATGGGGGTTCACTACCTTCAAATTTGGACACGTCTTTGTTAGCTTTTTACTGCAAATAGGTATTAAGGCAAATAATAAGACAACCCCTGGCTTTCATTCTAATATCACAGGGAAACATACAACATTCAAGGTCCAATTAATTACACTAGGAAAATGAGATGCAAATGCTTTTCTTTAAACTTTAAACATATACAAGATTTAAAAGTGTTTTATCATAACCACAGTAACATCTATAGGCTACTTTTCTATTCGCTTAAGTGATGAGCTCTACTTCTTGGGTACAGAATTTAGACTGCATTGCAGAGTTCTCAGTACATTAGTGGTGTTTATTTTCCAAAAGCAAAATTAATACATTTCACTGGGACTTCATGAGATAAGGCTTTTGGATATATCACATATGCTATCATTTGTACAGGAAAGCCTGTTACAGGTATATGAAATGAAATTTCTACAGGGAAACCTTTCATCTATAATGGCACTGTGATGGCGTTTTTGAAGTGTTCCAAATATTACCTTCATAAGGAAAAAATAACAAGCTATCCTTCATAGCCTGCAGCCACACAGACTACCTTGTGGTAGTGGCTAGGTGAATCTATTACAATTATCTCCAGTACTCAGTTAACCTTAAAAATGTTTGAGTTGGTAGGAACGCCATGATAAGGATTACGTAGAGTAATACATATTTCTGTATCACACCCTAAGCTCATGGAAGTAAGTGTTCATTTTAGGCCAGGAGCTTTCTAAAGGAAAGCAGAATGCTCTCACTTTGCCCAGAGCTCCCTAGCATTGCAGAGGACCTTTTGCATTGCACCTCCTCATCTGAACTACCTAATGTTTATAGTCCTAAAATGAAAACATGAAAGCGAGATTTTTGAACGAGTATATTCTCATTATGCTTTAAGGAATTCTTTCTCAAATATGTAAATGTTTGTTAATATTATGGGAAAATAGGAAATACAAGCTAGATTATAAGTTACTACTGTGTAATAAAAGAAAAAATTTTGGATACTTCTGAAAATATATAATGCTTTGCTAATAATATAGAAACATTGGAAAAGGTTTCCAAATAAACTTTGCTTTGTGTATCTTTTGTAATCAAAATGACCATATAATCATGTCTGAAAAATAATATGGTTTAGTGAGCAACCAAAATTTTTTTATCTGAGCTACCAGTATATGAAATGTTTTTAATTTTAACTACATCTAAAGGATTATTTAGTAAATCGTAGTAAAGTTGATTATTAGCTGTCTCCCAGAAGAAAAAACCGGTGACAGTTATGATGCTCCTGTGGTCATAGAACTATTTTAAGTAATGTATATCCAAAAATAAATTTGCTAGATAAAATTTATTATTTACTGTTACTGCAATACCATGTTGAATGATTCTAGCTAATTTAATAATTTAATAAAGATTGTCTAGATTCTACATTATGACATTCCAGTTAAGTGGTAGTTGGTGGTATTATGTAAGAGTAAATAAGATCGTGCATGCAAAAGTTCATCTCTATTGTCTTGTTTATGGGTTCACATTTACAATTTCAATATGAAGCCTGGAATGTCTTCTCTGTCCTCTATGAATCTCCTAGCCTCCGCTGGGTGTGGTGGCTCACACCTGTAATCCCAGCACTTTGGGAGGCCAAGGCAGGTGGATCACGAGGTCAGGAGTTTGAGACTAACTCCTAGCCAACATGGTGAAACCCCGTCTCTACTAAAAATACAAAAATTAGCTGGGCATGGTGGCAGGCACCTGTAATCCCAGCTACTCGGGTGGCTGAGAAAGGAGAATCGTTTGAACCCTGGAGGCGGGGGTTGCAGTGAGCTGAGAGTGCACCATTGAACTCCAGCCTGGGCAACAGAGCGAGACTCCATCTCAAAAAAAAAAAAAAAAAAAAAAAAAGAATATCCTAGCCTCACCCAGTATCAACTGGTTGTCTAGTTCACTTTAAACGGTAGCACATGATCCTGCCAGAACAGTCACCCAATTACTGGAGCCAGCTTGGGTGAAAGGAGGACTAATGTGAGATGCACAGAGCTTGAGCCAAGCATCATGGAATTGCTGCATGGTGGCCCTAAAAGCACTCAAGATGTTGATTTATATGCCTAGTCAGAGAAAGCTTAGCAGTGAGCCTGGATCCGATATGCTCCTGGTCTTTGAAGCCAAACATCCATGTTGGTATATTTAACACATTTCAAGTGTGTATTCTCAAATGCAAGTATCCTTACAGGTAATAGAGATAAACAGCAACTTGCATTAGAATTTTTCTATTTTAGCAATGATAGGCTGAGTTTTAAAAATGTAGAAAATTACTTCAAGGAGCTTACAGTACGACATCAATGTAACATTAGGCATTAGGCCAAACTAAAGACTTGGAAATAGTGGCTGAGTCCACTTTGTCTAATGACTACAAATGTTGGCCTTGATCTATATGCTTTACTGGCAGTACTGGTTTGCCTCATTCACGTGTAAATACAGAAAAAATTACAGATCCATAAATAGCAGCACATGATCTTTTGCCATAACAGGAATGTGTATCTACTGGACTAGACTTGAGTGAAAGAAAAATTAATTTAGGTCATAGATCAGAGACAAAATGGTATCATCAAAGGAAGGCAAGTGGGAGCAGGCGAGCTGGTGTACCAGCTTGTGTATAGATTCTAGTAGACAGAGATTGGAGATGGAGGCTTACCTGGGATGAACACAAAAGTTAGGAGACAAAGAACCAAAACTTCTGGCCTCCTTTGACCTCTTGGAAAGGCTCTGTGTGGTCTCCATGAGGACTGTATCAGGAGGCCCCCTGGTCTGAGCAGACCTTATGCTGTTTTTGCCTTTGAAGACCAACAATAATGAGAGAAAATACTGTATCACACAAAGAATGCCAAGCAGCAGATGCAAGAAAGCTTTTTTTTTGTAAAAGATTTTAGGCATATTGCTTTTCTTCTACTGGATTAGCAATGAAAACAGGGTGTACAACCAAGGAATTTATGTACTACTCAATAGCATCCAAAAGGAAAAAAAATCATGAAATGGCAATATTAAGAAAAGTGAAGAATGTTAAAATACGTAGGACAATATCATAAAGATATACAGACTACCTAAAATCCATAATCTTAGCCGAGTGCACTGTTTAAATCCTGGAGTTGTCAATATTTATTCTCAGGAAAAATGTAATGCGTTGGCCTTTTAGAAACAATGCACTAATCTTAGGTTAGCACTAACCTAAGATTTTTTGCAAGTATGTAAAAAAAGTGTGAACCTTGCTATATGACGTATTTCCAGGCAGAATGCCAGGAGGGCTGTGTGAAAGGAGCCTGGAAGTGATGCAGTGTGGAGACCCAGCTGTCAAGCACGCGCAGTGAGAAAATTATCTTCCAGAATGAAGTCATTGCAGATTTTCAAAATCCACGTCAAACATGCACAGCAAGAAAATTATCTTCCACAATGAAGTCATTGCAGATTTTCGAAATCCACGTCAAGCAGAAGTCATTGCAGATTTTCGAAATCCACGTCAAGCATGCGCAGTAAGAATATTATCTTCCGGGATGAAGTCATTGCAGATTTTCGAAATCCACGTCAAGCATGCGCAGTAAGAATATTATCTTCCAGGATGAGGTCATTGCAGATTTTCGAAATCCATGTCAAGCATGCGCAGTAAGAAAATTATCTTCCAGAATGAAGTCATTGCAGATTTTCGAAATCCACTTGCAATAAGTATTTCAACATTTTTAGTTTCACATCTGTGGCCAGCCAAAATAGTTTCCACTTGAGTTTACAGCGAAGTTTCTTCCAAATATCCTTGGAATTCTAACAACACTTTTTTTAGGACTTAAGAAAATTCAGCATCTGAATTAAAAGAAGGTGCCTGTGGTCCTTATCAAATATTTGACTTACGTTAAGAATAATCTGTACTGGCCAGGCGCGATGGCTCGCGCTTGTAATCCCAGCACTTTGGGAGGCCGAGGCAGGCGGATCATGAGGTCAGGAGATCGAGACCACGGTGAAACCCCGTCTCTACTAAAAATACAAAAAAAAAAATTAGCCGGGCGTGGTGGCGGGCGCCTGTAGTCCCAGCTACTCGGAGAGGCTGAGGCAGGAGAATGGCGTGAACCCGGGAGGCGGAGCTTGCAGTGAGCCGAGATCGCGCCACTGCACTCCAGCCTGGGTGGGAGAGAGAGAGTCTCTCTCTCTAAAAAAAAAAAAAAAAAAAAAAAGAATAATCTGTACTGTATTATTTCTTCTTCCCCAGAAGATTACTCCTTATTTAACTTCTGTTTTTATAGATTTATATTTATTACACTGTAATTTTTTGTACCATCTCTACCATAAAAAATGTTAAATTTTACTCCTATTATGTTAATAAGTAGTCAAATAACACCAAACTGACAGTTAATATACCTTAGCAGGGCTGGGCGTTGTGGTTCACGCCTGTAATCCCAGCACTTTGGAAGGCCGAGGTGAGTGGATCACTTGAGGTCAGGAGTTCGAAATCAGCCTGGCCAACATGGCAAAACCCCGACTGTACTAAAAAATACAAATATTAGCCAGGCGTGGTGGGGGCACCTATAGTCCTAGCTACACAGGAGGCTGAGGCAGGAGAATCACTTGAACCCGGGAGGCGAAGGTTGCACCGGGAGCTGAGATTGCACCAGTGCACTCCAGACTGGGTGACGGAACGAGACTCTGTCTCAAAAAAATCCAAATATATATATATATATATATATATGGTGTGTGTGTGTGTGCGTATATATTTATATACCTTAGCCGTATAATCATCATGTGGCATTCCCCTCCAAAAAGTCAGAATCTTTGGAAGGATTTCTTTAAAAAACTAAAAATTTCTTTAAAGAAATTTAGGTACAAACTGATTATTATTATTTTTCACTATTTGGTGTAATACATTTAATTTTTAAAAAGCAGTTAACGAAAGAGCGAATTATGAAGATTTTGGAGTCAGAGCTGGACTCTTTCCCACATGTTATGTAGGATCTCATGAAGTTAAAGGAGTTTCCAACATTTATGGGAAATGAACATTTGCGCTATTACCCAGCTCTCGAAGTTAATCCAACATTATTAGGTTAATGATAGTATTGCTATTCTTACAAGCATTGGCAATCTCCAGAGATAAACCTAAGAAAAAACAAAAATACCATCTCACCTTGAGCCTGCATTAAGTTAGAATCTTATGTGACTAGCCAAAATTAGACAGACAAAGGCCAAATGCCAGTGTAGAGAAACTGCAATAAAACCAGCCATGGGGTTGTTATACTAGTGCAAAGAGTATGTAGGAAGCTCAGAAAATTAGGAAGTTTGTTTAGCTTTTTACTGAGGAGTGAGGAAAGCTTTGGACTCCACTAGGCCTATGTTTGAATTCCAGCTTTACCACTTATTAGAAGGATAATCTTGGCTAAGTTACTTATCTTCTCTGAAGTTCTGGTTGCTTATTTGTAAATTGAGAATATTAATGTCTGGTTTATACAGATATTAGAAGCAAATTAACATGCTTTTGCCAAGTATCTGCTGCAATACACACTAGTTACCAAGAAAGCATTTTGTGGTTAAAATGAATCATCGGACACCTTTTAGACGGGGTAGAGGGAATGCAAATGGGCTATGTGTACATCTATCTATTTTGTTTTCTTTCTTAAATGAGCATGCCAAGATGCAAAGGTTTTTTATTTCTTTTAATTATTGTTTGATACTTAGAAATGCCTCACTTCCAGTCAGAGGCTTTGAACAGCAACTATTATTTTCCTAGATGAAGACTTGCTGATTATTTCCCCATGGGCAATCACTGAGTAGCTTTTCTCATCACCTGCACCCACCGGTGCCCCAGCTCTTCTTGGTGGCTTCTCTCCACCTGCTTCTGGCCACAGGATTAAGCTGTGCTCCGACTGCCTTCTTGGTATTTGGGCTCCTATATGTTGTGTGGCCCATCCCAGCCCTGCGCACACCACCTTCACTGAGCTAGGAGGCATTTGGAGAACAGAAACTAGGCTGCACTTGGACAGGACTCACACATCCATTCAAAACAAGAAGTGATTGGGCAGGGCTCAGCACGTTACTTTCTCCTCATTTACGTAACATGTCTAAGAATTGAGGGTCAGGCTTTGTTTTTTTCTGGAGGAACTGAAAGGATTTAAAAATGAAGCTTTGGGTGTTGGGGACAAAAAGTGTCTGGGGTCTTGGCCTCTGTGACTTTCTTTTAGGGACTTTGGACTGGACAGTGGGTACGTCTTTCAGTTCCTTTGCCAGGGCATCAGACGCCCCCCACCTGACTTTATGTTCTACATTTGGGCTGAGTCTGTTCTGTGCCAGGTGCTGGGCCAGATGCTGGCATCCCAGCAGAGTAGAGAAGGGCCCCCTGGGCACATGTAATGCAGATACTGGAGAAGACAGAGGGGTCCAGGGTGAGGTGGTTCATGTCCTGCCCCGAGCACAGTCCATGGCACAGAGAGGCTCCACCCATGGCAGCAGTGTTGTTAAGACATCTGTCGTTGGAGACCTTTGAAAGCTCCACCGATGGCAGTGGTGTTATTAACACACCTGTCTTTAGAGACCTTTGGCTTGGGAGTCACCTTTTGACCTGAGTTAGGAAATTCCTAGGGTCAGGCTCAGAAAAGCTGCCCCTAAACCTTGCTGTGGGCTAAGTGAGGAAGTAATGCATTTAATTTTCATTTTCTTATTAAACGCTCTGGCCTTTTTCATCAGGATAGAAACATAGTTAGAGACCCAAACTTGGATAGAAACATAGTTAGAGATCCATAATTGTCACTCTTGATAGAAATGAAAGATGACGATTGGAGCTTTCCTCATGCTGGGTGTCTTGGGAAGCTGGACCTGGGTCCTAGACGTCAGAGAGGAAGGGTGTCTGTCTCCCCAGGCGTCTTCCTCGGCCTAGCCCCACACTGCCCAGAGTCGTTGCCAACACCCTCCTCCTGCAATGAAACCTGGTCCATTGCCACTGCAGCCCCCAGGGCCAGCCCGAAGAACATAATTAACTCAAGAATTGCATGAATTCAGCCTTCTCCTAAAATAGCACCCCAGTCACTGACAACCACACGAGTTTACCTCAGTTCTCTGCTTTGCAGAGAGTATTTTTGTGTTGTTGGCTCTGCCTGCCCCACGAGACCGTGTGTTTTATAAGGACCTTGCCTGTCACGTTCACTGTTGTGTTCCCCAGCACTCAGAGGAATTCCGCCATGGAGTTAGCACAGACAGCGCTGGTTGGAGGAATGAGTGAGTGCATCTGCTCAGCCAGAGGCCACCTTGATTCATTGCTTATCCTCCCATGCAGATTTCCACCTGACTCATTCTTCTCTGATTTTCCTGGCAATAACATGAAGAAAAGGCAGCATTCGAAGGATGCTCAGAACACCATTTCAGATGCCACACTTGTGTGGCTTTCGTGATAAAATGCTCTATTGATTCCACTTTTAAGTCTTCAATTCATACTTTAGACTTTGAGGTACACACCTTGGCTAAGAACCTTAGGGACTATTTGCAGACATGTGGAAAATGTCTCTCTCTCTCTCTCTCTCTCTCTCTCTCCGTGTATGTGTGTGTGTTGTGAGAAGGGTTTGTAAGAATAAACACTAGACCATTAATTTTATTTTCTTCTTAACTTCAATAATTTGAGCAATTTATAATCGTTGTTTCTCAATTTCTCTGTATGAAGAACAACAAAAATTATTCGTAACAGCCTTCTCACAGAAAGATTAGAGGATTTGTGCTTATAAATTGAGCTTAAGAAATATTACTGAGGAAAAAAGTAAGCTTTTGTTCAGAATGATAACCTTTACAATAAAAATTATCACAGCCTTCCAGTAAACATTTGGTTGGGGAAATTTTTTGTTTGTTTGTTTGGTTGGTTTTTTTGCTTACTTTTTCTTAATGTATAATTACTGCATTTTCAATTCTTGTTGCTCTTTATGTACCTTTTAAAATGTTTTATTCATTTTATTCACATTGCTTTAAAAATTCTATTAGCATATTTTGTAGTGTGCACACTAGTATAGTAATACTTTTGTGTAACTTAAAAATAAATAAATAAATGAATCTATATTTGGAGTCCCTGCTCAAGTCGACTTTTTAATTGACTTCCATTTTAAATTGTGGACACAGAGAACAAGGTATTTACATCATTTAGAAAAGACAGGGATTCTGCCTTGGGGAGATAATTGAATGCAATGTTACCTTATTGACATAGTCTATAGTTATCTGAGAGTGACTTCTGCGTCTGCTTAGTCATAAAACGTTACCCGCAAAAGAGCTTTAGATTGAGTTTGAAACTATAAAATCATATTTTAGATTTTGATTGGAATCTCAATACAACCTACCAATTTTTCTTTCTCCATCTGTGTTGATCTGTCTCTGTCCCTTATACATGCACACACACACATGCACACACACACATATGCGCACACGTACGTACACGCATATTTCACAGACAGGCTGGGGCAGAACCCAGCCCAGGCATGGGGATGTGCAGAGCAGCCTCCTGAGGGCCAGCCCAGTGCTGGACCCAGAGCATTCTGGGAGTCCAGGGGACACCAAGCTCAACCTTACCAGACCCACCAGAGGAATCAACAAGATGAAGAGAACCCACCTCTGACAAGCACGAGTGGATTTTCTCATGTTTTTGTTTTGTGGCAGGAGCAGAGACAAGATTTCACATTAGGTGAAAATATTTCAGTTACATAGCATATAGTTTCACATAAACTATGGGGTTAAAAATGAGTTTAATTTTTAGTATAAATATACTTTTAAAATTGACATGAAATTATATGTTTTTATTGTATACCATGTGCTGTTTTGAAGTAGACAGACACTGTGGCACGGATAAGTTTAGCGAATTATCAAATGTATTACCTCGCTTAGTTAGCATTTTGCTGGGAGAACACACCGTCCAGTCTCTCAGCATTTTTCACAATACAGTATATCGTCATTAACTGTAGTCCCCATGCATGCAGTGTAATTTAAGTCAGCTAAATATTTAATGATTGAGTCACTAGGAGATGGTTGACTCTAGATTTATATGTATCCTGCATCTGCATGGGCACCTCTTTTTTTAATAAAATGAAAATACAATTGGCGGGTTAGTCATTTATAGAAATTGATTTTTCCAACATTATATTGAGTTTGTCATTCTCAATAGGACAAGAGGACCTATTTTACTTATTTTGACATAGATGAAATTTGCAGTTAATTTTTTGAAAAACTTTGGAATCTTAAACTTTTTTTTTAGGGAAAAAACCGAACTGAATAACATTCAAGTTGGTTTTTAAAAGATTGAAATTAATTTCCTTTTGTTCAGAAAACAATATATCATTTTTATTTTCCCAAAGAAATCTGTGAAGGACCAAAAAGTCAGGGATGGATTCAAGCAGAATGAAGGAAATAAGCTTTCCCTCCCACTCCATCGTGTCTGCATGAAACTCAGTAATGAGCACAGGAAGGCCTCTGCCTGTGGTCAGCCTTGTGAAGATAAGAAAGGAGAGCGGGGAAGGACCTGCTGAAATAGCACGCAGTCGAGTTATTTAAACACCACGGTGTCACATTTGATGTTTGGGATGAGTTAGATCTAACAGATGTTATCCTCTTCAGGATAGTGCACATATCAAAGGGAGCAGTAAAAAGCCACCGCAATTAGCTCTGTAAGCCATTAATGATATTATCAGTTTGGTTATTCATAAGTAATAGAGAAAGTTTTTGTGTGGTGACATTTACATATGATTGTCTTCCTGTTTTATTACTGGAATGACTAGCTAATTTAAAAGTTGTTAAATGGTTCTCTTTTTGCTTTATACCATGTTGGGCATACAGGGGTTGCAGATAACTGGTGTGTTTATGTAATCTGGGTGAAGTGGCATGCAAACCTGCTGCCACTGGTGGTTAAAACTTAGTTTATTACTCAATTCCTTGAGGGAATGGGGAAATACTCCCTATTTCACTTCCATGTGAGTTCCATAAGTATCTTGATGGTATTTTCAGTTTTTTTTTTAAAGATAATTAATATGATTCTGTATGTCCTTGTTAAAGAAATAGATTAGGCTGAAGGAGTTAAATTTCATGATGGGGGGAAATACTATGTCTAAAACTACTTAAGTCATGACTTTACTATGATATAAACATAGGCCCCTTAATGCTAAAATGGGAGACAGAGCAACGAAAGGAAGGGGTAGGCAGAGTATTTTCGTGAAAAAAAAAGACTTCGAAGCTAATGTAGTGCTGTCTCTGGTGCCTACTTACTCTACTTCCTTAAACAAATCATTTCTCCTCTCTGAATCTCAGCTTTCTGACCTGTGAAATAGAAAAAAGTAATACCCACCATATAAGATAATTTAAAGACATGCAATGTGTAATAAATATTTGCTGGTATCACAGGCACATCTCATTTTACCATGCTTCCCTTTAGCATGCTTTGCAGATAAGGAGTTTTTTTTTTTTTTTTTTTCCAAATTGAAGGTTTGTGGCAACCCTATATCGAGCAAGTCTATTATCAACACCATCTTTCCAACAACATGTGCTCACTCTATGTCTATCATTTGATAATTCTTGCAATATTTTAAACTTTATCACTATTTCTGCTTTGGTGATCTGTGAGCAGTGATCTTTGATCTTACTGTTTTGGAGTGCGATGAACTGCTCCCTTACAGGTGACAAACTTAATGTGTGTCTTCTGACTGCTCCACTGACCTGCGGTTCCCCCACCTCTCTTCTTCTCCTTGGGCTTCCCTATTCTCGGAGAGAAAACAATATTGAAATCAGGCCAGTTGATAATCCTACAGTGGCCTCTGAGTGTTCAAGTGAAAGGAGGAGTTGCAAATCTCTCACTTTACATCAAAAGCTAGAAATAATTAAGCTCAATCAGGAAGGCATGTCCAAAACTGAGACAGGTTGAAAGCTAGGCCTCTTGTGCCAAATAGCCAATCTGTGAACGCAAAGGAAAAATTCTTGAGGGAAGTGCTACTCCAGTGAACACATAAATAATATGAATGTGAAACAGCCTCATTGCTATGTGGAGAACGTTTTAGTGGTCTGAATAGAAGTTCAAGCCAGTTACAACATTCCGTTAAACTGAGACCTGATTCAGAGCAAGGGTCTAACTCTTTTTAATATCATGAAGACTGAGAGAGGTGAGGAAGATGCACAAGAAACATTTGAAGGTAGTAGAGGTTGGTTGATGAGGTTGAAGGAAAGAAGCCATCTCCACTGCATAAACATGTAAGGTGAAGCAGCAAGTGCTGATGTAGAAGCTGTAGCAAGTCACCCAGAAGATCTGGTTATGATCATTGATGAAGGTGGCAACACTAAGCAACAGATCTTCAGTGTAGATGAAACAGCCTTCTATTGGAAGTTGCTATCCAGGACTTTCATAGCTAAAGAGGAAAAATCAATGCATGTCTTCAAAGCTTCCAAGAACAGCCTGCCGTCTTGTGAAGGGCAAATGTAGCTGGTGACTTTAAGTTGAAGCTAATGCTCATTTACCATTGTGATAGTCCTAGGGCCCTTAAGAATTATGCTGAATCCACTCTGACTGTGCTTTGTAAATGGAACAACACGGCCTGGATGATGGTACCTGTGTTTAGGGCATACTCAAGTGAATATTTTAAGTCCACTGTTGAGCCCTACTGTGCCCTAATGCTCAGAAAAAAATGACTCTTCAGAACATTACCACTCATTGATGATGCAGCTGGTTACCCAAGAGCTCTGATGGAGGTGTTCAAGGAGGTGAATGTTGTTTTCATGCTTGCTAACATAACGTTCATTCTGTGGCCCACGAATCAAGGAGTAATTCTAATTTTCAAGTCTTATTATTTAAGAAATACATTTCATTAGGCTATAACTGCCATAGGTAGGGATGCCTCTAATGGAACTGGGAAAAGTTAATTGGAAATAATTCACCATTCCAGATGTCATTAAGAAAATTTGTGATTCATGGGAAGAGGTCAAAATATTAACATTAACATGAGTTTGGAAGAAGTGGATTCCAATCCTCATGGATGACTTTGAGGTCTTCAGGACTTCAGCACAGGAAGTCACCGCAGATGTGGTGAAAATAGCAGGAGATCTAGAATTAAATCGGAGCCTGAAGATGTGACCAAATTGCCGCAATCTCATAATAAAACATGAACAGGTGAGGAGTTGCTTCTTATGGATGAACAAAGAAAGTAGTTTATTGAGATGGAATGTGCTCCTGGTGAAGATGCTGTGAACGTTGTTGAAATGACGTCCAAGGATTTAGATACTGCATAACTTAGTTGATAAAGCAGTGGCTTTGAGAGGGTTTGAGAGGATTAACTCCAAATTTCAAAATACATTCCACTCTGGGTAAAATGCTATCAGCATCATATGCTATGGAGAAATCTTTCATGAAAGAAAGAGCCAATCAAAGTAGCAAACTTCATTGTTGTCTTTTTATAAGAAATTGCCACAGTCATCCCAGCTTCTAGCAACTACCACCCTAGTCAGTCAGCAGCCATCAATATCAAAGCAAGACCTTCCATGAGCAAAAAGATTACATTTGTTGAAGGCTTGGGTAATTGTTAGCATTTTTTTAGCAATAACGTATTTTTAAATTAAAGTGTCTAGACTGTTTTTATATACATAATACTATTATACACTTAATAGACTACAGCATTGTATAAATGTAACATTTCTATTCACTAGGAAACCACAAACCTTGTATGCCTCCCTGTATTGCTATATTCACTTTACACAGTGGTCAGAAACTGAACCCACAGTATCTCTGAGGTATGTCTGTACATGTTCCTCAAGTTTTCATTATTATTTAATTATTCAGGAAATGTATTTAATTGGATTTCCATTCATAGTTAACAGTTGCTTCTTTTGTGCGATTAATATTATTTGCCTGGTTTTAAGAATTTGTTTTGGCTGAGATGTATCGTCAGCATCATTAGGTGACTAAATACATCTTGTACCATTTAACCTTATTTATGACTCTGAGTGGGGGAAAATATTACCCATTATAGTAAAAAATAAAAATCTAGTTTTGATTATCAAAAATTAAATGACAGCAAAATCTTGCTAGTTTCTAAGAAAGCAGATATCCAGAAATTTTTGACCAGTAACCCCATAAGCGTGACCCACGAGTCTGGGAGGTCTGCTTGTGTGTCTCCTGATAGATCTGCAATTGTGCTGTGTTATAAGGGAAAAAGAAAACAATTCTACTAATGAATGCAGTTTTCCTTATTCTGTTGAATTTTTACTTGGACTTATACCTGAAGTCTAAGGACGTAATGTGGAAAAGAGAATGTATATTAACTATCAGTATAGAATATTAATGGCCTCACTCACTTCATCCATCCAGCTATTTGTTAGCACTTTATTTCTTGTGACTAATAAAAAAAATCAGAAAAAAGTGCTTAATGGTAAAAACATATCATTTTTAACTGAGGCATTTATAAAGAGATAGTAGGGGGACAGGTGGAGCATTTACCATAGATAGTCTCATCTTTTGAGAGAATTGTGGTGTTCAATATTAAGGACAGCTTATACACAATAGAAACATGATAAATGGAAACATCTTTTGTTCCACAGATGGGGATTTTAAGCTACTGTAATTATAATGAGTGTATAAGTGAATATAATTAAGTTACACACAAATTCACTTTGGAGGTAGCTGTAAATTGCTTACTAAAAGTATCACTTAGAGAGGAAAAAGTAAAAGGTAATAGGCAGCTGCCAGTTAGTCTCAAAAATGGAATTGAGTGGGGAAAATTAGGATATAGAAGATACTGTGAAAATTTTTTACATTACTGAAAGGGAGGAGGGCGACAATAGTTATAGAAATATAATTGGAAAAAAGGGTAATTTCTATCTCTTGCTGCATGCTATGAGGATGTGACGGGGGAGTAAAGAGAACTTTAGGAAACATCAGGAACTATCTTCCAATGGAGACGATGCCCAAACACTGTCTTTTGAGCTGAGTGGAATGACCCAGGCTAGGAAAGGACAAAGACTTAAAGGCGGGAAATCAAAGATGCAGGCGCGCTCTGCAGAGGAGGGGACACAGTGGGCTTATCCAGAAATAGCTGGAAGAGGAAGAACGGTTCGCCTGCGGATCCTCCTCTAAGTCTGGCTGAATCCATGGCAGTTTTCCTTATCTGGACCATGGCAGCTACTCTGGTCGCTGGACTCACCCCTGTGGCTGTTGTAGCTTCTCAAAAAGGGAAGCTTGACAGTGGCCCAGAAAGACCGCCCATAAGTCCAGTGATACAGACTCTTAAAGACCTTACTTATTTATGTGCTGAATGTCTTCATTTGCAACACCTCCCATTCACTGAGCGCCAGGTGAAATTGACAATTTGAAAACAATGCTGCAAGGTGGAGTTTTTCAAGGTTTTGTGTTTTTTTTGTTTTTTTTTTTTGAGACGGAGTCTCGCTCTGTTGCCCAGGCTGGAGTGCAGTGGCGCAATCTTGGCTCACTGCAAGCTCTGCCTCCCGGGTTCACGCCATTCTCCTGCCTCAGCCTCCCAAGTAGCTGGGACTACAGGCGCCCGCCACCACGCCCGGCTAATTTTTTTGTATTTTTAGTAGAGACGGGGTTTCACCGTGGTCTCAATCTCCTGACCTCGTGATCCGCCGCCTCAGCCTCCCAAAGTGCTGGGATTACAAGCGTGAGCCACCGCGCCTGGCTTTTTTTTTTTTTTTAAACAGTAGAGAGCACTGAAGCCCACAGAAGTATATTTCTCAAGGTTCATGTCTAGCAAATGATAGAATCTGAACGAGTATCTTTAACTCCAAAGCCACAACTCCTTCCACTACTCGATACCGCCTCTCCTGTGTTTTTGTGCAAAGCAAATTGGTTCATGCAGCCTTGGTGTTAATTTTATATATATATATATATATATATACACACACACACACACACACACACATAGCTTTAAACTATTATCCAGGTACACATTTCCTTTCCTAAATGAATAATGAATACTTGCTGTTCTCTATTATGATACCGACACTGACACCCGTGTATTCAGAACTCTGTGTTCCTTTGAGAAATCTCTTCTGTAAACTGATGACATGTCACATTATAATGCTATCACTATAGTTTATTCCAAATTTACTTGCCCTAATAAACCACATCAGCATTTAATTCACTATTTACTACACAAAGTGCCAAATTACATAGTCTATTAGATGAAATATTAAATGGAGGGTACTCAGTAAAGTGCAGAATATGGCAACATAATTTTAAAAAGATGTGGCATTCCAGTATAATATACTAGTGGGTATCTTATACCCTATTTATCTCTGGATGTTGAATTGTTTTGACAGCTGTATGCACAAGTGAGTCCTGCAGGGTTTCTGTTTAAATTAAAGCTTCCAAACACTGTCTCCCTTGGATTGGAACGACTGGTTCACCTCAGAATTTAACCTCTCTGCTGGCGTCTTCATCGGCAGGTCTGGCTACCTCAGAAGTCTTCTCTGAAATAAAAAGCAGATATTGTATAAGGCTACTAAATCAAATCCAAATGCTCCATTTCCTTTACACAAGCATTTTTTTATAGTGCCTTAAAATCTATTATCTGCTCATACCATGTACTGTGACAATCATAATGGAGGATAATATGTGACGTCCCTAGGAGACTCCAAGGAACCCTGCCTAGCTCTGTCAGCATGCTCTCAGGGGACCTTTGGCTTCACCAGCCAGAGGTGGGTCCGTGTGGGAAAGGCATTGAGGCTCAGTTTGGGAGGTGTCAGATGGGATCAGAATGATACTGGAGAGGAGAGTTAAGGGGATGAGCCTGACCCTGAATGGAAGATTTATTTAGAAACTTGAAGTAGTAAGATAGTTGAGTTAGTATTTATTTAGTCTTGAGGGGTAGAGAACAAAGTATCATGTCACGTATCTTTCTCTTACCTCTTCTAATCTCCTCAAAGCCCACAAAAAGTAGAAAATGTAACTGCTGAATACAAGTAATCCCCCAATTCATAGATCTGGGCCTTTCAGAAGGACAATGAATTGAGGATTCCTACTCGCAGCCCATAGGAACCATGTGAGAAGTGGGATTTTATCACTCATGGAGTGGTGAGACCTTCGTAAATGCTGGTATCCAGCCGTCTTCCCAGCTTGCCCAGCCAATGGCACTCAAATCCAACACTTCTTAAAATCATGTGGTCAAGCAAAACTTTTGGCCAAATATAGTTTAGAGATGTTTGGACCTCTGGGAGAAATAGAAGGAAAACATTGACTTGGTTTAAAATGTGTAAGAAGGGGAGAGGAGATTAGAGAATAAACAGCTTTGATCTATTTAAAGTATTTGAATACATGTCCGCCAGTTGTTTTCAGATACTTGAAATGTGGCTTCTCAAGGTGAGTTCTTGATATTGAGTCACTACCAAGCTTCCATTAAATAAATCATGGCACCTCTCTGCTGTTGCCTGTGGCTCTGCAGAGACAGCCAAGTGTGGAATCCCCTTCCAGGTCTTATTTGTGGGCATTTTTGAGGAATCATCTTAAAACTGACCCCAAATACCCCATTAGAGGCTCCTTCAGGTTTAGAATATGCAGAGCATAAGTTTCCTAAGTAGTTGTGGTTTTATGGTAAGCGACTAAGCAGACCTTTCACTCAGCATGTTCTATTTCTTCTTGTAATAAAGTTTAAGCTCATTTAGCAGTTCTTGAGACTGCCAGGTAGAACGAAGGCCGTTTGAATTCTCCTATGCGTGGGCACTTAATAACTAACCTCACCAGTCTTATTATCCTGAAAATACAAGACTAACTATAGCAGATGAAAGCTTGAATAATCATGCCTTAAAATAAACTGGGTTAATAAAATTGGGAAATTGCTTTTGCTGATGCCATTGCTGTTCTTACATAGAAACATCCGTTGGCCTGTGGGTGTTCAGGCCCTCAGGGGCCCACCTCATTGAAAACACATTAAGCTGTACTTTCGGTAGCCGCTGCTAAGTGGAATCCAGTTTTCTCTCTGATAATTGTTTTGTCACCTCCTTTATAATCTTCGATGAGACTGATAATCTGGGACTTAGGAAGAACAAGAGACAGAAAAAAGTATTCTTGAAACCCAAATAAATTGTTTCACTTAAAATAGATGGCAGGTTTATTTCGGCACTTGCCTTTTTTCCCTTTAAATTTCTGTCTCTTCTC
This sequence comes from Hylobates moloch, assembly GCF_009828535.3. NCBI lineage: Eukaryota > Metazoa > Chordata > Mammalia > Primates > Hylobatidae > Hylobates > Hylobates moloch. Next base: position 170,232,646 of record NW_026652277.1, on the reverse strand, counting down.
TGTCCTTTTATTCTACACATAGAAAGAAAGGGAAAAAAAGAACTCCAGATAGATGGTCTATCTTTATCTCTTACCTTACATTTGTAAACCTAGCTTGACTTCGTGATGTTAAAGTATTGCATTTGACCGTGCTGTGTGAATGCCGATGAGAAAGGAATGGATTTTACCAAAGGGAGTGAACGATGGCCACACTCTGCTGGGAGAGACTGGGATCCTCTTGTTTTACTAGGCATTCTCCCAAGCACATGATGCTTTGTTTTTCTTTCCTCCTCTTGCCCAAGAACCATCTGGCTTTCACTTGAAATTCCACATTGCCTTAGGCATGAATAGTTTGGAGTATTAATAACCAAAACATGCCAAGCTCCAATGGCCAACTCTAATACATGCTGGGGTATTGCTTTGGGTTGCTAATCTCTTTGTTGTCATCTTACTCTCCCGATTAGCACTGCCTGGTTGACCAAGGTAGATGGTCTCATATGACTTACATGCCTGTTCCAGTGCTGGCAGCTCCTTCTGTGATGGTTTCCAGTTTTTCCATGGCCACAGCATAACATCAGGGAGCCGATCTGTAGGCTGGCCATGGGCCTGTGGCGTGTGTTGGTCTAAGAACTCCATCTAGTATGACGAATCGAACTGAATAGATCCCCTGTTTTGGACAGTTTGAACTAGATTCAAAAAGAATTTTAGTCTGTACCCAGAGAAACCAAAGAAAGAGACAGCAGGAGTGGCCCCCGTCAGGGCACTAAAGAAGTGAGCCAAGAATATCTGCCTCTGGGGTTGAAACCATGAGAAGAGCTGTGGCGTCACCAAGCTGTGGTGTCACTGGCCTGTTAGCGAGTCCTCTAAAGTGACTGGTCTTCCTTAATGCCAGCCCAGTCCTCTCTGTATGGAATTTGTATGCACATTCTGTGTTCCTTACACATTCACATAGCCTAGTCAGCCTACCAGTATGCAGATTTGGATTTGAATATTAGTTCAACCAAGTTACTCAGAGCAGAAATACACTTTTATTACTTTAGAGGGTATTGGTTAACTGTATGGATGCACAGGGAAATGAGTAAGAAACAAAAAGCATCACCCTCCACCATCTTCTTAGGATGGAAGTGCAACCAGAATGTCCTCATTCATGATTTGGGACGCATGTGTAGCTGCAGTGGTTCCTGCTAAGTGAGCACTTTGTCCAGCTCATGACTCAAGTTGCTGCTGTCTCTACCTCGGAGACTGGGCTTCTCCTCCTGCCTTTACTTTGTCTTCCTCCTCCTCTCTCCTCATGGTCTCTTCCTACCTCTCTGTCTCCCTCTCCCTCTCCCTCTCCCTCTCCCTCTCCCTCCCCTTTCCCCTCCCCCTCCCCCCTCCCTCCCCCTCCCTCTCCCTCTCCCTGTTCTTCTCCTTCTCCCTCTCTTCCTCCCCCTCCCCTCCCTTTCCCTCTCCCACTCCCTCCTTCTCTCCTTCCCTTTCCCCCTCTCTCTCCGTGTGTGTCCATTTCTTGGTTTCTGCACTACTTTGCTGTCTAGTATGTTTACACCTTTAACATTGAAGCTGTCTGGGAGAGAAGCATTGCCTGGTGTAGTAACTCGCCTCTCTGGAGGCCCCTGGTCCCAGGTATTCACTTGTAGGCTGCCTCTCTCAGGGGATGACTTGGGCTCCTCAGTGGCAAGGAGATTGGGGTCATCTTTGCACAGTGGCTGCGTGTACAGCAGGAATACCCCATGTAGCTTTTCTACATGGCGGGGAAACACGAATGTGAGGGATTACAGTGGTCAGGCTGTGGACCCCACAAACGTAAGGATCCATGTGGATATATTTAAAACTGGTAATATAATACAATTTGCCACTCTAGTGTTCTTTATTTCTTCTTCTGAGTATCTTTTTCAACTTCTTTTATGGCTAAATTCAGCATATTCTAGGATGGGTAAAGTAATAAGGAGTAACAATTCCATTTTTCACACAAGGGTGCGGTCTGTGTTCTTTGGAGGCAAATCCTGTTGTCACTGCCTCCTTCAGCGGGTGCCTGGAGCTCCAGTGGGCATGAAGTTGGGGCAAATGAGGGAGACAGAATCTCGTCTCCCAACTAAGAAAACACTAGTTGGGAGATAGTGTTTTCTTATCTATCTCCCAGCAGATATCGCCCAGATAAGTATCTGCTAAGTATCAGAATGAAGAGCTGAAAAGGATGTTCTTGTTTCTCAAGAGTGGGATTGAGGCTAGCAGGGAAGCTTCCCAGGGAGGATGGTATTTAACTGGAGTTTCGAAGAGTGTGTACACATTCCCAGATGCACAGGGCACAGACGGGGGCCTCAGACCTAGTGGCTGATGTACCAGACAAGAACCTTGAGTCCATGTCCACCCAAAATTCAGTGAAAAGTATATTTATTTGTGTATATGTGTTATATGTTCATATGTATATATATATATATAGAGAGAGAGAGAGAGAGAGTGAGGTGTGTGTTTGTGTGTGTGTGTGTGTGTGTGTGTGTAGAAAGCCATATTTGGATCAGATTGGCAGAGTCTTTCTTGTACTAAGGAATTTTCAAAACCATTTTGTAAGTATATGTCCAGTATCCCTATCTAAAATTCATAGGACCATAAGTGTTCTGGATTTCAGACCATTTTTCTGGAGTTTTGAATATTTGCAGTATGCTTAACTGGCTGAACATTCCAAATCCAAAATCTAGGACGTTCCAGTGAGCATTTCCTTTAAGTATCCTGAAACAACATAAGCAACTCCATGCAGTCTATGACACATGTTTATTAAACCATGTTAAGGCTCTTTTGTAGACACCAAATACACAAAGAAATGGAAAAAAAAAAAAACAGGAGTTGATAAGCAGATCTGGATCTTCTTACCCGCCCCCCACCCCTACTCCAGTGGCTTTTTTGAAGTATTTTTTGCTTGAAAAAATACCAGCTTGAGACCCTGGTTACTCATCACTGCAGCTCACACTTGAAGGTGTTAAATTAAGTTTAGTCTAAAGCTGTTTCATTATATTTATAAAGTTCGGCCTAAAGATTTTGTCCTTCACTCTTCTCAGGACTACTTGGTTAAAACAAATACTGTTTAACTCACGTTTAAAACTCTTCAATTTTAATTGATTCATAGAGGCTCTGACTAAAAACCATACTTCAAACTCTTAGTATTATCTTCCTAATAGTCATAATAATAGCCTCTCCAAAATACTATATTTTCTCAAATGTTTACATACAGCCATCTATAAAATGTCAAATGGTCCCTATTCAACCCAAACAATAAAAACTCCAAAAAGTGATCAACAAGTCACTGTAACATATAAATGACACACTGAGACCAAAAACTCAAAATAATAATAACTAAAAGTACCACTAAAGCCAGCAGTAAAGTTTGGGTCACCCTTTCACCTAACCAATAAATAAATAAATAAATAAATAAATCAAACATAAAATTATAAGAGGCTATTGTTTTTGACTAAACTCATATACTAGGCTCCAACCGACCAGACCAAACTAAACTAGTCACTCATACTAAATATCACATAATCAAACTAAAACTTAAAAAAAATAAACAACTATAGCAGACCAGGTTTTATCTCCTAAAAACAAAAAATTTCAACACACAGAGGTTCCCTCTACTCTAATCCTTACAGAAAAGTAACCTAAAGTCCTTCTTTTCACTTTACAAAACCCACTATCCAACTGCTTCCCAATAAAATTTGAAACTGTGTGAATATGTTTATAATAGTGACAAAATGTCATCAGTGCCTAGAGTTTTGGTTAACCCCTCGTGATATTTGGAGGTTGACCAAAAAGAGAGAATTGTTAAAGCAAATTTAGCCTAAGCTGCCTCCTTGCATATTTTAAGTCTGGCCTAAAGTTTTCCCTGTACAGAGTAAACTGTGTAAACAGGCTATAACCTCCTCTTGTTCCAATTACGAAGATCACCAAGTTTTGGCCTCTGAAAGGTGGTAAATTCTTCAAAGCATGTTCAAATAGACACCAAGGTGTAACCAATACAACTGTTTCTGTACCTCACTTCCATTTTCTGTACATCATTTTCCTTTTTTTTCCCCATAAGTCTTCTTTGACCACACAAAAACACTAGAGTCTCTCTAAACCTATTCTAGTTTGGGGGCTATGTGATTCACTTTACTCAATTAAACTCTATTAAATGTAATTTTTAAGTGCTTTTTTGAACAAAGGTTCGTGGCTGTAAATATTTAATAATTTTCTTTCTTTAGATGTTGTTAAACATGTTCTTTTATGTCACCAGGAACAAAAGATATGTAACAAGGGTATTAAAATTCTGTAAGAATTTCCTATAAAGGAAGTATTACATAGGCAGTCATCAGTTTCTCATAACTTTCTTTTTCCCAAATCCCAACAAGAATTCCTAATTCACTGAGTCAAAACTGTTGCACATTTTAGCTTCAAAAGTTACGAAATTAAGAAAAAAAAAATCAATCACTTGCAAGTGTTAGAAAAGAAAGTACTCAGGGTTCTGGTTAATGTTTTTTTTTTTTTTTTATTATTATACTTTAGGGTTTTAGGGTACATGTGCACAATGTGCAGGTTTGTTACATATGTATCCATGTGAAATTTATAAATGTGATATTCATCACATTTATAAATTTGTGTCAGATATAGTACTTATGTATTATATATATTTTTATACAGCATTTGTTTTTTGTTTTTTGTTTTTTTTTAAAGTCGTTTTAGGGTACATGTGCACAATGTGCAGGTTTGTTACATATGTATCCATGTGCCATGTTGATTTCCTGCACCCATTAACTCGTCATTTAGCATTAGGTGTATCTCCTAATGCTGTCCCTCCCCCCTCCCCCCACCCCACCACAGTCCCCAGAGTGTGATGTTCCCCTTCCTGTGTCCATGAGTTCTCATTGTTCAATTCCCACCTATGAGTGAGAACATGCGGTGTTTGGTTTTTTGTCCTTGCGATAGTTTACTGAGAATGATGTTTTCCAGTTTCATCCATGTCCCTACAAAGGACACGAACTCATCCTTTTTTATGGCTGCATAGTATTCCATGGTGTATATGTGCCACATTTTCTTAATCCAGTCTATCATTGTTGGACATTTGGGTTGGTTCCAAGTCTTTGCTATTGTGAACAGTGCCGCAATAAACATACGTGTGCATGTGTCTTTATAGCAGCATGATTTATAGTCCTTTGGGTATATACCCAGTAATGGGATGGCTGGGTCAAATGGTATTTCTAGTTCGAGATCCCTGAGGAATCGCCACACTGACTTCCACAATGGTTGAACTAGTTTACAGTCCCACCAACAGTGTAAAAGTGTTCCTATTTCTCCACATCCTCTCCAGCACCTGTTGTTTCCTGATTTTTTAATGATGGCCATTCTAACTGGTGTGAGATGGTATCTCACTGTGGTTTTGATTTGCATTTCTCTGATGGCCAGTGATGATGAGCATTTCTTCATGTGTTTTTTGGCTGCATAAATGTCTTCTTTTGAGAAGTGTCTGTTCATGTCCTCTGCCCACTTTTTGATGGGGTTGCTTGTTTTTTTCTTGTAAATTCATTTGAGTTCATTGTAGATTCTGGATATTAGCCCTTTGTCAGATGAGTAGGTTGCAAAAATTTTCTCCCATTCTGTAGGTTGCCTGTTCACTCTGATGATAGTTTCTTTTGCTGTGCAGAAGCTCTTTAGTTTAATTAGATCCCATTTGTCAATTTTGGCTTTTGTTGCCATTGCTTTTGGTGTTTTAGACATGAAGTCCTTGCCCACGCCTATGTCCTGAATGGTATTGCCTAGGTTTTCTTGTAGGATTTTAATGGTTTTAGGTCTAACATATAAGTCTTTAATCCATCTCGAATTAATTTTTGTATAAGGTGTAAGGAAGGGATCCAGTTGCAGCTTTCTACATATGGCTAGCCAGTTTTCCCAGCACCATTTATTAAATAGGGAATCCTTTCCCCATTTCTTGTTTTTGTCAGGTTTGTCAAAGATCAGATAGTTGTAGCTATGTGGCATCATTTCTGAGGGCTCTGTTCTGTTCCATTGATCTATGTCTCTGTTGTGGTACCAGTACCATGCTGTTTTGGTTACTGTAGCCTTGTAGTATAGTTTGAAGTCAGGTAGCGTGATGCCTCCAGCTTTGTTCTTTTGGCTTAGGATTGACTTGGCGATGCGGGCTCTTTTTTGGTTCCATATGAACTTTAAAGTAGTTTTTTCCAATTCTGTGAAGAAAGTCATTGGTAGCTTGATGGGGATGGCATTGAATCTATAAATTACCTTGGGCAGTATGGCCATTTTCACGATATTGATTCTTCCAACCCATGAGCATGAAATGTTCTTCCATTTGTTTGTATCCTCTTTTATTTCATTGAGCAGTGGTTTGTAGTTCTCCTTGAAGAGGTCCTTCACATCCCTTGTAAGTTGGATTCCTAGGTATTTTATTCTCTTTGAAGCAATTGTGAATGGGAGTTCACTCATGATTTGGCTCTCTGTTTGTCTGTGATTGGTGTACAAGAATGCTTGTGATTTTTGTACATTGATTTTGTATCCTGAGACTTTGCTGAAGTTGCTAATCAGCTTAAGGAGATTTTGGGCTGAGACAATGGGGTTTTCTAGATATACAATCATGTCATCTGCAAACAGGGACAATTTGACTTCCTCTTTTCCTAATTGAATACCCTTTATTTCCTTCTCCTGCCTGATTGCTCTGGCCAGAACTTCCAGCACTATGTTGAATAGGAGCGGTGAGAGAGGGCATCCCTGTCTTGTGCCAGTTTTCAGAGGGAATGCTTCCAGTTTTTGCCCATTCAGTATGATATTGGCTGTGGGTTTGTCATAGATAGCTCTTATTATTTAGAGATACGTCCCATCAATACCTAATTTATTGAGAGTTTTTAGCATGAAGGGTTGTTGAATTTTGTCAAAGGCCTTTTCTGCATCTATTGAGATAATCATGTGGTTTTTGTCTTTGGTTCTGTTTATATGCTGGATTACATTTATTGATTTGCGTGTGTTGAACCAGCCTTGCATCCCAGGGATGAAGCCCACTTGATCATGGTGGATAAGCTTTTTGATGTGCTGCTGGATTCGGTTTGCCAGTATTTTATTGAGGATTTTTGCATCAATGTTCATCAAGGATATTGGTCTGAAATTCTCTTTTTTGGTTATGTCTCTGCCAGGTTTTGGTATCAGGACGATGCTGGCTTCATAAAATGTGTTAGGGAGGATTCCCTCTTTTTCTATCGATTGGAATAGTTTCAGAAGGAATGGTACCAGTTCCTCCTTGTACCTCTGGTAGAATTCAGCTGTGAATCCATCAGGTCCTGGACTCTTTTTGGTTGGTAAGCTATTGATTATTGCCACAATTTCAGAACCTGTTATTGGTCTATTCAGAGATTCAACTTCTTCCTGGTTTAGTCTTGGGAGGGTGTATGTGTCGAGGAATTTATCCATTTCTTCTAGATTTTCTAGTTTATTTGCATAGAGGTGTTTGTAGTATTCTCTGATGGTAGATTGTATTTCTGTGGGATCGGTGGTGATATCCCCTTTTTCATTTTTTATTGCATCTATTTGATTCTTCTCTCTTTTCTTCTTTATTAGTCTTGCTAGCAGTCCATCAATTTTGTTGATCTTTTCAAAAAACCAGCTCCTGGATTCATTAATTTTTTGAAGGGTTTTTTGTGTCTCTATTTCCTTCAGTTCTGCTCTGATTTTAGTTATTTCTAGCCTTCTGCTAGCTTTTGAATATGTTTGCTCTTGCTTTTCTAGTTCTTTTAATTGTGATGTTAGGGTGTCAATTTTGGATCTTTCCTGCTTTCTCTTGTGGGCATTTAGTGCTATAAATTTCCCTCTACACACTGCTTTGAATGTGTCCCAGAGATTCTGGTATGTTGTGTCTTTGTTCTCGTTGGTTTCAAAGAACATTTTTGTTTCTGCCTTCATTTCATTATGTACCCAATAGTCATTCAGGAGCAGGTTGTTCAGTTTCCATGTAGTTGAGCGGTTTTGAGTGAGTTTCTTAATCCTGAGTTCTAGTTTGATTGCACTGTGGTCTGAGAGACAGTTTGTTATAATTTCTGTTCTTTTACATTTGCTGAGGAGAGCTTTACTTCCAACTATGTGGTCAATTTTGGAATAGGTGTGGTGTGGTGCTGAAAAAAATGTATATTCTGTTGACTTGGGGTGGAGAGTTCTGTAGATGTCTATTAGGTCCACTTTATGTAGAGCTGAGTTCAATTCCTGGATATCCTTGTTAACTTTCTGTCTCGTTGATCTGTCTAATGCTGACAGTGGGGTGTTAAAATCTCCCATTATTATTGTGTGGGAGTTTAAGTCCCTTTGTAAGTCACTGAGGACTTGCTTTATGAATCTGGGTGCTCCTGTGTTGGGTGCATATATATTTAGGATAGTTAGCTCTTCTTGTTGAATTGATCCCTTTACCATTATGTAATGGCCTTCTTTGTCTCTTTTGATCTTTGTTGGTTTAAAGTCTATTTTATCAGAGACTAGGATTGCAACCCCTGCCTTTTTTTGTTTTCCAGTTGCTTGATAGATCTTCCTCCATCCCTTTATTTTGAGTCTATGTGTGTCTCTGCACGTGAGATGGGTTTCCTGAATACAGCACACTGATGGGTCCTGACTCCTTATCCAGTTTGCCAGTCTGTGTCTTTTGATTGGAGCATTTAGCCCATTTACATTTAACGTTAATATTGTTATGTGTGAATCTGATCCTGTCATTATGATGTTAGTTGGTTATTTTGCTCGTTAGTTGCTATAGTTTCTTCCTAGCCTCGATGGTCTTTACAATTTGGCATGTTTTTGCAGTGGCTGGTACCGGTTGTTCCTTTCCATGTTTAGTGCTTCCTTCAGGAGCTCTTTTAGGGCAGGCCTGGTGGTGACAAAATCACTCAGCGTTTGCTTGTCTGTAAAGTATTTTATTTCTCCTTCACTTATGAAGCTTAGTTTGGCGGGATAGCAAATTCTGGGTTGAAGATTATTTTCTTTAAGAATGTTGAATATCGGCCCCCACTCTCTTCTGGCTTGTAGAGTTTCTGCTGAGAGATCAGCTGTTAGTCTGATGGGCTTCCCTTTGTGGGTAACCTGACCTTTCTCTCTGGCTGCCCTTAACATTTTTTCCTTCATTTCAACTTTGGTGAATCTGACAATTATGTGTCTTGGAGTTGCCCTTCTCGAGGAGTATCTTTGTGGCGTTCTCTGTATTTCCTGAATCTGAATGCTGGCCTGCCTTGCTAGATTGGGGAAGTTCTCCTGGATAATATCTTGCAGAGTGTTTTCCAACTTGGTTCCATTCTCCCCATCATTTTCAGGTACACCAATCAGACGTAGGTTTGGTCTTTTCACATAGTCCCAAATTTCTTGGAGGCTTTGTTCATTTCTTTTTATTCTTTTTTCTCTAAACTTCCCTTCTCTCTTCATTTCATTCATTTCATCTTCCATCAGCGATACCCTTTCTTCCAGTTGATCGCATCTGCTACTGAGGCTTCTGCAATCTTCGCGTAGTTCTCGAAACTTGGCTTTCAGCTCCATCAGCTCCCTTAAGCCCTTCTCTCCATTGGTTATTCTAGTTATCCATTCTTCTAATTTTTTTTCAAAGTTTTTAACTTCTTTGCTATTGTTTTGAATTTCCTCTCGTAGCTCAGAGTAGTTTGATCGTCTGAAGCCTTCTTCTCTCAACTCATCAAAGTCATCCTCCATCCAGCTTTGTTCCGTTGCTGGTGAGGAACTGCGTTCCTTTGGAGGAGGAGAGGTGCTCTGTTTTTTAGAGTTTCCAGTTTTTTTGCTCTGTTTTTTCCCCATCTTTGTGGTTTTATCTACTTTTTGTCTTTGATGATGGTGATGTACAGATGGGTTTTTGGTGTGGATGTCCTTTCTGTTTGTTAGTTTTCCTTCTACCAGACAGGACCCTCAGCTGCAGGTCTGTTGGAGTTTACTAGAGGTCCACTCCAGACCCTGTTTGGCTGGGTGTCAGCAGCGGTGGCTGCAGAACAGCGGAATTTCGTGAGACCACAAATTCAGCTGTCTGATAGTTCCTCTGAAAGTTTTGTCTCAGAGGAGTACCCGGTTGAATGAGGTGTCAGTCTGTCCCTACTGGGGGGTGCCTCCCAGTTAGGCTGCTCAGGGGTGAGGGACCCACTTTAGGAGGCAGTCTGTCCGTTCTCAGATCTCCAGCTGCGTGCTGGGAGAACCACTACTCTCTTCAAAGCTGTCAGTCAGACAGGGACATTTAAGTCTGTGGAGGTTCTTGCTGAGTTTTTGTTTGTCTGTGCCCTGCCCCCAGAGGTGGAGCCTACAGAGGCAGGCAGGCCTCCTTGAGCTGTGGTGGGCTCCACCCAGTTGGAGCTTCCTGGCTGCTTTGTTTACCTAAGCAAGCCTGGGCAATGGCGGGCGCCCCTCCCCCAGCCTTGCTGCTGCCTTGCAGCTTGTTCTCAGACTGCTGTGCTAGCAATCAGCGAGACTCCGTGGGCATAGGACCCTCCGAGCCAGGTGCGGGACACAATCTCCTAGTGTGCCGTTTTCCAGGCCTGTTGGAAAAGCGCAGTATTAGGATGGGACTGACCCAGTATTCCAGGTGCCGTCTGTTTCCCCTTTCTTTGACTAGGAAAGGGAACTCCCTGACCCCTTGCGCTTCCCGAGTGAGGCAATGCCTTGCCCTGCTTCGGCTCGCGCACAGTGCGCTTCACCGACTGTCCTGCACCCACTGTTAGGCACTCCCTAGTGAGATGAAACCCGTACCTCAAGCAGAAATGCAGAAATCACCCGTCTTCTGTGTCGCTGGGGCTGGGAGCTGGAGACCGGAGCTGTTCCTATTCGGCCATCTTGGCTCATGTGCCCTGGTTAATGTTTAAGGAAGAGGTTAGAAATGTCAAATAACAGGCCAAATAAGAGTTATATATTAACATCCAAGAAAGAAATTGTCCAAGAACCATAGTTTATTAATTCAACAAACACAAAAGAGGCTTACTACTACTTATTGACCAATAAGTTATAAACTTAAAATTGCCAAACTCACCTTTACATAGCCAAATTTTTCTCAAAAGAAAACTTAAACTTGCAATGAAATTCTGTTATACGTGAACGCTCCATTGAAGTAGCTATTATATTACTATTTACACGCCGTTAACCATTTAAACCATTATTTTCCCAAATATTCTGTTCCAGTTATTCATGTCTCATTAGTTGTGGTAGGTAAATGTACTTTCTCCTCACTGTCTTAGTCTCTCAAAGAGATCTATTAATTATTTTTAGTGCTAGAGAAGGGAATTGACCTGAAAAAGTACTCCTGATAAAGGTGCGTGGTCTACATCCAGATAAAATTGCCTACTCCTCCAGTAGTTGACACCATGATAAACAAAATCAACACATCTAGAGAATCTTCCATTTTACATACTCAGTCTTTTTCTCCACTCAAATTTCTTGCCTCTCTTGAAAATGATTTTTTAAACACGATGTGGAAAAGATACATGGGCTTTAGTGTCAGGTAAACCAGACTGCAAAGTCCCCTTCTTAACCATGTTTTAAAAAATTTTATTGATTCATTTCTTTGTAATTTACAATTTTTTATAATTTCAACTTTTATTTTACATTCAGGTGGTACCTGTGTAGGTTTGCTGGATGGGTATATTGCGTGATGTTGAGCTTTGGGGTTCAAATCATTCTGCAATGCAAGTAGTGAGCATAGCACCGAATAGCTAGTTTTTCAACCCTCCCTCCTCCCTCGCTCCCCTCTCTAGTAGTCCCCAGTGTCTGTTGTTGCCATCTTTATGTCCATGTTTACCCAATCCTTAACCATCTTTGAAGTTATTTTTCTTCTGATAAAATGAAGATGCTAATATCCATCTTACAGGGCTGTTGTGAGGATAGCATGTGTAGCATATGTGAGTAAACTCAGTGTGGTGAATGGAGCACAGTGTGTAAATGAGTGTCCCAGAGTCTCCAGGGACAAGTTTCTGGGATGTTTACTTCTGCCTCTGGCCTGGAGGTTTGCATGCAAACAGACCATTAGAAATAATGGATTGCTTGCAGGGACACAGCCACTTGGCACTGACTTCCATCAAATCTCTAGCCAAAGATATTCCCCGGCTGCAAAAAGACATGGAATCTGTCATTCTTGTTTTCTCTATAGCTGTGCAGGGTCAATAGACTGAAGGACAAAAAGGAGAAAAGAATTTAAGGAAACCAGTATGTCCTTCAGGAGGAGGCAGAAGGATGGCATCCACTCCAGCTTTCTCCTGGGCTTCCAGGAGGCTGGACACAGGGCATCTGGCCACACCTCCTTCTTCTTGAAGAGCTTCGTGCACTTCTGTCAAGAAAGTGCTGGAGCAAAATAATCTCCCAATCATGCCCTTCCAATGTTTGCACTTCAGCAAGCTCATTCATTCCAAGCTGAGGAGCCTCAAGAGCCTCAACAGCCCACAGGGCTGCCATGTTTGAGGAAGGCAGGGAAGGGACCCACTGTAAGAAGGGGAGGTGAAGAAACATAATAACATGCTGCTGTACAATTACCCAATTTGTTGGCATCACAGAACTGGAAAGAGAAGTGATGGGTGGAGCAAAAATAAAGATTCGGATTCTTAGGCAGTGTACACAGTACCATTGAGTACCATTGTGGAGTGGATGCCATAAATAATAATCGCTAAGTTTCATCGAATGGTTATTATATACCAGATAACACCTTAATTGTGTTATTTTATTTGGTCCTCACAGCAACCTGTGGAGTAGATAATGTTATTCTCATGTTTATAAATGAGGAAACTGAGTCTGGAGAAACTAAATAACTTGTATTTAGGGTCACCCCAGTAGAAAGTGAGAAAGCCAGGTTTGAAAGTCTGATATTCAGATCCCAGAATTCAGCTGAAATAATGCTTAGGAAGAGTCCTGTGTGTGTTGGCAGTCAGAACTCGCAAAGCTGCATGAGGGCAGCTGTGAGTCACCAAGGGACTCTGATGATTAGCAACACCTGGTCACCACACTGCTTTCTAAAGAGGACAGTTCCCATTAGCTGCGGGGTGCTGCTTTGCTGCCTGAGGATTTGGGTCGGAGCCCAGAGTGAACTGCTTGAAATAATACATGAGCACTTAGCAGTGTCCCTTCTTCTCTAATCTGTCCCTAGGAAGCATCCCGCCTCTCCTGGGAGCAAATGTTGAACAAATGGATTGAAAGCATACCAAATAATTATCTTGCCCTAAGCATGAATCGTTTCACCTTCCCACCATGGCCTTCTGTCTTCGTCTGGCTTTGACTTGGATCAGGATGTTTGATAACCAGTGATGGCCATTGGGCTAATAGCAGTAGCATTCTGGACAAGAAGCCATGTACGGAAAACACCCATTGGGCTCATAAGTTCCGAGTAGCTGCATTCCATGCTCAGTACCATTTGTCCAATGACGCCCATGAGCCAAGCTGTTGGTTTTTCAGTATCACTCACTAAACTCTTTTTCCAGATACAAGAAGTCCTGTAGGACTCTTAGTGAACTACTAATATCCCACATAATACTACCATTCATATGCCAGGACATACTAGTAACGTCTACTCTGGAGATGCTGATAACTCAATTATTTGCTGTAACTATATTCATTTGTACTGCTTTACATAGGTTGGATACAGAAATATTGCATGGAGTAAGTAAACGTGAATTTCACTTTGGCTTTGCCACCAGCTTCCATTTTTGTAAGTTTATTTCTCCAAGAAATCTAAGTAGATTCACCTTTCTTTCTCTCCCACCCCTCCAATTAAAGTAATCATTATGCTAGTTTAATGGGATAAGTAGTACCTTTCTTCATCTTTCGTTTGATAATAAAATTTAATTTGGGGAAATGAAGTTGTTTCCTGGATACCTCAAGCCAATAAAATAGTGACACGAAGATGAATATTTATAAAACATTATTGGTTTTTCAGTCCAGTGTCCTTATCATTTGCCTTAGTTAGTGATATCAAAATACTATGTCTTTTATTTCTGTATTAAAAAAAAATCTCTGAATTCGAAAGTGTTAATGAGATATATCTCCATGAGAGGCAACATCCAAATCATCTGCCAGGTGAGCCCACCTTGTCACAAAGGATTGTGACTGACAGCAGAAAGAAAGCAGGCATGAGAAAACGAGATGCAGTCAAGAGCTGATGATACATCAAAAAGGAAAGAAAGGTGAAACATTTCGACTACAGCAAAATTTGCTGTTAAGCTTTTTCTATGGAGAGAAAAGCTTTCTTCATAGACAAAACCATAATTCAAGAATTACCACTCAAAAAGAGTAGGTGGCCACTTGATGACAGAAAGGCCATGTGTACTCATTCTTGATGACAAGTGCAGGGTGACCTAGTTGGGGGCTTTCACTCCAGCAAACTGCCCCAATTCCACTGACCCCATAACAAGGATGCTTATTTTTCCAAATAGCTGCAAGTCTTGAGGCAGGATACCATCAGGGTTGGCTAACTCAGCTCCCAGGTCTGCCATCCTTAGTGCTATGCAAAATGTAGATGGGCTTTGTAAGGGAAGAGGGGTTATTTCTGTTATTATAAAGAGGGGAGTTCACCTAAACATCATCAGCTACCCTGTTGTTGGTTCCTATCCCTGGATGCTGATTTCTGCCAGTGATCTCTGCCCTGGGGAGGATGAAGAGCTTAAATACATTTAAACTACGTACTCAGTGGACTGTTAGACTTAATTTGAAACTAATATCTTTACTATTTTTTCCTTGTAAGTAAAATCCTTAATTGACATTACCAGATGCTGAACTAGACAAATGGCTAATATTTTTGTGGAATGTGTACAGTTATATCACCCACACAAATTGGCTAATAATCTAAATATTTTTTAAAAGACATTGGGTAGTATAATAAGAGTCACGCCTGATGTTCAAGGGTAGATTTCTGGCACGGATATCTTTTAATCATGTAGAAAATTTTCTCAGGTGGAATGATATTTCATAGAACCAGAGTTTTCTTAGCTAGGGACAGCACAGCACCACCAACTTTTCTGTTTCTAGAACTGCCTCTTCCCTTGTGCTCCCTTGACCTCAGACAGTGAAATGACATTTGCCAATTCAGTATAAAAATAACAACAAAAGAAGTTATTCCAGAAAGTTTCCTGTTTTATTTCTTTTTGGATACATATTTGAGTGGGATTTTGAAGCTAACCTGAAGTATAAGGGACCTTTATTATGGGTTTATTTGACTTAGTATATGTCACCTTTGCAACCAGCAAGCTTATGCTTTATTTCATTTTCTGTGAAAACGAAAGAAATGGGAAAAAAATCTCACCAAAATATGGATGGGGTAATGAGTGCTAGTGTCCATGCAACATGTAACCATGGCTTAGCTGATAAAAAAGAAATTCTTATTGATGTTATCTGTTTAATCACAAGGTAATTGTGCTGACAGCTAAGAGAACTAGGCCAATATTACAAGTAGCCTAAGTGAGCAGCAGAGACACAGGATTGGCTTTCAGTAATTGTGAAAAAGCACTTGGTTGTTGGCGTCACAAATTATGCTGTATCAGTTGGAGACAATATTTGAAAGACATTGAAGAGTTAAGAGAAGGTGACTAGCTAGCTGCCACTGGTTGTCTGCATTAAGAGCTATTGCTTTGGCCTAAATCTTTTGACTTTCTTTCCTAGATGTTCTATACATTCAGTGAGAAGTCAGCCTGTGTTTGCATAAGCATTTCTGTCACTGCCCACCCAGCTCTGAGGACAGAGTGTGAGCTTCTGTGCTGCTGGTACCTTTGGGATTTGTGCTGACCTGTGATAAGCCTAGGAGGGCCACAGAGAGAAGGATGTAAGGATGTAAGAAGGATGACCTTCAATGTCTTCAAGAATAGTTGTGTTTTAAGAAACAAGGAGACTTCCATGTCCTGATGGCAATCAGTGTAGAAATTCCTGGCATTTGGCAACAGCGTGGAATCACATTCTATACTAATGCAAAGAGTCTGGCTTCTGTCTTCTCAGGTAGATTCAACAATGTCCTTAACTCTCCTGGTAACTGCTCTAAAAATATATTTTAGAGTCATAAGAAGCCCAGTTTTGGCCCCTCACTCTCTAACCTGTGTAGACACCCAGACATGCTCCATGCACTCTTGGGTGTGAGAGTGATTCCCTGTTCTCCCAACCTCTCTCCAGCCACGCCCTTTGTGCTGCTCTGCAATGCTTGGCTCTGGAGGCAACTGTATTTCCCAGATGCCCTTGCCGGCGAGTTCCTGTGACATCTGCTCAGTGGATCCAAAGGCAGGCCAGGGGAAAGGCACTGTCATTTTCTCTTTTCTCCCCTTCCCTCTCTCCTGCGTCTGGAAGTGTCTGTGATCTCTTCTCTATGCCACTCCTCCGTGACTGGGAGGCAGTGCCTTGGTGGTTTCCACCCACTCAATTGGCCCATCCTCAGAGGTCCTGGCATGCACTCAGCACTCAGAAGTTCTGATAAAGTACTTTCTCGAGTTTCCTGAGTCCTGGGGGCAGTAGCTGTTCCCTACAGTTTACCAGGTGATCTAATCTCACTCTATCCCTTTTTTCTTTCTTTTTTTTCTCTTTCTGCTCTTCTAACATTTTGTAATAGATTTCTTGTATTCAGTGCACTCTTAAGAAGTACGTCATACATCTTGTATGTGGTGGGATTAATAATACTTTAAATAGTACACACAACCTGTCTGAAAAAGGCCCGAAAAGAGCTGTGAAATAATTTATACTCCTTTTCTTAGTGAGTCCACATTTAGGAATCTATCCTGTGAATGAAATCAGAGACGGTCCTGGAGATTTTATGAGCATGGGTTTTCATTGGTGGGTTAATTTTTAATAACAGAAAAAGGAATTAATTGTAGAACAATAGGAACCATTAAAATACACTCATACAAATTACGATACACATGCACATTAAGATACTGTACCATTATTAAAAATCACATTTTCAAAAGAAAATGTTCATAGCATAAACGAAAAAACAGTGTATTAGCCTGTCCTCACGCTGCTCTAAAGGACCACCTGAAACTATGTAATTTATAAAGGAAAGAAGTTTAATTGACTCACAGTTCTGCATGGCTGGAGAGGCCTCAGTGAACTTACAATCATGGTGGAAGGGGAAGCAAACACACGTCCTTCATCACATGTCAGCAGCAAGGAGAACTGCTGAGCGAAAGGGGAAAAAGTCCCTTATAAAACCATCAGCTCCCCTAAGAACTCACTCACATCATGAGAACAGCAGGCATGGGGGTAACTGGCCTCAGGATTCAACTACGTCCCACCAGCTCCCTCCCATAACATGTGGGGATTATGGGAACTACAATTTGGGATGAGATTTGGGTAGGGACACAGCCAAACCATATCAAACTGCATACAAAAGAGTATGAGGGAATGTTGTATGAGGGAATAAACGTTTTAATTTTTTAAAATTTATTTTATTTTGAGATGGAGGTTCACTCTTGTTGCCCAGGCTGGCATGGAATGGTGCAATCTCTGCTCACCGCAACCTCCACCTCCCAGGTTCAAGCTATTCTCCTGTCTCAGCCTCCCAAGTAGCTGGTATTATGTACCACCATGCCTGGCTAATTTTGTATTTTTAATAGAGACGGGGTTTCTCCATGTTGGTCAGGCTGGTCTCGAACTCCCGACCTCAGGTGATCCACCCACCTCGGCCTCCGAAAGTGCTGGGATTACAGGCACGAGCCATCGCACCGGGCCAGGAATAAACATTTTTATAAACACCCCTTTATAGGTATCAGCAAAGAAACATTTCTATTAACACACCTTTACAGGGAATGCAGTGGAAAGAAATCAGGCAAGTTTCTATTGGGGTGATTTTTATTTTCTGTGTTTATTTTTGAAATTTTAAAGAAATGTCCACCATGACTATTTTTTAATAAGCAAAAGAAAATTAATATATTTTAAAAGAATAATAGTTCTTATTATAGCATATATAATAATAAGTCCCAGTTGGATATAAGATCTAAGAAAACCAACCAAAATCCTTTCAATCTTGTATAATAATGGAAGAAAACTAAAATGACATTTTGTAATCCCAAAGGATAAAAGGGTAAAAAAGATTTTCAACAATGATTAATTTGGAGATAAAACACAAATGTGATAAATATAAAAAGATTCTTTAGAACAAGGTGATTTTTAATTTACAAAAAAATTATTATAACCTATCAAATTGGCATTATAAAACTGCATTTGTGGGAAAAGGGCCGTTCCCATAATATTGGTGACAATATAAATTGCCATTAAAGCTTTTTTGCAGTACTCTGGGCAAGTGTCCATCAACATTTTGTGTGCACAAATCTTCGGGCAGTAATTTTACTTCGAGGCATCTCTCTAATGCAAACGTTCGTGTAAATGTGCTACAATCCAAGTTGAAGTATATTTCCATTATCCATCTTCTCCGTGGACGTTTATTGAGAGCCTATTATGTGGCAGACGTCGTTCTAATAAAGGACACATTAGAGCACACCAGAGACAAATCTTACATGAAAACAGTAAACAGTAAGAAATACATGAACAGGATTATTCCAGAGGGCGATGGGTGCTATACAGAAAATAAACCGAGAAGGTATAAAAGATATTGACTAAGGATAAATTAGATTGTGTAGGAGCTCTAGAAAGACCTCACCAAGGGAGTAACCTTGGAGCGAGTGATGAGAGAGCGAGAACCACCACGCAGATACCTTGGGACAGGACATTCCACAGAGATGCAGAGACAAGGTTAGCACAGCCCAGTCATGGAAGAAAGGCCAGGGGCACAAAGATTTGATATAAGAAGTTCCAGAGGAAGACAAAGACAGATAGTAAGTCACGTAAGATTCCACGGGCTATAGTAAAAAGCTTGAAGTTGATGTACATATTTTTGTTTTCGAAACAGTAAAAAATTAGGGGAAAATATTTCAACCTTCATCAGTAGGGGAATGGTTAAATACATTACTGAATATAATCATCTTGTAAAGTACTATCTAGACATTAAAAAAATAGAAAGCTCTGTATTTACTGACATGGAACAATGTGAATCGTGCTATTAAATGAAAAAGCACATTACAGAACAATACACTTACAAAATACAATATCAAAATATACATATACACACAGATAAAGGTGAAATTCAGAGGTGGGGATGTGGGAATTTGACTTTTTACTTTATATACTTTTGTTAGATTTTTTTAAATTATGGATTTATTATTGATAAAATATACAAAGGTTACAATACTCCTGATTATAAAAAAAAATGCTTAGTAAAGTATATTTAGAAAACTGGGAAATTGGAACGGTTTTTAGCCAAAGAAAATCCCACACTACATATTGTTAAAAAAAAAAAAAAAAAAAGAGAGAGAGAATAGAGATTCCTATTCTAAAAAATGCCTTAGGGCTTGTAGTTTCTTATAACTTCTGTGACTACCTATGGAGTACAAGTGTTAGATTGTATTCTACAAATTGACAGTCCAGGATCATATTCCTGATTGCTTTGTTTTTTACGCAAATATCTTTATCTGAACTCTGGCTCATTCTGGAAATGTAAGCCTCTCCTTCCTCTTCCTGATTCCCCTTCACACCCGACAAACATGTCAGTTGTGCAGCCATTTTCTGGTTTAAATTTCAGAACACATGAGAGGGCCCAGCTCGCCGCATGTTAAGATAATCCTTTAAAGGTTGCTCTCTAGCCATGTGAGCTTGCAAGATAAGGCACCGAGCGTGGGGCTTTCTTCATTCGAAAGAATATTTTGAGAACCTTCTTTGATGTTTGAAGCCCCTTTTCTTCTGACCTCCCACTTGCCAAAGTAGATACTTTCTTTCTTTCTTTCTTTCTTTTTTTTTTTTTTTTTTATTTTGGGAACATTTTACCCCCAGGGTAGTTATAGTCAAAAGAAAGAAAAGTTTGGAATTTCTTCTGTTGGAACACCACTGTGTAATTGGAAGGCGCAAGTCTCCACGACACTGATGACAACTCAAAAAAGCTCGAATTAAGGAAAAGTCCAATTGAAAGGTCAAGGTATGGAAACAGTAGAGATAATTATTTGGGTATTATTTTAAAGAGCAATGCGTTGGTGAAATATTCATCATGATTGTTTTTGGATACATTGAATACCAGTTATTTATATTCTTGAATCATACTAGTGAATGTCTGTGTAGATGGTATTATCAAGCCTGGGGTTTGATTTTACCCCACTTACAAATCAGTGAGCCTGCTACTGTATCAGGCTGCTGGTGGAAGACATGAGTCTTGGGGCCAAAGGCAAAGGGCTTTATTACACAGTGCTCAGCAGTGCAGCAGCTTGTGTGCAGGGAGTGAAGCAATCGGCTCAGAGGGAACCTACTCATGGGTGGATTTGCATCACAGCTGGTAAATACTGAGCTGAGACTACTGTTATAGCAAGCTGTATGCAAGCCTTTTGTCTAGGGGAAGACCTTGCCTTATCTCTTTAGGTTACTAGTTGCATAAGCAACCCTGAGTAATAGTCTGTTAAAAGCGGACAGGACCTTTAGATCTTGGCAAGTCTAGCAAGATGTATAGAAGGGAGAGAGGCCCAAAGAGGACTGTATCTCCCAGTGAGTTGTAATTTTATATCACAATATCTAATAGTATATAATCATGTTAACATAGTCATGCATATTACATATGCATTTCAAGTAATCTTTTTAAAAGGTTTTTGTTAACTGAAGTCATACTAGTGAATAATGATGATGTCTTTGCTTCATTTTAAAAAAGAACTAGAAATAATTTGGAAAAAGTAGCATAGAAATGATGCTACTTTTCTTGTGCTGTCAAGTTTGGATTTATAGTTCACTATGACTAAGTATGGAAGAATAAACAATTTTCACATAGACATATTTATTAGCTACTAAATGGAGGTACATTAAATACAGGTACCTTGATGGCATATGGGTTTGTATAGAAAAATACATTTTTTCATACAGAAAGGGGGTTAGTGGTAACACAGAACTTCAGATCCAACATAGAAACCAAATTGAATTACAGCAGCATCAAAAGATTTTCAAAGGGGGCTTTGGAAAATGTACTTTGAATTGCCTCTGCAGGTCACTAATACAGACACGTGCCTGGGCAGGGGCATGGAGGGCCAAGTGAAGCTAACCCACTTTCCCGTAACTCAAGTCAGGGAAAACAATTTTTTTTTTTTTTTTTGAGAAGGAGTCTCACTCTGTCGCCCAGGCTGGAGTGCAGTGGTGTGATCTTGGCTCACTGCAAGCTTTGCCTTCTGGGTTCATGCCATTCTCCTGCCTCAGCCTCCCGAGTAGCTGGGACTACAGGCGCCTGCCACGACACCTGGCTAATTTTTTGTATTTTTATTAGAGACGGGGTTTGACCACGTTAGTCAGGATGGTCTCGATCTCCTGACCTCATGATCCACCTGCCTCGGCCTCCCAAAGTGTTGAGATTACAGGTGTGAGCCACTGCGCCCGGACAGGGAAAAAAATTTTTATAGAGTAGTGTTTTTTATTGTGAAGGATAACTTTTTGTGAAATAAAGTTTTTTCTGGGTTAGTGGAGGCTTCCTCATGTACCCTGCATACCCTGAGAGCTTGTTCACAGTTAGTTTTGGAAGGGAATAGCAGAAAGAGCAAGATGAATGTGAGTCCGCCTCTTCCTACTATCGTTTCTTAATATTTACAGTGTCTCCCGTGTTAGTCTGATTTATCTAACAGAATTTTATTCTATCCTAAAAGGAAGAAAAATAAAATAGAGAAATAGGTGTAATTTTCAGTAGAAATTTATTTTTAATATTATTCAATTTTAATTCAAATAGGATTATTTTTCAGTTATTTTACATGGCCCTTATTTTTGAAAGTTAAACTTGTGTCTGCCACCTCCCACCCCCAAATATCTCAGTGCATTACTATTACTTTTTTAAAGATAGGTAACTAAGCATTATACTATTTCGAGTCACAGAAATGTGGTTTGTATGTTCCAAATAGCTAAATTCTAAAATTGATAGGATACAACTTTTAAAACATATGTTTTACATGGTAGAGAAAAATAACAAAAACATACTTGAGATGATTTGATTTTTCATAAATTAAATGTAGACTTGAGTCAATTTATAAATTGGCAAGTAGAAGTAACAGCATGTTCTTTGAGGCTTTATAATTTATCTACTGAACCATAATTTTATAAGTGAGTATCCTTTTAATACTTCCCTTTGGAAAACTGCATATTTGGCAAAATGTTTGGGATCTTTTACTTTTAAACATTTAACACACACGGTATAGAATGTGAGCAATTCATTGTTGAAAATCTGAGAGCTGCACAGTCCCTATTTTTCATAATTCATATACATGCCTTCCTTCTTTTTGGGGTGGAATTGTAATTGCCAGCTTTAGTTATTTGATACTTTTTTCTTAGTAGGTCTTCAGCTGTTTCTCCGAGAATGTTATAGTTGATGGCCTCAAGGTTTGCTTTGGTATCGGGCTGCACGTGTTTACAGAGACTGGAAGTACATGAGCAGATAGGACTCTTGGCATATTAACACTATAATTCCTTTAGTGGAAAAACTTAGACTTAATTTGAACAGAACATCAAACCTATGCAGAGCACACTTGCATCACTGCTGCAAAAATCAATGTGGCTTTTTTTATAAATAAACAATAATTAAAAGACAAGCCAGAAAATTTCTCTCCATTTTCTCTCTCTTGGTCTGTTGGTATTAGTCTGCTCCAGCTACTATTAAAAAAAGTATCATAGACTGGGCACTTAAACGCACATGTTTATTTCTCTGAGTTCTGGAGGCTGGAACGTTCAAGATCAAGGTGATTGCTGGTGAGGCCTCTCTTCCTGGCCTGCAGAGAGATGCCTTCTTGCTGTGCCCTCACACAGAATAGAAAGAGCTCACTCTTTTTTTTTTCATCTTATCAAGCTTCCAGTCCTGGCTTGTGACCTCATCCTTGTGACCTCATCTAACCCTAATCACCTTCGAAAGACCCTACCTACCTCCAAATACGATCACATTGTGGGTTAGGGGTTCAACATATGAATTTTTGAGAAACACACTTTGGTCCGTAACCCTTTCTCTCTCTCTCTCTCTTTTACCCTAATGAGCCACTCCAAATGCAAAGCCAACTTCTGAAGTAAAAATGTAGCCATCTCAACTTGACTGATGTTTACAAGTTATGGTTTCCTGGGTGGTGAAGGGCCTGTCTTCCCAGCTAAGAAGATGGATTGTCTTGTTTCACAGCCAGCATCAAAGGCACTGGATGGGATGCCAAAGTTTCTGATGAGAACATTTCACTTAAGATAAAAGGCACTTCTAAAATCCTGGGACTCTGTTTTGCTTTGTTTTGCTTTTCATTTAAATTTTCAGTAACGGTCAAAGCTGTCAAAAATGTAATTCAAAAACTCATCATTTATCCATGTTGTCTCTCAAAGGCCAGCTCCTTTATCCTTTTACCATTTTTAATCAGTATGTCTCATGCCCAGTGCAATCAGAGGTGCAGAACCACTAACTCCATCACTAAGCAGAGGTGTTAGTAAGCACTGGCCCGTGGTGTGCCAAGGAAACAGAAGTAACAAGAAAGGTGGAGGAGAGCCTCACAAGGATCTTACCATTGTCGGTGTTTACCTTTGACTTCTTCTTTTTTTTTTTTTGTTTGTTTGTTTGTTTGTTTGTTTTTGAGACAGAGTCTCACTCTGTCGCCCAGGCTGGAGTGCAGTGGCGCCATCTCAGCTCACTGCAAGCTCCGCCTCCCGGGTTCACGCCGTTCTCCTGCCTCAGCCTCTCCGAGTAGCTGGGACTACAGGCGCCCGCCACCTCGCCCGGCTAATTTTTTGTATTTTTAGTAGAGACGGGGTTTCATCGTGGTCTGGATCTCCTGACCTCGTGATCCGCCCACCTCGGCCTCCCAAAGTGCTGGGATTACAAGCGTGAGCCACCGCGCCTGGCCCCTTTGACTTCTTGACCTCTGTGAAAGATTTCTGGTTTGCATGACTTTGTGTTTGTAGGTTTTTTGTTTTGTTTGTTTTTTAAAGAACAAATGACTTATGTGCTTATTTTTAATATTCAAAAAAGAAAAAGATGTCTGACTATCGAAAGTGGACAGAGGTTTTATAGGAAATATCTAAAAACAACTAAATAAAGGTTACCATTCTTTTGAAAGGAAAGCCTTTTTCCTTCAAAATCCATTAATTTGTTTAGCATTTATTTTAAAAGGAAACTGAATAAATGCAAATGTTAGGGGATGTATATGTGAATGTGGCATTGCCCAAGTAAATGATTCACAGAAAAATTAGGAATTGTTGAAGAATACCTTACTGCAGTTCAAAAAAGTGAGTGCCATGGATTAAATAATAAATATTAAAAAATAAATGGACCATAAGTTGCACTATTAGAAAGTACACTTTCTGTTGGTGTTATTTTTAAAGGAGTGCAATAAGAGAGAGGAAACAAATTTTTCCACTTATTTTGTTCCAGGTACCACACACCCACACCCACCCACACACACACACACACACACACACACGTATATATAAATTATATTTTGCCATATTTTAGTGAGAACGTAACTGAAAAGTGAGAATTTGAAAAATTATAAAATATTGTATGACATGGGATGAGAAGTGAGACAGTTTAGAAAACATTTTGAAGAATAAAACTTAATAATATAAGCCAATTATGAAAGATTTTCAAATAAAAATGTGTTCTATGGCATATTTGTTCTGTAGAATATTGATGGGTTCTTTGAAAAGAGGATGCCACAGTGAAATAGTTTAGGAAACCCTTAACTAAACATGTATCTTTACCGTAGGAATTTTCCAATTCCATTGAGAGGCAAATGTCTATTCTCTGTATAATAATAATGATTCTTGAACGTATTTGACCACTGAACAATATTTTTCCTTGCAGCAGATCAAGAAATGGGTATTGAGACATTTTGGGAAATACTGGTTTAGCTGCCTCAAATGCAGGAAATGAGATAACTTATAACCATGTTTATGTTTTTTTTTTTAATTTTAAAAGGTATATTTAGTTATAGCAAAGAAAAGGGAATACTTAACTCATGGTTTTATTCTTTTTTGAGAAAATACTGAGGAGATTTCACTAGCAAATTAACTCTTGCAGTAAAAAAGATGATTGGTTAAAAGTCAAGTGATTTTTTTCCTGATGCCATTACTAAGACTTTGGACAAGTTGAGTTAACATCTGTCAGCCCCATTTTCTAGCTCTGTGAAATGAATTGGCCATGTTAGGGCTCTGAAAACAACTTTCTCAACATTCGTGGAGCTAAATTCTACCTAATTTTCCGAATGTCCTTGACAAACCAAATC